>NC_052399.1:8083385-8410479 GCF_009389715.1 Phoenix dactylifera
CGCAAGGCTTGTTCAGCGACCACCCCTTCTGGGCTGGTGAGGATGAGACCTGCTCCGCTACCCCCCGAGTTTGAAGAGCCATCGACATGCAAAGTCCATGCCAAACTCAGGGTCTGCTCCGTTGGTATAGGCTCAGGTTCAGGCTTGACCTCGTCCGGTATGGTGCACTCGACTATGAAGTCGGCGAGTGCTTACGCTTTGATCGCCGGTCTGGGTCGATACTCGAGGTCAAATTTTCCGAGCTCGATGGCCCATTTAGTAATCCGGCCTGCGCGGTCTGATCTTTGCAGGATCTGCTTTACTGGCTGGTCGGTCAACACGGCCATTGTGTGGGCTTGGAAATAAGGCCGGAGCCTCCGAGCTGAAATGACCAAGGCATAGGCAGTCTTTTCCAGCTTAGAGTATCGGGTCTCAGCATCCCTCAAGACCCGGCTGGTGTAATATACTGGTTTTTGGAGCTTGCCCTCCTCTCGGACCAGGACCGAGCTTACTGCTACAGGGGAAACAGCTAAATACAGGTAAAGGAGTTCACCCTGTTGAGGCTTTGTGAGCAGGGGAGGGGAGGCCAGAAGGTGCTTGAGCTCTTCAAAAGACTGCTGGCACTCGTCCGACCATAGGAAGTTTTTCGGCTTCTTAAGAGCCGCAAAGAATGGAAGGCAGCGCTCGGCTGAGTGGGAGATGAATCTCCCGAGGGCTGCAACTCGGCCCGTAAGCCGTTGTACCTCCTTGACTATCCTCGGAGGCGTCATCTCCTGGAGTGCTCGGATCTTTTCAGGATTGGCCTCGATTCCCCGTTGTGTAATGATGAAGCTGAGGAATTTGCCGGAGGTGACTCCGAAGGCGCATTTGGCTGGGTTGAGCTTCATTTAGTACCTCCGGAGTATGGAGAATGCTTCATCAAGGTCGGCCACATGGTCTTGCGCCGCCTTGCTTTTCACCAACATATCATCAACATAGACCTCCATGTTCTGGCCTATTTGGTCTTTAAAGATCCGGCTGACCAGTCTTTGATAAGTTGCCCCGGCATTCTTTAAGCCGAATGGCATTACTTTGTAGCAGTAGGTACCCCCGTCGGTGATGAAGGCCGTTTTTTCTTCATCTTCTGGCGCCATGCGGATCTGGTTGTATCCGGAGAAGGCGTCCATGAATGCTAACAGCTCGTGCCTCGAGGTGGAGTCCACGAGCTGGTCGATGCTGGGGAGTGGGAAGCTATCCTTTGGACAGGCTTTATTCAGGTCGGTGTAGTCCACGCACATGCGCCATTTTCCGCTGGCTTTTTTGACGAGGACCAGATTGGCGAGCCACTCCGGGTAGGATATCTCCCGGATGAAGCCAGCTTCGAGGAGTTTGTCAACCTCCTCGGCTGCTGCTCGTTGTCGTTCAGGGGCGGCGCCTCGCATTTTTTGTCGCACGGGCTTGCAGGTTGGCTTTTCTTGGAGCCGGTGGACCATGATCTCTGGATCTATCCCCGGCATATCCGCGGGCGACCAGGCGAAGACATCCATGTTGTCTCGCAAGAAGTTGACGAGGCGATCCCTTTCGCACTCATTGAGGCCAGAGCCGACCTGTACGGTTAGCTCGGAAAAGTTTTCACGCAAAGGAACTTGGATTAGTAACTCACCAGGCTCTACCTGCTTTTTCTGAGGGTTGACCCGTGCCTCCAGAGTTTTAGTTGAGGGCTGGTCGGTTGCTGGGACAGGCACCTCAGCTGGTCGTTTCGCCTCGTGGGTCGCCATGTAGCATCGTCTCGCTACCGTTTGGTCCCCATGAACTTCGCCAACTCCTTGGCTGGTGGGGAATCGCATGAGCAGGTGGCGAGTCGAGACTACCGCTCGGAGGGCGTTGAGACCTGGTCTTCCGAGGATGGCATTGTAGGCCGAGGGCAGGCGTATCACAAGGAAGCTCATCCTCATGGTACTTTCACAGGGGGCGAGCCCGACCGTGACCAGGAGGTCGACCTCGCCCTCTACTGGGACTGAATCCCCAGTAAATCCAACCAACGGAGCATTCATCCTCCGTAGTTGCTCTCCTGTCATCCCCATTTTACCGTAGGCATCAAAATACAAAACATTCGCCGAGCTTCCATTATCGATCAAGATGCGTTTTACATCAAATCTATTTATGATCATGAAAATGACCACATCATCATCGTGGGGAGTTCAACTCCCTCCAGATCATCGTCTGAGAAAGAGATGGCTTCCGAGGTGCGTAGGCGCTTCGAGGAGGTTCCTTCCCCTGAAGCTTCTCCAATCGAGGCCCCGCCTCGGATGGTGTTGATGGTGCCGGCGATGGGCCTGTTGGCATTTGAACCTCCAGGCTGTGCGGCTCCTTCGGCTGGCTTCTTTTCTTCGCGCCGGCCTCGCACGAATCGATCGAGCACCCCTCGGCGGATGAGCGCTTCGATCTCGTTCCGGAGCTGATAGCAGTCCTCAGTGTCATGGCCGTGATCCCGATGGAAACGGCAATATTTCCGGGGATCACGCCGAGCTCCGGAATCTCATTTCGGAGGTGGGAGCCGGATGCAATCCCGACCCTCAATCTCCATGAGGATTTCGGCCCGAGGAGCGGTGAGGGGAGTGTAGTTTTCATACCTCCCTTCGGATGCACGGTCCCGTGGTGGAAACCTCGGGCGGAATGGTGACCTCTGCTGAGGCGGTCCCCGTAGTCGGGGTGGACTCTTTAGGCGGGGCGGATTTTTGACTCGGCGCGAGGACGGGCTTCTGGGCTGGCCACGCTCCTCGCGGCGTCTTTTCTATTTCTTGGGGGTCTGTTCGGCCCCGCTCCGCCTAACAGCCACGGCTTCCTCAGCCTTGGCGTACTTTCGCGCCCGAACAAGCATTTCGGTGAGGTCCGCAGGAAAATTCTTCTCGATAGAGAAGAGGAACCTGTAAGACCGGGCTCCAGTCTTCAGTGCTGACATGGCAATCGACTGGTCAGGCTCCCAGAATTCCCATGTTGCGGCGGTAAACCGGTCCAAATACTCCCTGAGGGACTCTCCCTCCTTTTGTTTGATGTCAAGGAGGGAGTCCGATGTTCGCCGCTGGGGCTGGCTGGCGGCAAAATTACTGGCAAACTGCCTGCCGAGCTGCTCAAAGGAGGAGACAGTACTCGGCTTCAGCCTGGTAAACCAAAGCCGGCCGGTCCTCGGAGTGTCGCTGGAAAAGCTTTGCACATCATGGCCTCCGAGGCTCCTTGTAGGGCCATTAAGACCCGATAACTATCCAGGTGGTCAAGGGGGTCGGTCCTGCCGTTGTAAGGCTCCACCTGGGGCATCTTGAACCGCGGCGGGACCGGCTCGTCTTCAATCTCCTGGGAGAAGGGGGACTTTGTGGTGAACTCGAAGTCACCATCATGTCCCGGTTTCCTTCCGTGGAGTGCCTGGATCTGGCGTTCCAGCTTCTCGACCTTCTTGTCGAGTTCATCATTCTGGGGGATCGCTGCAGCGGTTCGTTCTGGTGCAAGTTGCCTTGGAAC
This sequence comes from Phoenix dactylifera, assembly GCF_009389715.1. NCBI lineage: Eukaryota > Viridiplantae > Streptophyta > Magnoliopsida > Arecales > Arecaceae > Phoenix > Phoenix dactylifera. The sequence continues at coordinate 8,086,860 of NC_052399.1, forward strand.
CGACTCAGCCTCCGAGGGTTGTGGCCAGCCACCAGGGCCTCTAACTAGATGTTCTCTCCAGAGGGAGGCTTGGACTTGAGAGTCCTGACCTTGAAGGGAAAGTCCGCTTGTAGGAGGCTCCGGTTGAACTGGAGCCGGAGGGAGCGGTGCCGTCGGGATGCCCCTAGGTTGCAAGCCTTGGACAGCGGTGGCCAAGGCCTGCACCTGTTGCACCAGGGCATCAAACTGCTTCGGCCGAACTTGAGGAGTTGATTCGGCCGGAGGCGGCGAGTTCTGGACAGAGTGTCCAGGACTAGGTGGAGGACGTCGAGAGGCATTGGAAGCCCCCTTACTTCTTAGTTTCATGGCAGCAACTCGGGCCCTTCCTCTAGCGCCAACTGTTGCTGGAAATTGGACCCGGGGGCTGCCGCGAACTGAGAGGGGAGGAGCTCCGCTGCCGGGATGGTGGGTGGCGGTGCGTCGACTGGTGGCATCCTCCTGGAGAATCCTGCAAGAAAGCCGGTGGCCGGGCTTTCCGGCGCCGGCCCTCCGAAGCTCAAGTCAGAGGGGGTTAATATGTGTGGAGTAAAGGAGGAGAATGTTTGTTCTCTCTTTTTTGTGTATATCTGTGTCCCTCCCTTCTTTTCCCCCCAGGTTCTCTTTTATAGGAAGATATTATGTTACCTGGGAGGTGACAGGAGAATTTGTCTTCTTTTGTGATAATTGGGCACGATCACGCTCATTAATGGCGTTGTGGAGAATAAGGCCGGATCAGGCCGGAGTCAGGGAGTTGTCACGGTTGATCAGACCCGTTGGGGTGGTTGAACCGCCGGCCGTGGTGGGCCTGGGGTTCGTAGATAGCAAGTGCATTGATTGCTGAGTGAACCGGTGGTCAGGGAGAGCCATATGCTTTGATGGTTCAGTGATCCGGAGATCATCTTGAGCCGTGTTCATTTAATGGCCGAGTGCATCGAAGGCCTGAGGGGGTCTCATGCATTAATGATAGGGCGTGCCGAATACCGGCGGAGATCACGTGCCTTGATGACCTAGGAATGGTGGCAGATTGTAGTGGAGTCATGTATTTAGTTGTCAGATCCTTTAGAGGATTAGGTGGAGATTGGATATTTGGCTAAGGTACGGGCCCGGCTCGGGTGCTGAGCCGAGCCGGTTGCTTAGCGGAGTGTCCTGTGGCGGGGTTGCTTCTCTTGGTCGGCACTCTTTGGTCGAGCGCCTCTCTGGTCGGCGCTCTTTGGTCGAGCGCCTCTGGTCGGTGCTCTTTGGTCGAGCGCCTCTCTGGTCGGCGCTCTTTGGTCGAGCGCCTCCAGACTGGCATGACTTGGGTTTTTCCCCCAACACTATGTGCACTCATTTACACTGCTTTTCTTGGTCATTTCTGTGTCCTTTGCATGAAACAGACTTGTTTTTGTCTATATTTTGGACCAAAAGTGACGCCATATAGTGTTGAGGTGCACTCCTGCAGCTACTAATACATGGTGTAACCTCCTTGCATTATGTTATTTCTTTTCCTCGCCATTCTTTCCATTTGTTCATTTTTGTTTTAGGATTTCCCTTGTGAATTTATCTTCTTAATGATTTCTAATTTCCTTCTGTTATATTCCAATTATTTTTTGCTTTAAAGGATAAAATTTTCCACAATAATACTAAAAAAAATCTGGACTGCTAAGGTCTTCATTTTATCAATTAGGGGAAAAAAATCCAAGATTGCTTTTGCCTGTTTTTTAATTTAAGTCAACTATTGTGCTTTATATGTTTGTCCTATTTCCTACTTGTGATGCTTGAGTATCTGATATCATTGCTCCATTTTCTAAAGGCTATTAGTCTTCATACCTACTTTGTGCCAGAAAATTGGAAATTGTTCTGAATATCTTATTCCATCATTTTTCCCTTTTCTTTCTATTAGAGGTTACTTACAAGATGGTAAGTTTTCTACAGGTTGATGTTGCTAGACAAATCCTTCATAGAATTATTACCAAAAGGGAAGGGTTCTCTTGGACAACTAGAGGAGGCATGGTATGCATCTAATTCATCCTTTTCATCAAGTTTTTGAGACATGAGGAAGGTAGTTACTGAAGTTCCTATGGTTTTCTAAAAAATAAAGAAAAATGATCATCAGGTCTATATTTTAACATATCTATTTTCCTTTGACGCATCAACTATATGAAATGGCATATCATAAGAGTGGTTATTATGTTTTTATAGTTTGTATTTTATGAGGGAAAGATTGGTAAGGGCCCAACCAATTCATCTTATGGTTTGTAAGCTGCAGATAACTCTCTTAGCTTTGGTTCACTATTATTTGGACCCAAAAGTTGGTATGCCATTTTCAAATTTCATCTTTAGATGGACTAGATAATTGTCTGTAAGGTAATTATAGCATGTATTAGTAATAGTTGATTTTATATAATGCAGATTTAATGAAAAACAGGGGACCTTTTTTCACAAAACTCAATTTTAGGTTTATGACCTGTCAGTTTTCCAAAATAAATTTTATGAAAAGGAACCGAACAAGCATTTGCATTAAGATTATTTATTTTAGATTATGGCCAAAGAGCCCCTAAACAACTGATGAATGGCATTGTCAGACATAATTGCTTATGACCCCTCTGGACTAATCTTGCAACCAAGTACTTGGTAGTATAGGAAAAGCTAAATATGAAGCAGGAAGACATGTTCTGGGTGAGCACTGCTATGTGTATAAATATGTAGAGCTTTTGTCATGGGAACCCAGCTTAGCTGCACTCATTCTTGTGAGCAATTTCCTACATTAGAGAATATCTGATGTTGTTGCAGGTTGCTATCCGTGTAGAAGCTTTGTCAGGATTCACTAATTCTATACTCAGCCCTTATGTCCTTCCAGAGGTTTTACTCTTTTCATTAGTTAAATGGCCTTACATTCTTTCCATTGCTGCAGATATAGCTTGTAAGTTTTTATCCTGTACTTCAGGTTTCACTGAATGATCCTATTGAGAAGTATATGACAGCATTTGAAGAAGCTGATCCATTACCTGCTAGCTTGAAATTGGACAAAGTTATTATGAGCTTGGATTGGAATCTGCTCTGGGGATTTTTTTTTTGTTCTACCTTATCACAAGATTCGATGATGAGATGCAATGCAACTAAGAACAATGGTTATTGAGCATTAAACATTGGCATATTCTTTGAATGGCTTGGAAAATTTCTATACGGAGAGTATGAGGATCACTTACCTCAGACGACGGCGATGTCGACGGCGGCGGAGTAGCTACGGCTCGCTCGGGATGGAGGTGAGATGTCGGCGCGCAGCTAGGGCATCGACCGGCAGAGGATGAGGAGACGGGGCCGGGCGAGAGTTAAAGACAAGAAGAAAACAAAGAGGAGGAGGAGGAGGAGGAGGAGGAGGAGGAGGAGAAGAAAGAGAAGGAGGAGTAGGAGGCTTACCTCAGACGACGGCAAGGTCGACGGCGGCGGAGTAGCGGAATCTTCGATCGCCGATCTGGGCTAGGGATGGAGGTGAGATTAGTTTGAGGAGGAGGAGGAGGAGGAGGAGGAGAAGGAGGTGGCTTACCTCAGAAGGAGAGGTCGACGGCAGCGGGGAAGTCGACGCGCTCGCAGCTAGGGCATCGCCGATAGGAAATGAGGAGAGAGGGGGCCGAGCGAGGGGTTGGGGGTTTTAAGTTTTCTAACGACGCGTATAAGCGTCGTTGTTTGTTAAACTTTTAACCATGCTTTGGAGCGTCGTTGTTTGTTGATATTTTCCGACGCTAACACAAAGCGTCGGCAAAGGTTGGCGCTGAGCCAAACTTTACCGACGCTTTCCCCTAGCGTCGGGAAAAGTTAGTCGGCAAAACCAACATTTCTTGTAGTGGAGGCAATGGCAGAAGACAAGCGGGAGGCATCTACTGAACATGAAGATGACAAGAAGGGAGCAGGTGACAGCGATAGTTAAGTCACGTAATAGCGACTTCTTAGTTGACCTCAGTGAACTAAGGGAGTCCGATAACGAACAAGATGATGATCTATTTGAGGAGAATGTTGACACAAATATGATTGTGCTGGGCAGTGATAATGAGGGCGATGAAGATAGGATGATAAGGTTTCCTGAATTCAATGAGCGGTCTGAATTCAAGAAGCCCATAAGCTTTATTGTGGAATGAAATTCAATAATTATATGGTGTTTAGGAAAGCCCTTAGGCTGTACCCCATTAAGGAGGGATTGGGTTTCAAACATAAGAAGAATGATAGATAGAGAGTTACATTAGTTTGCAAGGAAGAAATGTGGGTGGAGAATACATGCATCTCCAACACAAAATGAGGACAACTTGTAGATTAAAACCTTTCAACCAACACACAATTGTAAAAGGCATTTTTGCAACCATAATGTTAACACTAGATATCTGGTTGATGATATTAGGTCTGTTGACCTAATGGATTGATTTTGATGAGCATAAAGTGCTTAAGTATAATACTAATAATTTTGTGTTCTTGGAGTAGTTAATTTATTTTATAGGGAACTCAATAAATTTGAAGGGTTAGAGAAGCATGGAGAAGCCTAAAAGAACAAATCTCAAAGTTGGAGAAGTATTTAAAAAAAATTTGGAGTTTTTGTAGCAGACAAGTCGACCCTAGAGAACCATGAATCGACTCCTATCGAGCACTTTTTGACCCCAGCACAAGTCGGGTCTACCTCAGAATGGCCGCAAACAGAAGATATATAGTAGTAAAAACCAACTCTTTCGCGAGTTGACTCCAGAGGATCACGAGTTGACCCTAATCAAGGATGAGTCAACCCTAAAGTTAAACGACTCGACTTCATAGTGACCACAGGCAAAAGACGGTGTACAACAAAAATGAGCACCTTCTTGAATCGGCCCCAAAAGAAGTCGATTTGACTTGTTTGCACCCAACAACAGTAACAACTAGTTTTTCTGCAAAATCAGAATGACTGTTTTCACTCCCAGTGTCTATATCGGCCTCTCTAATAGCTAGAAATGATCTTCCAACTATTTTTCAAGATATAAATGCGTGGGAACATCCAAAGATAGCAAGAAGAAAGAGGATTAAGGAGAGTGAGTGGATGAGATAAAAGAGAAGGAATATAGGTCAACAACCACTTCTAGAGCTTCAACTTGAGGATCAACTTAAAAAGTGACCATTCAAAGCCTCCACTTAGTTCAGAGAGCTTACAAATATCTGTAGAGAGAACTTCAACGTTCAATCATTGTGTTCCACCAAAATATCAAGAGCAAGCAAGAAAGAGAAAGGAAAAGAAAAAGGGCTGAGTTTTATTCACCAAGATTCCAACTTTCAGAGCAATCAAACATGAGCTACAACGGCATAAATCTAACCTTTGTAGAGGTTATATTGTATCCGTTTTCTATCTTTATTTTGTGTGCGACATTAGAAAATCTCGTGTGGAATTTTTGGTGTGGCTAACATCATAAAAAATCAATTACCTTATAAGGTTTATTTGTACATAAAAAATAGCTAGGTTACGGTCGATTATCCTGAAAAATTGACAAAGGCCCCATTTGGGGAAGCTTTTTGAGGGCTAAAAAGTACTTTCTGACCCTCCGAAAGTACTTTTGGATGAAAAAGGATATTTGGTAAAAAATTTGGAATATTATTTTAGCTTTTCAGAAAGCTAAGAATAGCTTTGTAAAAGAAATTTCATTTTGGAGCTTTCCGAAAAAGTTATTTTGAGCTTTGTTAGAAAGCTATTTTTTGACCAAAATATCCATAATAAAATATAACAATTACATCCTTTATCCCTTTATAAACCTAAAAATCTGCTAGAGCTCTAACAAAGAACCTTAGCCGTAGATCAGATTTCCTTCCCTGCAAGAAAAAGTATTCTTCTTTCCTATTTTTGTATCCATCTATTTAATATTATGTTATATTATGAAAAATTAATTTATGCTAATAATTTTAATATTTTATATCTTTATTATTATATTATACTATAAATATAATATTACATTACATTATATCATAATACATTAATATATTATGTTAAATAATTTAATATTATGTTATATTATGAAAAATTAATTTGCGCTAATAATTATAATATTTTATACCTTTATTATTGTATTATACTATAAATATTATATTATATTATATTATATCATAATATATTAATATGTTATGTGTTGCCCAGAGATGGTCACCCAAGAGGGGGGTGAATTGGGTATTTTAAAATTTTAGTCTAATTAAACAATACACACAAGTGTAGGTGCAAGAATAAAGTTAAAGCGGTAAGCACAATCAATCGCAAACACAGAGGTTTATAGTGGTTCGGAGCTTCCACTGCTCCTACATCCACTCCCCAAACACCTTTGGGAATTTTTCATTATAATCGGCGATTACAGTCCGGTAGTTTTTCGAGTGAACTACCCAACTCGTTGTTTTAACTCGGGCTAACAACGAACCCTACAATCCCCCAATTTAAACTAGGCTTGGGACGCCTAACCCTTGTTCCAAGTCCCTTGACTGGAACAAGCACAATGTTTAAGAGTTTTACAAGAATTTAAAAGCTTCTATGAAAGCAAATAAATCAATAAAGAACAATAAAATCGGAAAAACCCTCTTTGCCGTTGAAAGCTTGGATGATGGTGGTTCTTCCGATGTGGATCACGTCGGCTTGAATGCGAGCTTTGATTGCCAGGTGGGAGTGAGTAGATGAGCACGAAATCAGATGAAGAAGGCTTGAATGCACTTGATTTCTCCTCTTGAAAGCACCAACTCCCTTGAGACTCTCTCTCTTTCTTCTCTCTTGAATGCTTTAGTGTTGGCTTGGTAAGAAGTCCCTTTTCATGCACTTAAAAACTCCTTTTTATACTCCTGCAAGCAATAGATCCGTTAGAAACAAAAATAGAGCCGTTAGGATTTCAAACAAAACCTGCAAAAATGTGTCAGTCGCGTTCCAGGCATTCCGGAGACGTCTTCGCTTGAACGAGAGACATCTCGGCTGCATAAAAAATTCTTCGACAATGTCGGAGTCGACTCGGCGCTTTCTGGGGACGACTCCGAAGAAGAACAGCCCGATTTCTTATTTTTCTATTTTTCTGAGAGAGCCGGCTCGCATGCCTCGGGGGACGTCTCGGGATTTTTGTGCTTTATGCGTGGGGACGACTCCGCGACGTCGGAGACGGCTCCGACGTTTTCTCAACGAAAAACGGGTCCTCTGGAATCCCTGAGAGAGTCGGCTCCGCGTCCTTCGGAGACGACTCGCGCGCATCCCTTGAAAACGGCCTTTCTGCCGTCTCTGAGAGAGTCGACTTTGGAAAGCCGGGAGTCGACTCCGACCCTGCGAGACGCCTCGGCAAGTGCTGGGGACGTCTCCAGACGTCCCAGCTTCTTCTCTGCGTACCAGAGACGTCTCTGGAACAAGCCGGAGACGTCTCGGCTGCCTCTGATCCGTTTTCTTCATCTCAAAAATCTTCAATAAATCCATCGAAAAATACAGGAACATGCCTTGACAATACTTAACAATATTCTTAGTTAAACACCTGAAATGCTCAAGTAATTTGTCAATATAAAGAGAATTATACTCTAGTGTTTTGTATTCATCAAAATCCATTAGGGGGTCAACAATCTCCCCCTTTTTGATGATGACAAAACGCTGAGTATATGCAAAATTTAAAATTAAACATATACATAGTGTTTGATCAGATGTACAAGTATTGTGTTTTGGTTAGAGCTAGATACAGCATGCATAATTCAGTCTAGTCAATTGTCAGTTCTATACTTATGCATAAGCATTGATCTTAGTAGCTCTTTTGAGCAATTTTGGCATATCATCTATCACTTTTAGATTTGAATCAAGTTAAAGTGTAAATTGATGAAATATTGATGCTAAAGACAATCAAAAGCCAAATACTTTTGACTCCCCCTTTCTTTTCCAGAAGGACAATTGTCTTTAAGCCAATATTCTTCAATTTTATCTTTTCATTTTGTTGATTCTAATTAAACTTTCAAGTATGAGTGTGATAAACATAAAAATTTTGCATTTTGCATTCCATATTGGTTCTACTCCCCCTTTTTGTCATCAACAATGAAGGGGACAAATTAGTGCCAATTTTCAGGATGCCTATTGGAATGGTTCTACTTCCTTTTTCAGATTTGCAAATAAGATTTCAGCATCCATGTTGCTTTTTAGATTAGAATTCAGCATTTATATCTAATTAACATGAAACATTCAATGATTTGGGAAAGTGAATTTTACTCCCCCTTTGTTTTGGAATTCATTTCAGACCATTTAAATTCAATTATTACAAGTTGTGCTCCCTCTGTTTCATATGCATTGTCAAGTTGGCAAAATAGTGAAATGCACATTGTCAAGTTTGAACATTCAAGGTATATTATGACATTTTAACATCCATAGCACATCACAATATTCAAAAAACATACTCCAAGATTCAAAAAGAAAGGATATGGCATTCATATAGCATTACAACATTTGATGCCATTACAAGGATTGATTGCAAACACAAAAGAAAGAGTTTCATATAAGCCTAGGGCTTTACAAAAAGATGAACCCTAGATGTCTACAAAATGTGCCTCACCGGCCAGCACCCTCAAGAGCCCCAGTAGCAGCTTCCACAAACTTATGAATTGCTAGCATTAATCTTCTAAAGTTATCTCCCTGAGACTGATTGAGCGCTTTCATTAATGCTTCAATTTCATGGGATGCTTTATCAATCCTCCCTCTAAGCTGGGCAGCCACACTGCCCAAATTGCCTTCAGGGCTCGTCAGCTCTTGAAGACTATCCGATATGATCTTCAATTCAGCTTGTATCTCAATTGATCTTCTAGTTTGGTTTGATGCCACACAAACCAACTCTGACCCTATAGCTTCCATTTGAGTTCTAATTGCTTTCAACTCTTCCAAAAGTGCTTCATGTGAAGTACGGATAGGAGCTATCTCAGCAGAAACCACTGACCTAATTTCTTTCCTCATTTGCTGGCATACCATGGATGCTAAGGTGTGCATCTGCTCATCCGACAAGAGAGTTGATCCAACAACTGGAGGAGGAGGCATGGAAGTGGATGGTCCAGCCGAGCTGGAAGGTACATCAAGAAAAGGAAAGCTCTCCATATGATCAGTAAAGGGTATAGGGCTATATGGAGGAGAGAGGTGGACAGGCTCCTGATGATGGATCTCAGGCTCTACAGTTTGGGATTTTCTCTTACAAACCTTAACCCAAGACCCGTCTTTCTTGTAAAAATCCATCCTATGTAGTGTGCTCTCGTTATAGAAGTCAGTGTTTCTCAAGGGTCTCTCTGGCTCATTTTCAGGGATAGGAACCTTAAAATGCTTGAAAAGTAGGGTAAAGACCATCCCATACGGGATGCTGAACCTGGAGTACCTATGACAGATTGAAATGTAGTTTAACATGAGCCTAGGAAGATTTAGGGGAATCCCTAACAAGATGTGGTGCATAATGGCCAAATCTCGCTCCGAAACGAAGTCGAAGCGACCGGTTTTTGGGAACAAGACCCTGTTGATTATGCCCAAAAGCAATTTCATTTCAGCATTGAGGTCTTGGGACTTAACAATGTCAAGAGGACCGCAGTTCTCTCTACCTAGAATTAAGTTTAGAGCAATCTCTCTTTGGGGATGTGAGGTCGGATCCTCACCGTACTTAGGTATTTGCAATAAACTAGACAAGATATCCTCATTGACTTCTACAAATGTGCCTCGGACATACCCTGTGTACCCCGAGCTTCCTAAGACCAAATTACCAAAAACTTCTCTCACTAAGCCAGGGTAGGTAGACACGTTTAGGGAACATAGGTGTTCCCAACCTTGGGCACGGAGTCTCTCTCCAATAGAGAACCCCTCACCCGCTAAGAATTGAAAATCTATATGCCTACCTGTTGTTACTGTGCGATTCGCACAGGAGGGAGTCACGATTGCCGGAGTAACCGGAGGAGACGGCGCGGAGGGCTCTTCCCGCCGTTCCTCGTCGTTCGCCACCCTAGGACACCTCCCACCGCTACGCCTAGCTTTCTTAGGTGCCATCGACCGGAAATCTAGGGAAATGGGCAGTGATTTTGGTTCGATTGGTGGTGGAGAGAAGATGGATGCGAGGGTTTAGGATTTTGTTGGGGACGATGGAAAACAGCTCGGGACGGCTCGAGCGGTTTCGGCCTGTTTAAAAAAAAATTCATTCTGTCCCCGAGACGTCTCCGCGACTAATGCGAGACGTCTCGCCGGGGGGACGTCTCTGCGATTTGCCAGAGACGTCTCCGGCACTGAAAAAATTTCAGAACGTTTCCAATCTTCTCCCAATTCGTTTTATTCAACCTCAATGATCAGTTTAATTTCTTTTGGCGATTATTAAGTGAGCTTGCTTGTGATCCTCCCCCTTAATAATTCATCCTATAAAAGCTTGACAATGATTTTTGAATTATCAATATTGAAATGAGAAATGTTTGATCAAATTTCGAATGCCTATGGAATAGGCTCTGAAAATATTCTATGAAGAGTCCAAGGGGGATAACTATCCTCCGAAAAGTCAAACAATTCGTCATCTAATTTGATAGATTCATATTTTCACATATTAGGCACTAGGTTTGCTATATGTGACCTTGAAGTGTATTATGAGTTTGAGTAGCATTCATATGTACCTCTAGAGCATACAAAGCATTGCATATGTTTGAGGAGTTAAATCATTTAAGCTATAGCATTGAAGTCAAATCATGCTTGCATTACAAATTCAATCTACTTGCTAGGATCATACAAGCACAAGGCATTCCTTAAAAAATTGAACCTATCTTTACAAAGGGGCTTTGTAAAGATGTCGGCCAATTGATTTTCAGTGCATACATACTCAATCAATACATCATTTTTCAACACATGATCTCTTATAAAGTGATGCCTAATCTCTATGTGTTTTGATTTAGAGTGTTGGACAGGATTTTTTGTTAAATTGATTGCACTTGTATTATCACATCTAATTGGAATATTGTCTATTTTGATACCAAAATCTTCAAGTTGTTGCTTAATCCAAAGAACTTGGGCACAACAGCTTCCGGCTGCAATGTACTCAGCCTCAGCTGTGGACAAGGCAACTGAATTCTGTTTCTTGCTAAACCAAGAAACCAAATTAGCACCCAAGAATTGACAGGTGCCACTTGTGCTTTTTCTGTCGAGTTTGCACCCGGCAAAATCAGCATCGAAATAAGCAATTAAATTTAAATCAGATTGTTTAGAATACCATAAACCTGCATTAGATGTCCCTACTAGGTATTTGAATATTCTTTTAACAGCTTGTAAGTGTGATTCCTTAGGACATGCTTGGTATCTAGCACACATGCAAACACTGAATAATATGTCTGGTCTACTAGCAGTAAGGTAAAGTAAAGACCCTATCATACCTCTGTACAATTTGCAGTCTACACTTTTACCTTTTTCATCTTTGTCAAGCTTGCAACTTGAGCCCATGGGTGTGCTGATTTCCTTTGCATCCTTCATCTTGAACTTCTCCAACATTTCCTTGATGTACTTGGACTGACTGATGAAGATGCCTTCCTCTGATTGTTTTATTTGTAGCCCAAGGAAGAAGTTGAGCTCACCCATCATGCTCATTTCGAATTCTCCCTGCATAAGCTTAGCAAACTCTTGACAAAGACTATCATTAGTAGCACCAAAAATTATATCATCCACATAAATTTGCACAAGCAATAAGTCATTTTCTTTTCTTTTAATGAAGAGTGTTTTATCTACGTTTCCTCTTTTAAACTCATTTTCAATTAGGAAATTACTTAATCTTTCATACCAAGCCCTAGGGGCTTGCTTAAGTCCATACAATGCTTTATGCAATTTAAAAACATAATCTGGATGTAAGTGGTTTTCAAAACCTGGAGGTTGTTCTACATAAACTTCCTCCATTATATAACCATTTAAAAATGCACTTTTTACATCCATTTGATAGAGTTTGAAATCCATGAAGCATGCATATGCCAAAAGTAGTCTAATAGCCTCTAACCTAGCGACAGGAGCGAAGGTTTCATCGAAATCTATGCCTTCTTTCTGATTGTAGCCTTTGGCTACCAATCTAGCTTTGTTTCTTATTACTACTCCATCTTCATCTAGTTTATTTCTATATACCCACTTGGTGCCTATAATTGAAACATTAGGGGGTCTTTTCATTAGAGTCCAAACTTGATTTCTTTCAAATTGGTTTAATTCCTCTTGCATAGCATTTATCCAATTTTCATTTTTTTCGGCTTCCTCTAGTGATTTAGGCTCTATTTGTGAAACGAATGCAAGATAATTACTAGTATTTCTTAAAGAGGATCTTGTCCTTACCCCTTGTGAAGGGTCACCAAGGATTAGATCCCTTGGATGACCATGTGCATACCTCCATTCCCTCGGAAGATCTTGATTTCTTGCTTGGGGTTGATCTTCTTCATCTTGCTGAATTGTATCTTCCTTGATTTCATCCTCATGTTGTTTGTCTTGTATGGAGAACTCCTTCATTCTGTCTTCAAGTATACCTGCATCACCATCTTCTTCTTTTCTAGAAGAATCTCCATTAGCTTCATCAAAAACAACATGAATGGACTCTTCAACAACGAGAGTTCTCTTGTTGAAGACCCTGTATGCTCTACTAGATGAGAAATAACCTAAAAAGATCCCCTCATCTGATTTAGCACTAAATTTACTTAGATTATCCTTTTCATTGTTTAAAATAAAGCAGCGACAACCGAAAACATGAAAATAACTTATATTGGGCTTCTTATTTTTCAACAACTCATAAGGTGTTTTCTTTAAAATAGATCTAACTAAAGCACGGTTTAAAATATGGCAAGCAATATTGATTGCTTCAGCCCAAAAATACTTTGGTAGATCTGATTCGCACAACATGGTACGAGCCATATCTGCTAGTGTGCGATTCTTCTTTTCTACCATCCCATTTTGTTGGGGTGTCCTAGGGGCCGAAAAATTGTGATTGATACCGTTTTCTTCAACAAAATTTTTCAAAATGCTGATTTTCAAACTCGGTACCATGATCACTCCTAATTGCTTTTAGTTTAAGGTTAAGTTCATTTGAAATCCTATTATGAAACTTAATAAAGGTGGGAAAGGACTCATCTTTATGGGCAAGGAATGAAACCCATGTAAAACGTGAAAAATCATCAACAATTACAAGACCAAACTTCTTACCCCCTAGACTAGCAGTTCTAGTGGGTCCAAATAAATCCATGTGAATTAGTTCTAAGGGTTTTGATGTTGAAACTATGTTCTTAGGTTTGAAAGAGCTTCTTGTTTGTTTCCCTAGTTGGTATGCAGCACAAATTTTGTTCTTTTCAAAATCTATTTTTGGTAGTCCTTTAACTAGATCTTTTCTAATCAATTTAGAAATCAAATCCATGCTAGCATGTCCTAACCTACGATGCCATAACCAGCTAGTCTCATTGACCTTGGCATCCATGGCTACAAGACATTGGCCATCTTACATGGTGAGATCATCAAGATCTATCATGTAAACATTTCCAAGCCTATGTCCCATAAGTATGATCCCATTGTTAATTGGACTACTAATTATGCATAAGGAAGATTCAAATGACACTTTAAAGCCCTTGTCACAAAATTGACTTATACTTAGTAAATTATGTTTTAATCCATTAACTAACAATACATTGTCAATAAATGAGGAGGGTGATATAGAGATTTTACCAACGCCAATGATTTGGCCTTTAGCATTGTCTCCAAATGTGACTACTCCTCCTTCTTTTGATTTTAAGGTGACGAAGTGGCTCTTGTCACCGGTCATATGCCTTGAGCAACCGCTATCAAGATACCACATTCTCTTTTTGCTCTCGGCTGCAAGGCATACCTCATCGTCGTCGAATGCCATGAAGCACAAGTTGGCGGTCTCTTTCTTCTCTTCCTCGGAAGAGGATGTGTCACTATCATCCCAAGTCGCTTTCAATGCCTTCTTCTTCTTCTTTCCATAGTGCTTCTTCTGTTGAGGGCATTCGGAGCGGATGTGTCCCGATCTCTTGCAATCATAACATATGATTGGGTCTCTTTCTTTTTCTTTTTCCTTTTCCCAATCATTTCTCCCTCCAAACTTCTTTCTTGGGAAGGCCTTCTTTCTTCTTATGAATTTTTTGAACTTCCTTACTATTAAGGCCAAGTCTTCATCTTCACTTCCCTCTTCACTTCCACTGCTTTCTTCTTCACAATTACTTGAAATGGCCTTGAGGGCGATTGTCTTCTTCTTTTGCACATCTTCTTCATGTTGCTACATTGTGACCTCATGCGTCATCAATGAGCCCAATAGTTCTTCAAGTGCCAAGGTGTTGAGGTCTTTGGCTTCTACAATCGCCGTGACCTTCGCTTCCCAAGTCTTTGGCAAGGACCTGAGAATTTTCCTCACAAGTTCTGAATTAGTGTAAGATTTACCCAAATTCTTTAGACCATTAATTATATCAGTGAAGCATGTGAACATGCATGAAATAGTTTCGTTGGGTTCCATCTTAAATAATTCATATTTGTAAACTAGAATGTTCACTTTAGACTCCTTGACTTGATTAGTACCCTCGTGGGTAACTTCAAGCCTATCCCATATTTCCTTGGCGGAACTACAGGTGGAGACTCTATTAAACTCATTTACATCTAGAGCACAATACAATGTATTCATGGCTCTAGCATTGAGTTGAACCATCTTGCTATCATTCTCATCCCAATCCTCCTCAGGTTTGAGAACCTGAATGCCATTAACTATGTGAGATGGTTCGTGTGGTCCTTTGATTATAGCCCTCCATAAGGCATAATCTTGTGCTTGAACAAAAATTCTCATTCTAGTTTTCCAATAGGAATAATTTGTCCCATTGAAAAGTGGAGGTCTATTGGTAGCCTGCCCCTCAGCAGGAACATTGTTGAAGGGTGTTGCCATCTTGATCTTTGGCAAAGACGGTTAGGTCTTCAAGAATACACAGAGCACCTGCTCTGATACCACTTGTTGCCCAGAGATGGTCACCCAAGAGGGGGGTGAATTGGGTGTTTTAAAATTTTAGTCTAATTAAACAATACACACAAGTGTAGGTGCAAGAATAAAGTTAAAGCGGTAAGCACAATCAATCGCAAACACAGAGATTTATAGTGGTTCGGAGCTTCCACTGCTCCTACATCCACTCTCCAAACACCTTTGGAAATTTTTCACTATAATCGGCGATTACAGTCCGGTAGTTTTTCGAGTGAACTACCCAACTCGTTGTTTTAACCCGGGCTAACAACGAACCCTACAATCCCCCAATTTAAACTAGGCTTGGGACGCCTAACCCTTGTTCCAAGTCCCTTGACTGGAACAAGCACAATGTTTAAGAGTTTTACAAGAATTTAAAAGCTTCTATGAAAGCAAATAAATCAATAAAGAACAACAAAACCGGAAGAACCCTCTTTGCCGTTGAAAGCTTGGATGATGGTGGTTCTTCCGATGTGGATCACGTCGGCTTGAATGCAAGCTTTGATTGCCGAGTGGGAGTGAGTAGATGAGCACGAAATTAGATGAAGAAGGCTTGAATGCACTTGATTTCTCCTCTTGAAAGCACCAACTCCCTTGAGACTCTCTCTCTTTCTTCTCTCTTGAATGCTTTAGTGTTAGCTTGGTAAGAAGTCCCTTTTCATGCACTTAAAAACTCCTTTTTATACTCCTGCAAGCAATAGATCCGTTAGAAACAAAAATAGAGCCGTTAGGATTTCAAACAAAATCTGCAAAAATGTGTCAGTCGCGTTCCAGGCATTCCGGAGACGTCTCCGCTTGAACGAGAGATGTCTCGGCTGCATAAAAAATCCTTCGACAATGTCAGAGTCGACTCGGCGCTTTCTGGGGACGACTCCGAAGAAGAACAGCCCGATTTCTTGTTTTTCTGTTTTTCTGAGAAAGCCGGCTTGCATGCCTCGGGGGACGTCTCGGAATTTTTGTGCTTTATGCGTGGGGACGACTCCGCAACGTCGGAGACGGCTCCGACGTTTTCTCAACGAAAAATGGGTCCTCTGGAATCCCTGAGAGAGTCGGCTCCGCGTCCTTCGGAGACGACTCGCGCGCATCCCTTGAAAACGGCCTTTCTGCCGTCTCTGAGAGAGTCGACTCTGGAAAGTCGGAAGTCGACTCCGACCCTGCGAGACGCCTCGGCAAGTGCTGGGGACGTCTCCAGACATCCCAGCTTCTTCTATGCGTACCGAAGACGTCTCTGGAACAAGCCGGAGACGTCTCGGCTGCCCCTGATCCGTTTTCTTCATCTCAAAAATCTTCAATAAATCCACCGAAAAATACGGGAACATGCCTTGACAATACTTAACAATATTCTTAGTTAAACACCTGAAATGCTCAAGTAATTTGTCAATATAAAGGGAATTATACTCTAGTATTTTGTATTCATCAAAATCCATTAGGAGGTCAATATTATGTTAAATAATTTAATATTATGTTATATTATACGCGAATAATTATAATATTTTATACCTTTATTATTGTATTATACTATAAATATAATATTATATTACATTATACATAATAGATTGATATGTTATGTTAAATAATTTAATATTATATTAAATTATTATGCTATAGTATGCAATATTATATTACTATATTATAATAATATTATATTACATTACAGTAATATTATACTATATCATATATTTATGTATTAATATATGTTATATTTTATATGCTCTACTATTTAATACTATGCAATGTTCTTTATGGTAATTTTGTCATATAAAAGTACTTTTTCAGTTTGTTTACCAAACACATGCTAAAGTGTCATAGCAATTTAGAAATGTAATTACTAAACAACAAACAGATTTTTATAAAAGCTTTACTTCCAACAGCTCTACTTTCAGAAGCTCTACTGCCAATAGTTTCCCCCAAATAGAGCATAAGTTTTGTTAAACTTGGAAATCAGGAAGGAGTTCTTAAGTGTTGGAATTTGGGGTTGGTTTAGTTGTACCACTAAAATAGCTTAGTTTTGATTGATTGCTAGAAAAAATCAACTGAATTTAGTTGTGAACTCGAAAAACAACTATGCTGTAATTTTGCACATAGAATATAGTAAATTTTTTAAAGAGGAAGCTTTGGGGAGTAGACGTACTTTTGTAGCTTCTCTTGGTTGGCTTTGCAATAGAATTTAAGGTGGCGAATGGATGAGTACAACGAGATTTATTTATTTATTGTAGAACTGAAATTATATACTAGAATGCGGCAAAGTAACCTACATATCTAAAGATGCAAAAGCGACAAGAAATTATATATTAGCTTAATTTGTTGCTTTTCTTCTTGTTGCTGCTTGCGTAAGTTAGACATGTTCATTGCCAACGAGTGGAACAACAAGAATCTAATTAGTGGTAGCATACAGGCATTGGCAGTTATTTTTGATGTATAAGAAAAGTTGGCTTTGTTTGGTGGAAGGATGGGGAGGAGGAAGACATACTAGAATGCGGCAAATATATGATATGGACATGCTTGCCAAGATTTTTTTTTTTTTCACTTATGTCATGAGAAGAAAGAAAGGAGATGTTGATGATGATGGCATGCAGCTTAATTTAATTCCTTGCTGAAAAAGAAGAAAAATTTAATTTAACTTGTAGAAGATGCCTGCTAGCCTGTTGGTTAGTCTCTTTAATTTGTTTTACATCATGAGACTTGGGATGGGGACCTTGAGCGGCTACCTCATGCCGTGGAGACATGTAAGGCTCATTTGGTTCACAGGAAACATTTTTACTCTTAGGAATATGATTCCTGGGAAGCAGATTTCTAGAAAGAGTGTGGAGTGATTGATTAAAATCCTATTTGATTTTGATGAGCTCAAAGCATTTGAGTATATCTCTTGCTTACTAATGAATTCAATTAAGTGTTTCAGTGAAAATCTTGTCTAAGTGTCTCTAGACTTGGTTCATAATATTTTGGATAAGTTAAGAAGTCAGCCTGAACCAAAGTCTGAGACTCGAGTCGACTCCAGAGTATCACGAGTCGACTCCAAGCGTATCAAGTTCACTGGCACAGGCTCGAGTCGACTCCGGATAAGTACGAGTCGACTCCGACTTAGAACAGACAGACGAACAGAAAGCATCAACTCAAAACCTGTCAGCGAGTCGACTCCTGAAGTGCGCGAGTCGACTCCGATGTTCACCGAGTCGACTCCAGGGTAGCAAGAGTCGACTCCAAGGAGCCACAGGCAGAAAAGTCAGAGAGCAGTTTTCTGGTCTGAGATTCGAGTCGACTCCCGTGGAACGCGAGTCGACTCCGATGGTTGGCAAGTCGACTTCAAAGAAAGTGAGAGTCGACTCTCAGAGGAACACAAGGAAAAAGTCAGAGAACGTTTTTCGAACTCTGAGATTCGAGTCGACTCCCGCAATACGCGAGTCGACTCCGAGACTCTGCAACCACAAAGAAGACAGAAGACCAATTTACTGTCTCTGAGATTCGAGTCGACTCCCAGACAGCTAGAGTCGACTCCAAGGCAGCTCTACATCAAAAAGACAGAAGACAGTGTTTCGGAAACTGAGAGCCGAGTCGACTCCGGGGAAGTTCGAGTCGACTCCAAGACTGGACGAGGCAAAAGACAGAAGATAGGGAGTTCGGGCTCTGAGCGCCGAGTCGACTCCCCGGATTGTCGAGTCGACTCGAGTGGACCAAATTCAAAAATAGATCCACGGACTCCATGGGATGAGCCGACTCCGAGAAAGCCAAGTCAGCTCTAGAAGTTGGCGAGTCGACTCCAGGTCAAGACGAGTCGACTCCCAGCCTAAGAGGCTACTTTAATTCAAATCCGAAACAGTTGCCGAGTCGACTCCAGAAAAGCATGAGTCGACTCCCGCTACAGCCGAGTCGACTCCTGATCGCGCGAGTCGACTCCAACCCACCAACGGACACATTGTCAGGGTGTACAGAGTGTGCAGAACGGACAAAAAAAGCTCTCTAACGGCTAGTTTCCGTGGGGGTTGGTTTAAATAGCCACAGAGGACTGTAGCAAAGCAGAGAACAACCATTCCACTCCAAGTAATCAAGCTTTCAATCTCTGCAACTTGTTCTTCAACGAAAAAGAGGGAAGAGCAGCATTAACTGCATCCACCTACTTCTTCCCAACAGTGAAAGAGCCTCCTCCTGCATTCAAGTCGACTACACATTCAAGAGGAGACCCGAAGTTCAAGAAGCCCTTCCTCTTCTCCAACTTAAAAGCGTTTGAGGGCTCTTAACTTCGTTATTGTTCATATTGCCATTTATCTGCTTTTGAGAAGCTGTATTTTTCTGTTTGTTCTTTTCATCTACACATTGTCTTTGCTTGGTTCAATCGGGGGATTGAATCAAGGGTATAGAGGTTGGTTGGTGAGCCGAGTGTAAAACCAACGTGTAAGGGTCGATTGTGATCCCGGAAAAATAATCGGGGTTGGTTCTAGTCGGTGAGCCTGGAAAAACCGACCGAGTTCGTTGTGAGCTCGTAAAACAACAAGTTTGGTTGTGAGCTTGGAAAACAACCGGCTGTAATCCAAGGGGTTATAGTGAATTCCCAAGTGAGACTTGGGGAGTGGACGTAGGAGCAAGGGTTAGCTCCGAACCACTATAAAACTTGGTGTTTGTGATTGATTGTCTCTCTTTCTCTTACTCTCATATCACTCACAGCACATAGCAATTAATCGAACAACTTGCAATAGCTTTAATTAGTCATCCACATCGTTTTAAATTGTAAGATTATTTTAAAACCCAATTCACCCCCCCCCCCTCTTGGGTTGTCTATCTGGGCAACAAAGAGGATGCCTAAAAAAAGTACTTTTAGCATGTTTGGTTGACCATGAAAAAGTGACAGATTTTCAGAGTGCTTATATTTAGTTGACCATCTTCTTTCTTGGAAAAGTTGTGTAATTTCTATTATACCCTTAATAAAATTTAGGTCTTTAATGCCTCTTTAGTGCTGAAGGCCTTTTTGGAGAAAAAAATAGAATGATTCTCGGCTCATAGAAAAATAACTTTTCCATATTTTTCATGAGAAAGATTTTTTCATGAAATATGAAAATTATATTCTCATAGGAATACAATTTTTCCGTCTCTCTCCTTTGAAAACTCCAACTAAACAAGGGGCATCTTATTACCTTCCTGTTGACCATACTTTTTCCCCTTCTTTTTTCGCAAACCAAACGAGCCATAGGTTAGAATTTTCTTGGTTAATTGATCACATGAAAAGAATTAAAGGTCAGGTGGA
The DNA here is from genome assembly GCF_009389715.1 of Phoenix dactylifera. NCBI lineage: Eukaryota > Viridiplantae > Streptophyta > Magnoliopsida > Arecales > Arecaceae > Phoenix > Phoenix dactylifera. The sequence continues at coordinate 8,107,056 of NC_052399.1, forward strand.
GACATTTAGGTAAGAATTTTCTTGGCTAATTGATCACAGGAAAAGAACGAAAGGGTCAGGTGGAGACATGTAGGTTAGAATTTTCTTGGTTAATTGATCACGGGAAAAGAATGAAAGGGTCAGGTGGGGATCATGGACCGGCTGATTGATGGATGAGTCGCCACGTGGGAATGTGAGAGCCTCATTCATGCTGATTTTGAGTATAAGAACACACCCAATGAATTAATGATTGAGCCAACCCTAGCCTATAGTCATATGAATTTATTTTTAAGACCCCATACCTTAAAGAACCTGCATAAATATGGTGCCTAACAACATTAGCTGATACTACTGAAAACAAAAGAGTAAAATAATTATAGTAATGTTTTCTTACTATTATAGAGTTTATGGGACATTGGAGGAAAACGATAAAAATAAATTTTTTAGATTGAGGTGCAAATTTCTTCTCCATCCCAATATATTTTATGGCATTATCTATTCTGTTATACAAAACTATTATGAAATTTGAATTCCTATATGCTGCCTGAATTATATGTATTTTATTGTATATAACAATTTTTATGATTTCTTATAAGGCATTATAAAATCAAGGACAAGATCTATTGTACCATGCTGAAGAGGTGGCCACTACGAAGGCGGCTGTTTCTCCTCACGTCCCTTCCGAAAAAGGCTATAAAAGCTCTTGAAGATCTCTCATAGAACTACATGCATGCTGAAGAGGCCGCCAAGCCATCGGAGAAAGTGGCCCAAGCTGCCGAAAGAGGCTTCTCGGCTCCTCCTCGGAGCTAGGTAAACCCTTGATCCCTTTCTCTCTTCATGATATATATCATGTTTAGCTTAGATCTAGTCTAGCTATGAGATTAAAAATAATAATAATAAAAATAAAAGGAAGAAGAAGAGGTGGAGAAGGAGGAAAGGAAGGGGAAGAGCTTACCTGGGGCCCTTGGTCACAGATCCGGCGTGGTGTGCTCAGCCGTAATCGTGGCCGCAGCTGTGGCAGCGGGGATCTCCTACTCGCTGCAAGTTTCCCTCCCTTGGGTCGCGGGTGAAGAGGAAAAGAAAGGAGAAGATTAAAAAAGAAAAAAGAAAAGAAAATAAAAGAAAAAAAGAAGGGGAGAAGAAGAAGAGAAAAGGAAGGTCAGCTGCGGCCGCCGCTAGCTTCGGGCTGGCCCCTCTCGGGCGATCCGACAAGGAGCCCCCTTCCTTGTGTTCATGAGAGAAGATGGGGAAGATTAGAGGAGGAGGAGGAGAGAAGGAAGAAGAGAAGAGGAATAAGGGGGAAAGAAGGTTCGAGAAGGAAAAAGAAGGAAGAAGAGAAAAAGAAGAGAAGAAGAGAAGAAAAGAAGAAAAAGAAAAGAAGAGAGAAGAAAAGAAAAGAAAAGAAAAATGTTATGGGCCTAAGATGGGCCTAATTCCAGCAGTAGGATTCAAATGACTTGGGCTTTAAAGGTCTGAGGCCGAGCTGGGCTTGGTCCGAGCCAAATCTTCCTAAACCCAAATTAACCCGGGCTAAAAGGGGGGCCTAAGGGTCCTTAAAGGGTGCTGGTTTAATGGGCCACGGGATAGCCTTAAATAATTATGATTATGAGGGCCTAAATAACCCAAACCTTAATAGAAGGGTTAATTTGAATATAAGCTATATGGGTTGAGTCAAGATCTTCCTTAAATTAACTAAAACTAATAGGGCTTAGTTACAAATCAACTGTTTAAACCAGAAATTGGGTCAGATCTAGACTAGAAATTAGATTAGAGAAATTGGGTCACACTTGAACTAGAAATTGGGTTAGATCTGGACTAGAAATTAGATTAGACTGAACTAGAAGCTGAATAAGTTCTGAATTCTGAACTAGAAGCTGAATCAAACTTGAACCAGATGTTGAATCAGATCTGAACCAGAAGTTAGAATAGACCTGAACCAAAAGTTGAATCAGGTCTGAACTAGGAATTGAATCAGACCTAAACTAGACATTGGATTAGACCTGAACCAGAAACTAAATTTGGCCATAGGCCCGAAACGGAGATCAAATAAGGCTATGGGCTTGAAAATGAAAATGAGTCCTATGAATGGGCTATAAATGATTCTAATTAAGAAAAAAGTGTAAATAGTAGAAATTAAATGTGCAAGCAACAAATAATTTGATGATATTGCTAGGTATTGAAGAATCGTCATCCGAACCTAGTACTTTGTGAGCAAATTGAGGTAAGTGATTGATAAGTGCTAAATAAAGCATAAATTAATATCTTATTCATAGCACTTATCATTATTTTAATTCACATATTTTGTAAATTCAACTAAAAAATGTGTTACCTTCATCATTGCATTTCAATAAATTATTCGAGTTTTACTTATTTATTGATTAAGCTTAATGAATGCAGGTCGAATCAAACTTATTTGGGATGAGCCTTGAACCCAAATCCATTGAGCTCAACAACCAACTCTCCTGTTCACTCCTTGCTAAGTCCATCCCACGTCAAGCCGACTTCTTCAAAACGTGATCGGTTCCCAGCTCCTACGAACAAAACTAATGCCGTTCCATCCGTGAAGGATCGCTTCCAACTCAATCCGCAAGAGATCTCCCAATTCTTCCGCATTTCCTCCACGATGAAAATGGCATTATCTCTTCATCCGGATTAACTTCATCTCCCAGCCATTCCCATTCTCTAGCCGTGAGCTTCTACCAGGCATCCGTTCCCTGTTATCAGCCGAGATCCCAATATCCCAGCTTGCATTCTTATCCCATTTGCAATTAACCACTCCAATCCCAGCAAATCCAAGCTTATCCCGGATCTCCCAGCTCTCATAGCTCTCATCTCGTCCGTGATCAACCTTCATCCCAATCCGGATTTCTTCTCAGCCACATCAAGCTAACAACAGCACTCGTGGATAGCTTCAACTTCGGATCCCATGATCCGTGATGATCCCTTCCGCATTCAAAGCCCCAGCTCATCTCCCCTTCATTCTGTTCGCAACTTCATCATCTACGGGTAGAATAGAGTCATCCAAGATCATCCCCTGTTCCGAGCTAAAAGAAATCAAACATTCAAACCCAGTCGGTGAGCATCTCTTCTTTATCCAAAATCCCCTGCATTCTAAAGTTCATCTTCTCCGAAAATCAAGCATCCTGTGAGCTATATCCTCCCATTTGGATTTATTCCATCGACCACGGAAGAATCCCCTGTTCCGCGTCACCAGATCATATCATCCTTCCTCCCGAACCAATCCAGCATTTCTTCGGATGGATTCAAGCCTCCGAGATCCTCTCAAAAACCCTATTCTCAGCCGTTCTTCCATTCTCAGCTGCTCAACCGTAGATCAGACCACCGTTCACAAGGAGAAACAGTCTCCCCTGCTCCAGCCACGGAGTGGATCAACATCCCAAGTGCATCCCGAGCTCCACGGAATCCCCTGTTTCGGAACAGAGCCTGATAAGTCCACCGTATCCAACTTCCTCTCATCTTCTCCGTAATCCTCTTCCTTCAAGATCTTCTCCGCATCACCAGCGTCCCAGCTTGTTCTTAGCCGTCTTACCACTGTATCCAACTTCCTCTCATCTTCTCCGTAATCCTCTTCCTCCGAGATCTTCTCCGCATCACCAGCGTCCCAGCTTGTTCTTAGCCGTCTTACGCATCTTCTCTGCGATTCGTCATCAACTCCTTCCGTGCGATCAAGCTCAGCCTCTTCCAACGTCCGAAACCTCCACATCCTTATCCTTCCATTCGGAATATCCCGAGAGGAAGAGAGAGAGAGGATGCCGAGCCTATAAAAGGAGGAGAGTTCTCCTTGGGAAGGCATTCCTTCTTCCCCACCGGGGGCTGTTCCCATCAAGCTCACAGGCCAAGTTCCCACAGAGCGCATGAGGGAGAGATAATAGTTTGGGTATTCTGGAAATTACTTCCTACGAAAAAAAAGAAATGAAATGATAAGAGGGGAGTTGCCGAAGGAAGAGAAGGAAGAAATGGGAGCCCGCTGTTGTGCCACTGCTGCTGTTGCCCACGACTCCATGGAAGGCTGATCTTCTCTCCAGGGCTGGATGCAACCCTTACAAAGGGCCAAGAATTTTGTATTTTTTAAGTTTTATTCTTTGAGTTCTATAAACTTTATTTTGTCCTTAATGAATATTTTATTTCATCTCATATTTAATTTCTGTCATTTTAAGTATGACGTTTATACAATTGTTCTTCATGATCACTAAATTAATAGAAAATCACCCATACTTAGGAAAGATGCAGTGTCCTGCCACATTAGTTTAGGGTAGACATTTCATGCCAACAGAAGATGAATGTTCCTAAATTACTTTTGTGAGATTTTATTTGAATACTTATTAGGCTTGTAGCCAATTTGCATGTTAAATCAAGAATAAATTAAAATACAATTAATCCTTGTTCCGATGTTAGTGGTGAATTTCTTGTCCTAGGTTCTCCCAAACTGATATTTTTTTAATTGCATTTTTCTTAAATTATTTAGTTCAATAGTCTTTCCAAATTTTCTTTTTAAATATTTTTTTTAAGAAAACAATTGTACCCCAATTCCTGTGGATCGATATCCGTAATCACTATCCTACCAGATACGTGCTATTGCGTGGTCTTTAAAGTTGACTATCAATTTTTGACGCCGTTGTCAGGGATTGTTAGCATAGTTATTTTTCTTTTTATTAAAAAAAATTTCAAAAAATATATATATCTAAAGTAAAATAAAAATATTTTTTTATTTTTGTTACTTTCCTTATCTCCTTCTTCACTCTTACTAATTTTTGATTTTTATTTTGGTATTAATTGATCAGGAATCGAAGAGGAAATCTGGGACGATCAAAAAGAGAACTGCTGGAAAAGGAATGCGGTAGAGGTTTGCCTTAAAAAAATTTTTGCTGAAAAATTTTCTTTGGTAACATCTGAACCTTTCTTATTTAAATTGATTCCCAATTAGCCTGAAATTTTATGGTGATTGTTTGATTTTAATTTTAACAAAAGTGTGAATGCATGCTTAATACACATACATCAATTAATCCGCACATAGTAAGGGCTATCACCCCAACAAGATAAGAACTAGATTTCATCACCAGATTCTTGCCCAAATTAGGTGAATCAATTTTCACATAGCCATCACTTTAATTAAAATCAATTAGACGTTGGCCCCTAGGGATATTCGAGCTCAATAGGACGAAGATCACCGAAAGTTGCACCAATTTTGCTTTGTGGCTCAGTTGATGTCTAGGCAAGCTTTGTCCCTTTAAGGAAGACAATTCATCTGTTCGAGGCAAGTGGTTTTTAAGTGGGACCTTTGCGAATGCATTGTGACCCCCTACTTAACTAGGAGCTTACCTGGTCAACTCTGATCGTTAGACCGGATTGGAGGCTTAGGTGCACTCTTCAAACCAGTTAGGAGCTGTCTAGTGATTTTAGGGTAAACACAAGGATTTGATGTGTTTTTCTTTTTAGTGCATGCTTGACTGTACTTAACTGATTAGAAGAGCTTTAGTGTATGCTAGGGTGTCGTTCCAGATCTTCTGAATTAGTACCTTTTGATTCTGAAATAGAGTGTTCTATTAGGGCCCTTCGAGCCAAAATCCACACCTATAGAACCATAGGAACTACACCACCTGTCGAGATGGCTGAAGAACAACCCAAGCTGTTAAAGGAGTACTTCACTCCTTCCATTTATACCTCTCCATCTTGTATTCGACTATCTGATACCACTGCTATTGTACAGTTTGAGATTAAGTCTAGTGTCATCCAAATGCTTTCCTCTTTTTATGGACTCAACAATGAAGACCCATACAAACATTTAGATGAGTTCCTTGAGATCTGCACCACTGTCAAAATTCAGAACTTCACTGATGATGCTCTGAAACTTAGGCTATTCCCTTTTTCTCTTAAGGTAGAGCTAAGCAGTGGCTCCATTCATTAGAAGCCAATTCCATTCTTTCATGGGCTCAAATGCAACATGAATTTCTAAAAAAATATTTTTCCATAAGAAGAACAAACCAATTAGGCATGCTATCACGAGCTTCTTCCAATCTGACGGGAAAGAGTTTCATGAAACTTGGAAAAAATTTAGAGATTTACTCCAAAAATGCCCATATCATCAAATACCCAAATGGCAACTAGTGCAATGCTTTTATGATGGGTTGTCTGAACGAAATTGTCAAATGGTTGATGCTTCTTGTGGAGGTACTTTCATGCTTAAAAGTAAATATGAGGTATGGCAATTGTTTGAAAACCTTAATGAAAATTTCCTCCCCCATGCCTCCTCCGCTCGTCAAGCACCCCCAAGTTCTCAAAGAAAAGGAACAATATATGAAGTTAGCCAGTCCATAGATTGTTGCCCAAGGTGACAACCCAAGAGGGGGGGTGAATTGGGTTTTCTAAAAATTATGTTCCCTAATTTTTACTTTGAATAGAATGCAGCGGAATAATAAGATGTTATTTACTTAAGCTCTAGGCAATTACAAGTAAAGCAGTGGAAGATTAAGCTAGAGCAATTATACTATGGCTTTAGGGTGCAATTGATCTAAAATTAACTTATAGTTGTATGATCAATTTTAATCTATGTGTATGGTAAGAATGGAGTGGAAGCTAAGCAAATCACTTATAACTCTATAGAAACAAATCTAGAGATATTACACAATCAAGCATGAATGGAAGGCATGAAATACAAGAGATAAAGCATTACAAACACAAAGATGTATAGTGGTTCGGTGCACCCCAGCACCTACATCCACTCCCCAAGACCTCTTGGGAATTTCACTATAATTCCTTAGATTACAGTCGGTTGTTTTACAAGCTCACAACCCAACTTGTTATTTTGCGAGATCACAACGAACTCGGTCGGTTTTCACAGGCTCACCGACTAGAACCAACCGATTGTTTTCACGGGCTCACAATCCAACCCAGTTGGTTTTCCCAAAGGCTCACCAACCACAACTTTACAATGATTGTTTTCCGGGTTCACAATCAACCCGGTTGGTTTTCCCCAAAGGCTCACCAACCACAACCTTACAACGTTGGTTTTTCCCTTTGGCTCACCAACAAACCTTAACCCCTTGATTCAATCCCTTGATTGAATCAAGTTACAAGATATTAGAACAAGAGTTTAAATCAAATACAAGCTTCTCAAATAAGTAAATATAGCAAATGTAAATAAGTAAAGAAAAGAGAAGAAGCCCTCAAACTAATTTGTAGATGGAGGAACTCGGCTTCTTCTTCACTTGCCCCTCTTCTGATTTTGCACGAAGTAGAGGATCTCCGAGGCAGCACACGGATGGAGAGGAAGCTTTGGGATTCACTTGGATGCTCTTCTTCTCTCTATTTTACTTTGAATGGCCCTTTTGTGCTTATGGGAGATTTTCCTTGTAATCTCTTTCAAATCTCTTCCCTAAATATTTTCTCCCACTTCCATACCTTCTCTCCTAGCTCTCCTCTTGATTTTATAGCTTTAGAAGGAGTGGAAACAAAAATCTAGCCGTTAGAGACAAAAATAGAGCCGTTGGAATCAAGAAAAAACTAGCCGTTATGCCTCCCAGCGTGCTCGAGTCGACTCGGCTGAAGTAGGAGTCGACTTGGCTGAAACAGGAGTCGATCTGTGAATAGTAGTCTGCCGGCACTGTAGCTGGGAGTCGACTCCTGAAGTTGGGAGTCGACTCCTGAAGTTAGGAGTCGACTCCTGAAGTTGGGAGTCGACTCGAGATCACTGTAGCGCTGAAAAACAACTCTCTGTTTTTTTTGTTTGTTCTCAGTCGGAGTCGACTCGTAGAGTATCGGAGTCGACTCGAGAACTGTTTCTTGAAACTCTAGAGTGCCAGAGTCGACTCTAAACTTCCAGGAGTCGACTCGAGGACTATTCTTTTGAATTTTTCTTTGAATTTGCTCCTTCAACTTGAATTCTTTGAACTTGAAACTTGGGCCAATGAATTGTAGCTTTCTTCTAACTTTTCTTGAGAGTTTTGGAGGCCTTCTTGTATTCTTCCACCTTGCTATGTTCCTTGCAAAATAAATATCTTTCTTCTTGCAACACAAACATTAGTATTTATACTTCAAGATTTTGTGATCATCAAAATCAATCTTTAAGTCACTCTTTGGGTCATCAGTCTCCCCCTTTTTGATGATGACAAAACTTGGAGTATATGCAATATAAAATATGTTGTGTTCTAGAACTAATGCATAGCTAAGTTGCATGAAGTAGAAAACATATATATTTAAAAACATACTTCATGATAATGCTTTAGATTTAATCAGCTTAACACAATCAACATATTTCAATTTAAGCTGATTTGTATTCAATTCAAAACATAAAGCATTATGAGCATATACTTAGATATTTCTCCCCCTTTTTGACAACATCAAAAAGGTTGTAAAATAATGAAACATTAAGCACAAAGATAATGGTACTCAAATATTTCTTTTCCTTATGGTGCTCTGATTTTTAGTTAATGCATGTTAAATTATTGCAAGAATATGAATCATATAACTCAAGGCAATAATGTTAGAATCAGATTAAGAAGCATAGATCAGAGCCAATTAAGATAATTTCAGAGCAGAACCCATCGAATGTGATTTCAAGAAGTTTTCTAATTTGATACCACAGATAGTTTTCTAATTAAGTGTAGGTGGAATCTTTCTTAGGTTAATTCAAGAAGTACCACAAATGATATTCAAGGAAAGCACGAATGGAAATCTAACATCTCTTTAATAATAAGTATGAAAGCTTGTTCATTTAAGATCTTTTGCCCAATATATTAAGTATTTTATCAACATGAGAGCAATTTAATTAATTTTCAGAGTATAAGATCAAAACTTATATACTCGAAAAATATATCATCAAGTTGGATCATTAACTCTTAATGACTTCAAAGTTCTTTTATGATAATAAGAGCATTGGGGCACAAATACCAATATATGGATTCATACAATTTTGATATATCTTAGAGGATACATAAAGTTCAAAGCTTTGAAGGTTCTTTTAAAGCTCTTTTACAAACTTTCTTTTATTCTTTTAGAAAATAAGCATAATTTGATTCATATATAGAGATATGAATTGGCACAAGATTGAAGTTCTAAAGAGCAAGCCAATTAGGACTCATTAGTGAATTCCAAAATAGATTTTCTATGAGATACTCAAGAAAATTCAACACATTATTCTCCCCCTTTTTCATTAAGTTAGAGGCTCTTAAGATCAACTATTTGAATTGTAATTTGGTTCATGATTGATGCATAGGATATACTAACCAAATAACAAGCCTCAAGGTGCATCGTAAAAATTTTCAGATTTAAATTTCAGATGATAAATATTGGAGAGCATTAGGATCACTTTTCATTTAGTATTCTTCCTCTCTCCTTTAGTTATAGATTTATGCGATTAAGTTCCATAAGACCTCTCCTTCTGAAATTTTCTTTCTCCTCCTCAATTGATCATTCCATTTAAGAGTTTAGAATTTGAAGATAATGTTCAATAAAATTATCAATCTCAAAAATATATTTTCTATAAGTTTCAGCTTATTTTCATAAGATTCAAGGTTTGAGATAAGACAACCTTTATAGAACTCATCTCAAGGTAATTAAAGCATGTCTTGCAATATAAGGAGGTTCATCAAAATCAATCCATAAAATTCAAGGTATGCATCAAATTAAAGTATCTTTAGGATAAGATACTGAATATCTAAAGCTCTCCCTCAAAAGATGCATTCCTCTTTAATCATTCTTTTCTTTTGATATCGAGAGTGATCTAGAATTATTCAAAATTTATAGTAATCACTCTTTCTAATCCTTTAAGAACAAGTTATGCTTTCTCCTAATCTTAGAGAAAATGTATAGAATTATTAATCAAAAATGATTCATTTGAAGCTCAAATTCTTTCAAAAGCATTTACATTTTCTTTCTTTTAAGAATCATTTGAGTGAGCTGAAATGTTTCTAGACTAAAGATCATTCACGAATTTGATGGAAGTCTTTAATTATGTAGGAGAGATAAACATGATCATTGAAGTATATATATTTATAGAACTCAATTTCTTAATCATAGTTTTTTTTAGCAATGTATACATGAAGCACAATAAATCTTTTTAATATCAAAATAAAATTATATGTTTAAAAATATTTGTTTGCAATTAAGATCATTGAAAGACACATCATTTAGACCAATATTAGTACATTTTAACGATAAGAAAAGATATGTCTCGGATGCGTATCGAGACAATCAACCAAGGCGTCAAAATTAATTCTGTTTTTCTTGTGTTAAAGTTTTCATTTAGAAATCATATTGAGTTATTCTCCTAAATGACACGATCATTGAAGCATATAACTAAGGTTACAAAGATGTAATGATATAAGCATTTTTAAGTTAAGTTTAAGCTTTTACACAAAATCAGATTCTGAATTTTCATAAGAATTTCCAAGAAGGCTCTCAAAATTATAATTTGAGATATGTATCTTCTACATTGTAGCTCATCTTAAATCACTAAGATTGAAAAAATACATATTTCAATAACATTAAAGCACTTTCAGAATCTTTGTATTTAATATTGAGTTTCGATACAAAATAAAGGATATTTTAACAAGTATTATGACATAATGTATCAAAGTTAGGCAAGTAGAAAGATAGATCAAGATCAATTCATTTTGCCTAAATAGAAATATCCTTCTCTTCTTCTTTTTGTAAATCTATTTAACTTTCAAAGTTAATCGTGAATGATAAAACTGAAATTTCTTTTTAATATTACTTAAAAAAAAACTTTATGTAGCATTTTAAACATTCAAGCATTGGAACACAAGTTAGTTTGAGGCAAGGGTGAAGCAAAGATTTGTGAGCAATGTTAAGACATATTCCAAGTTAAGGCCTATTTCAATCAACTTATCCAAGCATGGGGCATTACAAAATATTGAGAACTCATAATTCAAAACATCATGCCACATGCAAAATATATTATGTGTTAAGTCATGCAAAATAATAAGAACAAGCATGTCAAGGATCAAAATCAATTCTTTTCAAATAAACTTCCCCTATTTAAATATAATCTTGCATTGATTTCATCCTTAAATTGTGTTTTCAAGTGATTTTAAAACAAATGACTTGATTCTTCTTATATACTTTCATTAACTTTGTCTTTCATTTTTACTTTCTTATGCTCTATACTCTATTTGCTCCCTATCCGGTGGAGTTGGAAAGGGGCACGAGGTACTACCACTAGCCTCCCTCTTGTGCCGTCCCTAATATGCCCTACACCGAATAGTTGGGTCAAATAGTGCCGGGTACTACCACTAGCCTCCCCATTGGCACCATCCCTATGATGAGCAATATAGAAATGTTAAAATATTTACTTCAAACTCTCCCTGTTTAAGTGTAATTAATTACGGATTTTATCCCTTCCAAATGTGTCGAATATATTATACTTGTTTTGCTTTTCCTTAAGATTGGAGTACTTGCCTTTGCTTAGATTTTTTATCTCTTGAATAATATCCATTTTCTTTTCTTTATCTCTCTCTCTTTTTGTTATTCTCAAGTAATTTTCATGAAAGAGCAGAATAAAGAAATAATCTTATGTATCATATAGATGTATATCATGCAAACAACATTTTCATTGTGCTCAATGATTCATAATTTCTTACAAGTTATTTTAAATCAAAATTTTAAGCATAAACTTGTGTATTTCATGGTTATGACATATGCAAAGATATATTATAGTTTGGGCAAACCATGAAATAATTTCTAAAAGCATAAGTCAATCAATATATATATGATATCAAAAATTAATAATTAAAGACCTTAATCATGCCATAATAAGATTTAAGTTATTGACTTTGCTCAATTAATTTATGAGAGAAGTATCTAGAATTACCAATTCATTCTGCATTCTTCAGTCAAATACCTACTAGATTTCTTATGTATGAACTTTTGGCTGAAGAAGGTCCTCTCTCTTGTTTGCATGTGAATGTTTATTGTATCTTACATGGAGATATCCTTCAAGTTGAGATCTCTCATTTTCTTGCTCAAGGATCCTGCATTATTAACAAACTCCTTTTCTTTCTTGAAAGAAAGTCATTAGTTTCTTCATTCATCCAACATATTTTTTAACTAGATGACTCAATATAAGATATGACAATAGTTGCATGTTGAGTCACTTTACTCAAGAGATTGCCTAAATATAAGCAAGCACATATCACTTGAACTAAAGAGATAGTTTCATTAACCAAGCTGGTTCAAGGACAAGCATGTGAGGCAATGGAAAGATTTATCAAGGTCAAATTAATTTTTTATTTTCAGAATCAATTTAGCTTAGATTCTATTTGCTTAAGATAATTATCAATAAGACATGTTAGCTAAGTTTTAATCAACTTTATCTTAAACAGTTGTTTCTATCAAGATTCTGATTCTGATTTATTTGTTATCAATAAAATATAATTCATTAAAGTTAGATTGAAGTCTTGCACAAGGTCACATAATGAGCATACAATCTGGTCTACTAGCTGTATGATAAAATAATTATTCTATCATGCTTCACTACAGCTTTAAAACAATAGATCTACTTTGCTCATCCTTTTCAAATTCTACAAGATGGGGTTATAGACATACCTTCTTCATGCCAATCTTCTATAAGAGTTTTCTTGTGGACTAACTTTGGTCAATGAAGATCCCCTTTCTTGTTTGTCTTAATTTGGAGTTTGAGAGAAGATGTTAATTCATTCATCATACGTATTTCAAACTCACCTTACATGAGCTAAGTAAAATCTTCATATAACTCTTCATTAGTAGAACCAAAAATGATGTCATCAATGCATATTTTGAGCAAATAAGATATCACAAATTCTTCTTTTTGATGTGTAGATTTATCACTATTACTTTCTATCAAAAAGGTTACTTAAGCTTTTATATTATGCTTTTGATGCTTGTTCCAAATTATATATTGCTTTATCTTATTTGTAATGAGTGTTTTCAAATATGGTGGTTATTTAACATATATCTTCTTTAATAAAGTAAGCATATAGGAGTCCATTCTACACACTCATTTGATAGAATATAAAGCTCATAAAGCAAGCAAATAATAATGGTGATCTTTACTTCTAATCATGCAAGAATCAAGATCTATTTCATCTTCTAAGCAAACAATTTTTCTTCATTAAATGTATTTCTGAAAAACTCAATTTGGTTATAATTATTAACATGTTTTCAGATTGTTATATGTAAAAGATTAACCATATACATAAATAATTTAATTTTAGTATCTTGATAATAAATCATTAATCTCATAAGGAAGAAAATGAATTGATATTTCTACAACTCGAATCTTTTCATTGAATGTTCTATATGCATTGCTTGATGAATTATATCCAAAGATAGAAGTATCTTTATCAGATTTGGCATTATTTTCAAAAGAACATATCAAGCATAACGTGTATGACTGAAAAATATGAAAGATATGCAATGGTTCATTTTCCATTTTTCAGAAGATCAAAAGGAGTTTTCATCCAAAAATAGATCTAATAGAAATCATATGTATGACAAGCAGTGATGATAGCTTTTTAAAAATTATTTAAGTAGATGACTATCATACACAATTGTCTTTTTCATTTCTTCAAGAATTCTATTAACCCTATTTTACTTAAGGTGTCCTTAGTGCTGAAATAATTAATTTCTGTATAAACTTTATCAGGATTTTGGTTTTCAACATTGTGCCATGATACTCTTTATCTTCACAGTTTGGAAACCTTTATCATTTGAAATATTTTTACATGATTTAGCAAATACAGAAAATATTTTAATTTTATTTGCCAAGAACAAATCCAATGTAAGCTTTTGAAAACTTAGTGATGGAAACAACAATTTAGAAATTGATTTTTGTTTGTTTCCTTAGTTAGCATGCATAGCAAACTTTGACCTTTCAGAAGATAATCTAAGTAAGCCAATGGCAAGGTCTTTTGAGATTAAGACATACTAGCATGAGTTGATTTTATATGCCAAAGATGGTTTCTTTAATCTTGGTATTCATAGTGCATATATTCAAAAGCACACCAAGTACACATTATCATATCTATGATCAATAAACAATAATGCCATGGATAAAAAACTCTCAATCAAGCATATAGAGAATTCATAGAGTTATTTTTAATAAATTGATTAATCATTTAGCAACTTATCCAATAGTGAGTAAAGTATACTATAAAATGAAGTGATTTGATTATATTTCCAAAAGTATTTTCTATATCATAAAATTGATCAATACTTGCAATTCATATTTTAATCAAATACTAAAGCAAAAATAATGATGAGATGCAAGGATTACTGATTTCATTATTATTATTATTATTATTTTTTATTTAAAAATTACTTTTCATAAGTATGTTTTAAGTTTCATTTTTTTTGACGTGTGTCTAGAACACCCATTTGTATGAAAGTTCTATTTGTTCCATGGGTATCTTGGCACACCTATGTCTACATCCTCATATTTTTATTTTGGGTACCCAAGCTTGCTTGGGTCCTTGAGAGTTAGGACATATGGTTCCTTTTGGAACCCAAATTTGTTTAATTGTAATAACTTTACTACTTGATTTAATTATGTTAGAACGATAGGTAAAGTTGTTATGTCCATTCTTTTCATGTTCGAAATATGTTATCTTATTTAATGGTTTGCTTGATAAATTCAAAACATTTTTCTTTAGGGATTCATTGCTAAGTGAAGGAATCAAGCCAAATTTTGATTTATCAAAATCAGCATGTTGGCTTTCAAACATCATTTTTAATCTTTCTGAACTTACAGTGAACTTGTTAATAGGAGATTTCAGTTGGTCAACTTCTTTACTCAAGTTTTGGTTTGTTTTGATTAAGCTATGATTTTTCTGAATCAATTCTTCTGAATTTAACCTTAAGCTTTTATTTTCAGAATTTAGTTTGTCTTGTATTTCAGCAATAGAATTTTTTTCTTTTGAAATTTGCAAATTTAGCTTTTTAAGATTTTTATTTTCATAGCTAATTTTCTACATTCACCATACAAATCATGGAAAGCATTTAAAAGTTCATCATAAGAAAATTCTTCATGAAATTCACTAGATTCAGATTTTACTTTATTTTCTAGTGCCATAAAACATAAGTTAGTTACCTCTTGTAGTTCATTGTTGCTTCTAGCTTTCTTGCTTTTTATCTCTTTCTTCCTTTCTTCTTGCTTCCTCTTCTTCTTTGACTTTAGGAAGCTTTTGAATTTTCTTGCTGTTATTTCTTCCTCGAGTCGACTCGAGTTTACTTGGAGTCGACTCGACTGACTTGAGAGTCGACACGAGATCTTCGGGAGACGTCTCGTTCTCAGAGGCCTAAAAGATGATTCTCTGTCTTTTGAATTGTTCTGCCTCGGAGTCGACTCGGGCCTTGTCGGAGTCGACTCGGCTAACTTGGGAGTCGACTCGGAACTACTTGGAGTCGACTCGTTCACAGGGTCTTCAAGACTGTGTCTCTGCCTTTCAGACTGTTCTTCTCTAAGAGTCGACTCGGACAAACTGGGAGTCGACTCGGCTACTGTGGAGGATTCTGCAATCTCATTGTTAGTACGCAATTGAAGCACATGTGAGCTAATCTGAGATTTATCATAAATATTTTCTAAAGTATCCCAGATCTCCTTAGCAGATAAGCATGCAGAAATTTCATTAAACTTCGTTTCATGAATAGCACAATATAATATGTTCATAGCATTAGCATTCAATTGTGCTAAGTCTTTTTCATTAATAGTTTGAGAGAGTGTGTGAAGGTCATTTATTATGATTTTTCATAAATAATAGTTTTGTGATTGAATAAAAATGCGCATGCGTGCTTTCCAATATGTGTAGTCTATGCCATTAAACAGTGGAGGCCTATCAATTAACTGTCCCTCTCCTAGAAAACTATCTATTTGAGTTGTCATGATCTTTGGCTCTTGATCGTGAGATCAACAATTAATCTTGAGCACCTGCTCTGATACCACTTGTTGCCCAAGGTGACAACCCAAGAGGGGGGGTGAATTGGGTTTTCTAAAAATTATGTTCCCTAATTTTTACTTTGAATAGAATGCAGCGGAATAATAAGATGTTATTTACTTAAGCTCTAGGCAATTACAAGTAAAGCAGTGGAAGATTAAGCTAGAGCAATTATACTATGGCTTTAGGGTGCAATTGATCTAAAATTAACTTATAGTTGTATGATCAATTTTAATCTATGTGTATGGTAAGAATGGAGTGGAAGCTAAGCAAATCACTTATAACTCTATAGAAACAAATCTAGAGATATTACACAATCAAGCATGAATGGAAGGCATGAAATACAAGAGATAAAGCATCACAAACACAAAGATGTATAGTGGTTCGGTGCACCCCAGCACCTACATCCACTCCCCAAGACCTCTTGGGAATTTCACTATAATCCCTTAGATTACAGTCGGTTGTTTTACAAGCTCACAACCCAACTTGTTGTTTTGCGAGATCACAACGAACTCGGTCGGTTTTCACAGGCTCACCGACTAGAACCAACCGATTGTTTTCACGGGCTCACAATCCAACCCAGTTGGTTTTCCCAAAGGCTCACCAACCACAACCTTACAATGATTGTTTTCCGGGTTCACAATCAACCCGGTTGGTTTTCCCCAAAGGCTCACCAACCACAACCTTACAACGTTGGTTTTTCCCTTTGGCTCACCAACAAACCTTAACCCCTTGATTCAATCCCTTGATTGAATCAAGTTACAAGATATTAGAACAAGAGTTTAAATCAAATACAAGCTTCTCAAATAAGCAAATATAGCAAATGTAAATAAGTAAAGAAAAGAGAAGAAGCCCTCAAACTAATTTGTAGATGGAGGAACTCGGCTTCTTCTTTACTTGCCCCTCTTCTGATTTTGCACGAAGTAGAGGATCTCCGAGGCAGCACACGGATGGAGAGGAAGCTTTGGGATTCACTTAGATGCTCTTCTTCTCTCTATTTTACTTTGAATGGCCCTTTTGTGCTTATGGGAGATTTTCCTTGTAATCTCTTTCAAATCTCTTCCCTAAATATTTTCTCCCACTTCCATACCTTCTCTCCTAGCTCTCCTCTTGATTTTATAGCTTTAGAAGGAGTGGAAACAAAAATCTAGCCGTTAGAGACAAAAATAGAGCCGTTGGAATCAAGAAAAAACTAGCCGTTATGCCTCCCAGCGTGCTCGAGTCGACTCGGCTGAAGTAGGAGTCGACTCGGCTGAAACAGGAGTCGATCTGTGAATAGTAGTCTGCCGGCACTGTAGCTGGGAGTCGACTCCTGAAGTTGGGAGTCGACTCCTGAAGTTGGGAGTCGACTCGAGATCACTGTAGCGCTGAAAAACAACTCTCTGTTTTTTTTGTTTGTTCTCAGTCGGAGTCGACTCGTAGAGTATCGGAGTCGACTCGAGAACTGTTTCTTGAAACTCTAAAGTGCCAGAGTCGACTCTAAACTTCCAGGAGTCGACTCGAGGACTATTCTTTTGAATTTTTCTTTGAATTTGCTCCTTCAACTTGAATTCTTTGAACTTGAAACTTGGGCCAATGAATTGTAGCTTTCTTCTAACTTTTCTTGAGAGTTTTGGAGGCCTTCTTGTATTCTTCCACCTTGCTATGTTCCTTGCAAAATAAATATCTTTCTTCTTGCAACACAAACATTAGTATTTATACTTCAAGGTTTTGTGATCATCAAAATCAATCTTTAAGTCACTCTTTGGGTCATCATAGATCTATCTGACAAAGTAGATGCACGATCCCGCAAGTTGGACCAGCTAATGTCTAGAGAATAACTTTCAAACTTTCCCCAAGCACAAGTGTGTGCTCTCTATTTTAGTCCGTCTCACACTATTTTTGAGTGCCATTCGGCAGCTCAATTTCCTGAATTTGTGCAAGAACAAGTAAATGCTGCTCAA
The DNA here is from genome assembly GCF_009389715.1 of Phoenix dactylifera. Classification (NCBI taxonomy): domain Eukaryota; kingdom Viridiplantae; phylum Streptophyta; class Magnoliopsida; order Arecales; family Arecaceae; genus Phoenix; species Phoenix dactylifera. Next base: position 8,124,925 of record NC_052399.1, read on the forward strand.
ACACAATTCCGACAGGGTAATGATCTATATTCTACCACTTACAACTCAGGATGGCGCAACCATCCAAATTTCTCTTAGAAGCAGCAGACTCCTAATACTTCCCAACCTTATTTCCAAAACTTTCAACCATTCCAGAATGTTCATCCGAACCGTCCTCCTACTCACTATTCACAATTTCAACATGTCTCTCTTCCAGCACCCTAAAGAGATATGGCTTTTGAGCAAAAAGTTTTGACTGCCCTTCAAGGACTCGAAGCCAATACACAATTGTTGCACTCCCATACCCAGTCTATTGCCAAATTAGAAATCCAGCTAGGACAGCTAGCTAGTGCGCTGAATAAGAGAGAGGAAGGCAAGCTTCCAAGCCAACCAGTGAGTAACCCGAGAGGGCAGTACATGGCTCAAGAGACTCACCCGAATAATGTTCGCCATGAACAAGCCAATGCCATGACTACCTTAAGAAGCGGACGTGTAGTGGATAATAAGGTTGGAGAAAAAAAACATAAGAAAAATGAAGATAGGAGTATGACTGTGCCTAAAGAGAATCCAAATACTTCCTTGTCTCCATCTAGTCCAGTATCAACCACACCATTTACACTAAAGGCCCCTTTTCCTCAATGTCTGAAAGCACCTTCTCCCTTTGGCATGAAAGAAACTTCGTTGGAAGAAATATTGAAGGTCTTCAAACAAGTCAAAATCAACCTCCCTCTCTTTGATGCCATAAAACAATTTCCATCCTATGCCAAATTTCTCAAAGATCTTTGTACCCAAAAACAAAAATCTAGGACACATGTGCCTAAGAAAGTCTTTTTTAACTGAACAAGTGAGCTCCATCCTCCAGCACAAAATCCCTCCCAAGTTCAAAGATCCTGGTGCCCCTACCATCTCTTGTGTGGTAGGAGACAATTCTATTGATCGAGCACTATTAGATTTAGGGGCAAGTACTAATCTTCTGCCTTATTCAGTTTATGAGAAATTTGGATTAGGTGAATTGAAGCCTACTTCGGTGTCTCTGCAATTGGCTGATCGATTTGTTAAAATACCACGAGGAACAACTGAAGATATCCTAGTCAAGGTAGATAAATTTTATTTTTCAGTTGATTTCATCGTTCTTGATATGGAACCTATGCCGAACCTTAAGAAACAGATCCCTATAATTCTTGGTCATTCCTTCTTAGCTACAGCCAATGCATGTATTAACTGTAGAACTGGAGTGATGGATATATCCTTTGGGAACATGACAGTCAAACTGAATGTATTCCACGCTTCTGATCAACCCGCAAGGGAAGATGAGTGCTTTCTAGTAGACAAAATGGACGATCTTGTAGAAGAAGCCCTTCCCTATATTCTGGCAAATGACCCTTTAGAAGCATGTTTAGCCTATTTTGACATTGATAACTTTGATTTAAACAAAGCCATAGAAGAAGTCAATGTCCTACTTGACAATCCGTCTCCCACGAATTCTCATCCTTGGCGTATCCGATATGAACCTCTTCCTACCCTTTCTAGTACGCCACAGTGCCCCTCCATCGAGTCTCCTCCCAAACTTGAGTTAAAGCCACTTCCGGTAACCCTTAAGTATGCTTTTCTAGGATCCGAAGATACTCTACCTGTAATCATCGCGGCCGACCTGTCTGACAAACAGGAGAGTCAACTTTTGAGTGTACTCGGAGAACACAAACATGCAATTGGATGGTCCGTAACTGATCTGAAGAGGATTGACCCATCTATTTGCATGCATCGCATTCACTTAGAAGAAGATGCAAAACCGACCCATGAAATGCAAAGGAGACTCAAACATGCAATTGGATGGTCCGTAATCATCGCAAAGATACTCTACCTGTAATCATCGCGGCCGACCTGTCTGACCAACAGGAGAGTCAACTTTTGAGTGTACTCGGAGAACACAAACATGCAATTGGATGGTCCGTAACTGATCTGAAGAGGATTGACCCATCTATTTGCATGCATCGCATTCACTTGGAAGAAGATGCAAACCGACCCATAAAATGCAAAGGAGACTCAACCCTAACATGAAAGAGGTGGTCAAGAAAGAAGTAGTAATGTTGCTAGATGCTGGAATCATTTATCCTATCTCTGATAGAAGCTAGGTGAGTCCGACTCAAGTAGTACCAAAGAAGTCGGGCATTACTATGGTTGAAAATGCAGAAGGAGAGTTGATGCCTACACACACGACCACTAGCTGGTGTGTTTGCATTGACTATAGAAAGCTTAACTCCATGATTAGGAAGGACTATTTTCCTTTGCCTTTTATTGACTAAATATTGGAAAGACTAGCCGGTCGGGGTTTCTACTATTTTTTAGATGGTTATTCTGGGTATAACCAAGTGGCCATGTATCCTGATGATCAAGAGAAAACCACTTTCACATGTCCATTCGGGATATTTGCGTAGAGGAGAATGCCATTTGGACTATGCAAGGCGCCCAAAATATTTCAACGATGTATGATGGCAATTTTTTCTGATATGATAGAAAAATTTCTCGAAGTATTCATGGATGATTTTTTAGTTTTTGGCCCCTCATTTGATGATTGTCTCAATAATTTAGCCTTGGTTCTGAAAAGATGTAAGCAGACCAATCTAATGCTAAGTTGGGAAAAGAGCCATTTTATGGTTCAAGAGGGTATATTTTTGGGACACATTATGTCCAAAAGGGGGATTGAGGTAGATAAAAATAAAGTTGATCTTATTTCTAATCTTTCTCCATCCAAATTTGTGAAACAAATCCGTTCTTTTCTTGGCCATGCTAGATTTTACCGTCGCTTCATTAAAGACTTCAGCAAAATCTCTAGGCCCTTGTGCAATCTCCTTGCCAAGGATATGTTGGCAGCGACCCGCACCGGAACCCACTCACACCGGTACAACCACCAACGTCGGACAAACAAAGAGAGAAGCAAACGGATAAGCACTCTCTCGCTCCCTCGACACTGGACTCAAGGATCACCGCTTCGCTTCCGCTACGAAGGGCAAAAGATTACCCCGTGGTATCAATAGGGTAAAACACTTGAGCACCGCAGCGGATTATCAAACCAAAAGAAGAAGAAATAGGAAGAAAATAGCAAAGCAAACACAAAGATGTAACGAGGTTCGGCTACAAGTAGCCTACGTCCTCCACCGCTCCAAATCTCAATTAGGATGAACAGATTACAAAGATAGCACACACCCGAACGATCACACGCGATCGCTCTACAAGAGATTCACACAGAATTTCCTTTGCACAAGAAGTAGGATCCCAATCCTCTTCTTCTCTAGAACCCTAGCCGCACAAAACAAGAGTCTCTCTCAAAAATATCCTTGAATATCTCTCCTCCTAGGGCTCTCATGAGTCCTATATATAGTCTCAAGACCTTCAGATGATCATAGCCGTCGAAACGCCACCAAAAACACCAAAAGAAAATCGTCCGTACGATTTTTCGCGAGCCCAAGTCGACTCGGCTGTGGTTCGAGTCGACTCTGGCATGTCTGGACAAAACTGGCACGATCTAGAGTCGACTCGACTGTAGCTCGAGTCGACTCGACGATGCTTCGAGTCGACTCGACTGTATCTCGAGTCGACTCTGACAGTCGAGACAGAAACATGGTTTTCTCGGTCTTCTGGCCTTTCTCCTCCCAGGTCGACTCGACTGTTCCCGAGTCGACTCGACTGTAGCTCGAGTCGACTCCGACAGTCCGCCAGACAGAATTATGCAGAATTGATTCTCCTTCAATTCTCTTCATCACCAATGGTCTCCACATACCCCAACAATCTCCCACTTGGAGACCTTGGGTATATCCTCTTGTTACTTGGCTCTCCTCTGTGCTCCCACTAAAACTGAATCATCCTAGTGAGATAGGTACGATGCCTCCTCAACGTCTTCAAGCATGAAGACCAGCAGAAGCTGAACAACTCCTCAGCTTCTCCACCGTGACGACCTTCGTCAACATATCTGCAGGATTCTGACTTGTATGAATCTTCTCCAACTTGACGAGTCCCTGCTCGAGCAATGACCTCACAAAGTGGTACCGTATGTCAATATGCTTCGTCCTTGAATGGAAAGCTGAATTCTTTGCCAGATGAATTGCACTTTGACTATCTGAATATAACATGCAATCCTTCTGCTCCTTCCCAAGCTCCTTCATCAAGCCCTGAAGCCATATTAGTTCCTTGCACGCCTCTGTGGCTGCCACATACTCCGCCTCCGTAGTCGACAGTGCAACAACTGGTTGCAACCTGGAAATCCAACTGACGGCTCCACTGCCCAGGGTGAACAAGTACCCTGTCGTGCTCCTCCTGCCGTCCAAGTCCCCTGCCATGTCTGAGTCCACAAAGCCCTGTAACCGGATCTCAGAACCTCCATAGCACATTGATATGTGCTCCGTGCCTCTCAGATACCTCAGTATCCATTTGACCGCACGCCAATGCTCCAAGCCTGGGCAGCTCATAAAGCGACTCACAACTCCCACTGCTTGAGCAATGTCAGGTCTCGTACAGACCATAGCGTACATCAAGCTCCCCACCGCCGATGCATACGGGATTTTTGACATATTGAGCTCCTCCACCCGCGTCTTCGGACTTTGTCCTTTTGAAAGCTTTAAGTGGGCACCTAGTGGTGTGCCAACAGGTTTGGCACCCTCCATGCAGAATCTCTTGAGTACTCGGCTGATGTACTCCGCCTGAGATAGTCTAAGGATATGTTTAGACCTATCTCTGCTGATCCGCATCCCAAGGATCTGTTTCGCTGCTCCTAGATCCTTCATTGCAAATTTTCTTGACAGCTTCAGCTTCAATTTTGCAATCTCATGCATGCTAGCTCCTGCAACTAACATGTCATCAACATATAATAGCAAGATAATATAAGATGTACCGAAGTCCCGGAAGTAGCAACAGTGATCCTCCTGACATCTCCTGTATCCTATCTCAAGCATGTAACTATCGAACTTGAGATACCATTGCCTGGGCGCCTGTTTCAAACCATAGAGGCTTTTCTTCAATTTGCAAACCAAGTCACCCGTGCCAGCTGCAATGTATCCCTCCGGTTGCTGCATATATATCTCCTCATCGAGATCTCCGTGAAGAAAAGCTGTCTTCACATCAAGCTGCTCTAAGTGAAGATTCTCTACTGCCACCATGCTCAGCACCGCCCGAATAGAACTCATCTTGACTACAGGAGAAAAGATCTCCGTGAAGTCGATACCTGCTCTCTGCTGAAATCCTTTTACAACCAGCCTGGCCTTGTACCGTTCCTTCCCATTCTGCTCTTCCTTCAGCCTGTAAACCCATTTGTTTGACAGTGCTTTCTTCCCCTTGGGCAAATCCACCAAATCCCACGTTTGATTCTGCTCCAATGACTCCATCTCATCATCCATGGCCAACTCCCACTCCTTCCTGGTATCAACCTCCAATGCCTCCATGAAGCATTCAGGTTCGCCATTATCTGTGAGCAGCAAATAACTAAGAGTCCCATCATACCTTTGAGGAGGCTTCCCATGAGTACTACGAGTGGACCTTCTTAGTTGTGGAGAGGGTGCCAATACTTCAGGTTCTTGCTCTGACTGAGTCTTCTGACCAGAATTTGTAGACTCCTCTTCAGGATCCATAAAACACGGCTCAACAGGTTTTGTTTCTGATTCAGTGCTCTGCTGCATTTTCTCATTAAATACCACATCATTACTACGAATGATCTTTCTGTGTTCGGGATCCCAAAAATGATACCCAAACTGTTGACCTCCGTATCCAACGAAAATGCACTTCTTTGATTTGGCGTCTAATTTGCTTCTTTGATTGGAATCAACATGGACATAACTGGTACAACCGAATACTCGTAAGTGCGCCAAATCAATCTTCTTCGCTGTCCATGCTTTCTCAGGAATTCCAAATTCAAGTTTCTTTGATGGCCCTCTGTTGATCAAGTAGGCAGCAGTGTTAACTGCTTCTGCCCAAAACTGCTGTGGCAATCCAGCATGTATCCTCATACTCCTGGCACGCTCATTAATTGTTCTGTTCATCCTTTCAGCAACTCCATTTTGTTGTGGTGTCCCTGGAACTGTCCTCTGCCTGACGATCCCAGCTTCTGCACAGTAGTCCTCAAACTCTCTGCTACAATACTCACCACCGTTGTCTGATCTCAGGCATTTTAACCTCCTTCCTGTCTCGAGTTCTACCATTGCCTGCCATCTCCTGAAGACCCCAAATACCTCTGACTTGTGCTTCAAGAAGAACACCCAAAGCTTCCTGGTAGCATCATCAATAAAAGTAACATAGTACTGAGATCCACCAATGGAAGAAACCGGTGCAGGCCCCCACACATCCGTGTGCACGAGATCTAGCTTTTCTTGCTTCCGAGGTTTACCTTCTTTGTTGAATGAAACACGCTTCTGCTTTCCGAGAATACAATCCTCATAGAAGTCCATCTCAACACTCCTGAGACTCTGCAGCTTTCCCAACTGGTGCATCACCTCCAGTCCCTGATAACTCATGTGCCCAAGTCTGCAATGCCATAACTTGGCGTCCACATCTGCTGCAGCAACTCCAATAGAGTTTTCCGTGCCGTTGGCGATATAAAGTGTTCCAACCTTCTTGCCACTAGCCACCATCAACGAACCCCTGGATATCTTCCACTGATCAGCTGTGAAAATAGTCTTGTACCCCTGGCTCGCCAACTGTCCAACAGAAATCAGATTCCTCTGCAGTTGAGGCACGTGCCGTACGTCCTCAAGCTCAAGTGAAGATCCAGAAATCAACTTCACTTCCGCGCTTCCCCTTCCTTGTATGGTGCAAGGCTCTCCATCCCCTAAGTAGACTTTGCTGAAGTCTCCCTTCTCATATCCTCCAAGAAGCTTCCGTTGGGATGTAGCATGGAAAGACGCGCCTGAGTCTATCACCCAAGACTCGTCACCGGCAGATAAAGATAGAACGAGGGCATCCATGTCACCGTTTTCAGCAAGATTTGCCAGATCCTTGCTGACTCCTTCGGTGTGGTCGCCTTGCTTCCCTTTAGGAGATTTGCAGTCCCTCCTAAAGTGCCCCATCTTCCCGCAGTTCCAGCACTTCGCTCCCTTGTTCTGAGGTGCTCGAGACCTGCTGGATCTCGGCTTCGAGTCGCTTCGAAATCGACCGTCCTTCTTTTGTCTTCCCCGGTTAGAGATGTTTAGTGCACTTCCAGACGACTCCGTAGCTCCAGAAGATTTCCTTCTTGCTTCTTCACTCAGAAGCACTCCCACAACGTCATCAAAGATCAACTTCCCCGTCGCCGAAGAGTTGCTCACCGCCATCACCAGGCCCTCCCAGCTATCAGGCAGTCCGGAGAGGATTAGCAATGCCCGAATCTCATCGTCAAAACTAGTCTCCACTGACTCCAACTGGGCCGTGAGTCCGTTGAACTCGTTGAAGTATTCTGCTACGCTGCCGCCATTTTTCATACGAAGATTAAACAACCTCTTCATGAGAAATACCTTGTTTGATGCTGAGGGTTTCTCGTACATCCGCGACAATGTTGCCATCAACTCCATCGTCGTCTTTTCGTTTTTGATGTTGAATGCCACTTGGGATGCAAGTGACAATCTAATGGTGCCGAGCGTCTTCCGATCGAGGACCTCCCAGTCTTCATCGGACATCTTCTCTGGTTTCTTCGCTCTACCTCCAAGAGGTAAATAGAGATCCTTCTGGTAAAGATAATCCTCTATTTGCATCTTCCAAAATCCGAAGTTCGTGCCATTGAACTTCTCAATTCGCAACTTCCCTTCATCCGCCATTGCAGAATACCAATAGCTCTGATACCAGTTGTTGGCAGCGACCCGCACCGGAACCCACTCACACCGGTACAACCACCAACGTCGGACAAGCAAAGAGAGAAGCAAACGGATAAGCACTCTCTCGCTCCCTCGACACCGGACTCAAGGATCACCGCTTCGCTTCCGCTACGAAGGGCAAAAGATTACCCCGTGGTATCAATAGGATAAAATACTTGAGCACCGCAGCGGATTATCAAACCAAAAGAAGAAGAAATAGGAAGAAAATAGCAAAGCAAACACAAAGATGTAACGAGGTTCGGCTACAAGTAGCCTACGTCCTCCATCGCTCCAAATCTCAATTAGGATGAACAGATTACAGAGATAGCACACACCCGAACGATCACACGCGATCGCTCTACAAGAGATTCACACAAAATTCCCTTTGCACAAGAAGTAGGATCCCAATCCTCTTCTTCTCTAGAACCCTAGCCGCACAAAACAAGAGTCTCTCTCAAAAATATCCTTGAATATCTCTCTTCCTAGGGCTCTCATGAGTCCTATATATAGTCTCAAGACCTTCAGATGATCATAGCCGTCGAAACGCCACCAAAAACACCAAAAGAAAATCGTCCGTACGATTTTTCGCGAGCCCGAGTCGACTCGGCTGTGGTTCGAGTCGACTCTGGCACGTCTGGACAAAACTGGCACGATCTAGAGTCGACTCGACGATGCTTCGAGTCGACTCGACTTTATCTCGAGTCGACTCTGACAGTCGAGACAGAAACATGGTTTTCTCGGTCTTCTGGCCTTTCTCCTCCCGGGTCGACTCGACTGTTCCCGAGTCGACTCGACTGTTCCCGAGTCGACTCGACTGTAGCTCGAGTCGACTCCGACAGTCCGCCAGACAGAATTATGCAGAATTGATTCTCCTTCAATTCTCTTCATCACCAATGGTCTCCACATACCCCAACAGGATACACCCTTTGTCTTTGATGAAGCATGTAAAGAGGCCTTTGAAAAACTCCGATCTAAGTTGTCTACAGCACCTGTCATACAACCTCCCAATTGGACCATTCCATTCGAACTTATGTGTGATGCTTCTGACTATGCCATTGGGGCGGTATTAGGGCAATGACTAGAAAAGTTACCTCACGTCATCTACTATGCTAGTAAAACACTCTCAAATGCACAGTTGAATTATACCACTGCTGAGAAAGAATTACTAGCTGTAGTATTTGCTCCGGACAAGTTTCGGTCCTATCTCTTAGGGTCCAAGGTTATTATGTTCACTGATCATTCTGCTCTCCGGTACCTCCTTTCAAAGAAGGACACCAAGCCTCACCTAATTCGATGGATTATGTTGTTGCAGAAATTTAATCTAGAAATTCGTGATAAGAAAGGCACCACAAATGTTGTAGCGGACCATTTGTCTAGGATCGTTCTCGAACCTCCTCATAATATTTCACCACTTCATGACTCCTTTCTAGATGAACAATTGTTTATGGTGCAACAAGTAAAAACATCATGGTTTGCCAACATAGTGAACTATCTTGCTATAGGACAAGTTTCCGATCATTGGTCCAAGCAGGACAAAGATCGATTCTTTTCGCAAGTTAAGTTCTACTTTTGGGATGATCCCGATCTGTTCAAGTACTGTCCTGATCAAGTAATCCGTCGATGTGTGCCTGAATGTGAATTTCAGAGTATTCTTGATTTTTGTCATACCCAAGCCTACGGGGGACATTATGGGGGTAGAAAAACTGCAGCAAAAGTCTTACAAAGTGGATTTTATTAGCCCTCCTTATTCAAAGATGCCCACAAATTTTGCCAGACTTGTGAGCGATGCCAACAAATGGGTACAATTACCTATAGAGATATGATGCCACTTAACCCCATTTTAATTATAGAAATTTTTGATGTCTGGAGTATTGATTTCATGGATCCTTTCCCGCGTTCTTTTGGTTTTGAGTACATTCTTGTCGGGGTTGACTATGTCTCGAAGTGGGTAGAAGCAGTTGCCACTAGGACTAATGATCACAAGGTTGTGGTTAAGTTCTTACAAACAAATATATTTACTCGTTTCGGCACATGCCGAGCTATCATTAGTGATGGGGGATCACATTTCTGCAACCAATCTTTCGAAGCTTTGGTTCGCAAATATTCAATCATCCACAAAGTTGCCACCCCGTACCATCCCCAAACAAGCGGACAAGTTGAAGTTTCTAATAGGGAGATAAAATACATCTTAGAAAAAACAATACGCCCTGATAGAAAAGATTGGTCTCAATGGTTAAACGATTCTCTCTGGGCTTATCGTACTGCCTATAAGGCTCTTATTGGCATGTCTCCTTATCGACTGATTTTTGGAAAAGCTTGCCACTTACCTGTAGAACTCGAGCATAGAGCTTTTTGGGCCATTAAAAAGTTTAACTTTGATATGGCAGCAGCTGGTTCTAACCGAAAACTTCAACTGAACGAGCTTGAAGAGTTACGCAATGAGGCGTATGAAAATGTCAAAATATACAAGGCAAGGACTAAGACTTTTCATGACAAATACATCAACCGTAAGTCTTTTGAGCCTAATCAAAAAGTTTGGCTATTCAATTCTAAATTGCATCTCTTCCCTGGTAAACTTTGCTCTAGGTGGGATGGTCCCTTTTTAGTTAGAAAGGTTTTTCCTCATGGTGCAGTAGAAATTCAAAACCTCAGTGATGATCGTATCCTAAATGTCAATGGTCAAAGATTGAAATCTTATATAGAGTGTGTTGCAGATGGACAGTTGATTGAATCCCTTGATTGGATGGATCCTATTTATTAGGATAATTAAGGATGCATTGCGTCTGGCTGAAGACGTTAAATTTAGCGCTTGTTGGGAGGCAACCTAATTTCCATAAATTATTTTTGCACATTTTCTTGTCATATTTTTTTCAGGAGTCCTCATATTACTGATGCAACTAAGGTAAAACGCTTCTATCCTCCATATGCATCATATTTTTGTCCAAAATAAAATAAAATAAAATAAAATAAATAATATAATATTAAAAAAAAATATTGAGGATAATGTCTGATCTAGGTTGGGGGGTCTAGGATTCGAATTTTTGAAGAAATTTTTTACATTTTCGCATTTTTGAATAAATTTTTCAAAAAAAAAACCTAATTTTTATGCCTTAGTGCTAAAATGATAAACACACAAAGTATATAAAATCTAAAAGGCCTAATGACTAGTCAGGAGTAAGTCAATTTGAGTTTTTTTATTAAAAGTTCTTTTAGCGAGTTGTAAGATAATTCTTACTTTGGAATTTCACAACACACATGGCCTACACTTCTAAGGATTAGGTTCAACATTATGTTGTTAAGTCTAGTAGCAACCTTGAGTCCTGATGAATCATTTCTATGTAATTCACTATTATTCCATATTTATTTTTTTAAAAAAGAATGAATTTAGTCAGGTACATCGAAAAGGGCTACCTATTGTCAAAGATCAGCGGGCTTGTGATGATGAACCCGAGCATAGGTCCGTAGGGGAGTCTTGATGCCCAACACCTTATCCCATCTGGTGTGAAAGTGTTGACTGAATGCTCGCTACACGGAGGAATCATTACAAGAGTAAAAGTGCATAATTTATAAATACAAAATAAAAATAAAAAAAGAGAAAATAATATTGACCTTAAAAAAGATGATAGTGTGAAAGTCATCGTTGTAAAAAAAAAAATTCAAGTAAACTAGAATATTACAGATAAAGCCTATGAGGTATTAAAGTAAACATCCACAACTCTCGAAATCCTGCAAGATAGGATGATTTTGAATCAATGATTAGGTCTTATTTGACTAATTCTTGAAAACTACTAGTTTTAGCAATATTTTAGAGAATCTAAAGCTTTAGCTTGTGTAAGATCCAGATATCACCGAGCACCCAAGTATAAATAAGCCTTACAACTCCCTAATGGAAACTTAATGACCTCAACTTGAACTACATCTTGACCTAGGCTTTGGGCTGACTTAGTAATTAAAACTTTATGTGCTTTTGAAATTCATAGCATTTAGGCATTTGAAATTAGATTTTATAAAATAATAAAATAAATTCTTTAGACAATAATTTGTGGATATCTGCGCCGGAAATCCTCACGAGACAAAACTCGTCCACTAGGGCCACCTAGGGGTTTAAAGCCTTATTGCATACAGTAAATGCAATCGCGATTCCTGCGAAAGTGAGTTAGTTTTTATTTTGCTCGAGGATTAGCAAAATGTAGGTTGGGGGGTGTGATAAGTGCTAAATAAAGGATAAATTAATATCTTATTCATAGCACTTATCATTATTTTAATTCATATATTTTGTAAATTCAACTAAAAAATGTATTACCTTCATCATTGCATTTTAATAAATTATTCGAGTTTTACTTATTTACTGATTAAGCTTAATGAATGCAGGTCGAGTCAAACTTATTTGGGATGAGCCTTGAACCCAAATCCATTGAGCTCAACAACCAACTCTCCTATTCACTCCTTGCTAAGTCCATCCCACGTCAAGCCGACTTCTTCAAAACATGATCGGTTCCCAGCTCCTACGAACAAAACTAATGCCGTTCCATCCGTGAAGGATCGCTTCCAACTCAATCCGCAAGAGATCTCCCATTTCTTCCGCATTTCCTCCACGATGAAAATGACATTAGGTCTTCATCCGGATTAACTTCATCTCCCAGCCATTCCCATTCCCTAGCCGTGAGCTTCTACCAGGCATCCGTTCCCTGTTATCAGCCGAGACCCCAACATCCCAGCTTGCATTCTTATCCCGTTTGCAATTAACCACTCCAATCCCAGCAAATCCAAGCTTATCCCGAATCTCCCAGCTCTCATAGCTCTCTCTCGTCCGTGATCCACCTTCATCCCAATCCGGATTTCTTCTCAGCCACATCAAGCTAACAACAGCACTCGTGGATAGCTTCAAGGTCGGATCCCATGATCCGTGATGATCCCTTCTGCGTTCAAAGTCCCAGCTCATCTCCCCTTCATTTTGTTCGTAACTTCATCATCTACGGGTAGAATAGAGTCATCCAAGATCATCCCCTGTTCCGAACTAAAAGAAATCAAACATTCAAACCCAGTCGGTGAGCATCTCTTCCTTATCCAAAATCCCCTACATTCTAAAGTTCATCTTCTCCGAAAATCAAGCATCCTGTGAGCTATATCCTCCCATTTGGATTTATTCCATCGACCACGGAAGAATCCCCTGTTCCGCGTCACCAGATCGTATCATCCTTCCTCCCGAGCCAATCCAGCATGTCTTCGGATGGATCCAAGCCTCCGAGATCCTCTCAAACACTCTATTCCCAGCCGTTCTTCCGTTCTCAGCTCGTCAACCGCAGATCAGACCACCGTTCACAAGGAGAAACAGTCTCCCCTGCTCCAGCCACGGAGTGGATCAACATCCCAAGCGCATCCCGAGCTTCAAGGAATCCCCTGTTTCGGAACAGAGCCTGATAAATCCACCGTATCCAACTTCCTCTCATCTTCTCCGTAATCCTCTTCCTCCGAGATCTTCTCCGCATCACGAGCGTCCTAGCTTGTTCTCAGCCGTCTCACCCGTCTTCTCTGTGATTCGTCGTCAACTCCTTCCGTGCGATCAAGCTCAGCCTCTTCCAACGTTCGGAACCTCCACATCCTTATCCTTCCATTCGGAATATCCAGAGAGGAAGAGAGAGAGAGGATGCTGAGCCTATAAAAGGAGGAGAGTTCTCCTTGGGAAGGCATTCCTTCTTCCCCACTGGGGGCTGCTCCCATCAAGCTCACAGGCCAAGTTCCCACAGAGTGCATGAGGGAGAGATAATAGTTTGGGTATTCTAGGAATTACTTTCCACGAAAAAAAAGAAATGAAATGATAAGAGGGGAGTCGCCAAAGGAAGAGAAGGAAGAAATGGGAGCCCGCTGCTGTGCCACTGTTGCTGTCGCCCATAACTCCATGGAAGGCTGATCTCCTCTCCAGGACTGGATGCAACCCTAACAAAGGGCCAAGGGTTTTGTATTTTTTGATTTTTATTCTCGGAGTTGTATAAACTTTATTTTGTTCTTAATAAATATTTTATTTCATCTCATATTTAATTTCTGTGATTTTAAGTATGACGTTTATACAACTATTCTTCATGATCACTAAGTTAATAGAAGATCACCCATGCTTAGGGAAGATGCAGTGTCCTGCCACATTAGTTTAGGGTAGACATTTTATGCCAACCGAAGATGAATGTTCCTAAATTACTTTTGTGAGATTTTATTTGAATGCTTATTAGGCTTGTAGATAATTTGCATGTTAATCCAAGAATAAATTAAAATATAATTAATTCTTGTTCCGATGTTAGTGGTAAATTTCTTGTCCTAGGTTCTCCCAAACTGATATTTTTTAATTGCATTTCCCTTAAATTATTTAGTTCAATAGTCTTCCCAAACTTTCTTTTTAAATATTTTTTTAAGAAAACAACTGTACCCCAATCTCTGTGGATCGATACCCGTAATCACTATCCTGCCAGATACGTGCTATTGCGTAGTCTTTAAAGTTGACTATCAGTGATCCTAACACAATCTTATTATTTTCATATATATGAAATTAGTTGAATATAAAATTGTATATTACTGCTATGTTTCTTAAAATTAGGATCAAGCATGTATAGCTAGTATTGCATGATTTTGGATAAATGACATTCATCATGATTACTATATTGTGTACGCATGATTTATGATGATATAGAAAGATGCATGGAAAAATGAAGTTTGCAGCATGATCGTAGATTTTTGCATATTATGATGCCATTATTTAATTTTTCAATGTACTTATGAAGTAAGGTTTATGAAAAGTATGATATATTCTGTGAAGTCTCAGATCGCTATGTATGACCCCCGCCAGTGGGTAATAGTAACTCGGCATATGACCTCCGCCAGTGGGTAATAGCAACTCGGCATATAACCCCTGCTAGTGAGTAATAGTGACTTGGCATACGACCTCCGTCGGTGGGTAATGGCAACTTGGTATAGACCCTGCTAATAGAGAATAATAGTTAGTTCTGACCCTTGCCAGTAGGTAATAGTAACTTGGCATAAGACCCCCGTCGGTGGGTAATAGTAACTTAGAATAGACCCTGCCAATAGGGAATAATAGTTGGTTATAACCTCTGCTGGTGGGTAATAGTAACTTGGCATACAACCCCCACCAGTGGATAATAGTAACTTAGTATAGACCCTGCCAATGGGGAATAATAGTTAGTAAAAACTTTGCCATAGAAATAAAAGCAACCATAGCTGCACTATCATTTGAGAGTATGGATTTCAAAGCATGAATATTGGCAAGAATTTTATAAGATGCATATTCATATTTATGAACTAGCATGATTGGGCATCCACTATTTTATGTCTGATTTGAATATATACTATATGGAATACTTACTTTGTTACAATTGTTAATTTCTTAAATTAATGCACTGGCATGAAGCGCATTATACTTGATCTGGTAAGATTGTGCATGGTTACTTCCCGAGCCGTATAGCTCACACCACTTTTTTCATTTTTTTTAAATAATTAAAATTATTAGGAGCAAGAAGCTTGACATACTTTAGGGTTTAGAAAAATTGAATATCAAATGTTAAAATTTTAGAAGCTCTATACCGTCCAATTTTAATGAATATTGTTATAACATTTGTAAATAAAATTGTTCATTTTTGTTATGAAATTTTAAGTGGCTTCGTATTATTGCATGCATAATGTTGCAATAGCACGATTGTATGATGATCCAGATTCGGGGCGTGACAATCTGTATGCAGCATTTTATGTTTTATGTATCAATAATGTTATCTGCTTGCAGACACTATGTCAAACAAATCTTATGATAAATTGCAGAATGCGAGAAATGCCCTAGAAATATCTCTTCGATCTTCCCGCGAGGAGAATAAAAAATAGATTCCAGTGAAAGCATCACAACCGCTATCAACATTTGTTCGATGCACTTAAATTCACCAACCAAGATCAGCGTCTTCAAATGCATAGGGTCCAATGGTAGCCAGGCCATCTGATGCCCGATTGGACTTAAAGCCTCTAGTAGGTGTAATCGCTCCAAAGATTTCACAACAGCCATCCTGTCAGCAGGCATGAAAGTCATGTATATTTATTTTTGAGAGAGAAAATGAAAGTCATTACTAAAATAAATAAAAAGTCAATTTCAGTAAATCGGACAATGAAACCTTGATAGTTAAAACACAATGCTAATAATTTTGAAGCAAGCATTACATATAAAATTATCTACACAACAAATGATTGCCAGTGAAATGGAGAAATGAAACAAACCAAAATTCTAACTTCCAATTGAGACTCAAAAAACAGTTCAAGTCTTAATAGGTAAAAACTTTGAAACTAATTCCCCTAGCATGTGTCCTCGAAAATTACTTAGACTTTTATAAGCCCGTCAATTTAGTTGCAAGCAATGGTTGAATAGACTATTGGTAATTGTGAGGATTTGAGTTCCATACCAGAAAAGAAACAAATGTAATAAAAGATTCAAAGATAAGCTCTCTTGTTTTTTTTTTGAACAGAACAAGGATTTAAGTATCATGTGCAGGAAGCAATGCCAAAATCCTTTTAAAGTCTGGAATTGTTCATCAATTATTATTAGCAAACTGAATGTGCTCTCACCAGGTGAAGGCACATGTCCTGCATAGAGATTACTAGGTGAGCTTACTAGAATCCCATTATATTTTCTATATTTCAAAACCATGCCTTAGAAACATGAAATATGAAAGAAGAATATCAGATTTCACCATGAAGGCTTTTCCATGAAATCAAACCCTGTAATATCGTCAACACCTAGGGCTTTCAATTGTAGCACAACATTTGAGAGGTTGCACCCTTTATCTTTGGAACGGTGGAATCAATAAGTTTACCAATTTCTGGGTACAACCGGAAGCCTTTCTCTGGTCCCACCCATCCAGTGCGACCATCACATTTGACATGGATGAATTCTTGTTATAACAAATCAGATAGAATTGTAATTTACACCAAAACTGCATTCAACTGCAATTAGGATCGATGTAATTATAGGCATACAAACATGCGGTTCAATGAAATACGAACTTTCAACAATAGTCAAAGAATTATTCAGGTTACTGCAGTAGTCATTAAAATTATATGGAATGTATCATGAATAAAAAAGGAAGATGTACTAAAGAAATCTGATAATAAATAAAATATAACTTTTTATTATTTTCAATACCAAAAGTACTAAAAAAAACTGTAAATCGTTTTCTTTTCAAGATGGAGAAGGAAGGGGAGGAACTACAGATTGGAAACCAGAACTTTCACCTTAATTTTTTAAAAAAAATTACTGAGAATGATAGTGTCATTTTGATGATTAACAAGCAATTATCTAGAGTATGTTATAAGTTAAATCGATACTTCATTTATAAGTCTATTACTCTCAGTATATTTGTATAAATTGATATAGATACATTTCATTGTTTATATGAATGAATCTAACCTTGAGATGCAGCAAAGTGGATTGAGTCGACCCAAAGGATGATTGGGTCGACCCCGGCACATCAAGAAAGCATTTGGCACACTTCTGCAAAAATGGCACAGATGAACAGTGAGTTGGGTCGACCCAAGGAAAGCATGGGTCGACCCAAACATCAAGATCCTCAAACAACTCAGAAAATGGTTCTCTGGATTTACTGAGAGGGTCGACCCAAGATAAAGTTGAGTCGACCCAAGCTTGAGTCGACCCAAACCCTGTGTGGGTCGACCCAAAGGCAAGACAGAACAGAAGACAGAAAAGGTTCTCTGGAAACCCTGTTAGGGTCGACCCAAGAAGAAGTTGAGTCGACCCAACTGAACCTTGAGTCGACCCAAAGAAAGGTTGGGTCGACCCAAGTGAAGGAAGGCTAAATTGCAAGTTTCTGTGTTTCTGAGAGGGTCGACCCAAGGAATGTTTGAGTCGACCCAAGTGAAAGTTGGGCGACCCAAGGACAGGTTGAGCCGACCCAAACACGGGCAGAAGCATAACGGCTAGTTCTGCAGAAGTACTTTTTGTCCTTCCAAAAGTGAGTAACGGCTAGTTTTTGAATTCTAACCATTGGGGCTTGTCCAATGGATGTAGAAAACTATTTAAAGTGGCACTATTCATCAGATAGAACATCTTTTCCAAAGAATATCAAAGAGTACATAAGAAAGAGAAAGTGCCCTAATCTTCCTCATCCAAGTGCTTCATTCAAGAATCAAAGAAAGGGGTTGAGCAGATTCAAAGAGTCATCAAGAGCTCCATCCTCCCTTGAAGAGTGAAGCATCCTTGACAAAGAAGAGAGAAGTCACTACAAGCGATAAATACTTTCTAAACTCTTCTTTGTAGATTACATTGTTTTATTTGCTCATCTAGGAGTTTAAATCTTCTTCCTTTATTTGTTAAACTACTTGTAAAGGTTGGTTGGTTAGCCCGCAAAACCAACGGAATAGGTTGATTGGTGAACCCGGAAAACCAATTGTAAAGGTTCGTTGGTGAGCCCGTAAAACCATCATAGGTTCTTTGGTGAGCCCGTAAAACCAACTTAGGTTTTTGGTGAACCCGGAAAACCAAAGTGTAAAGGTTTTTGGATTGTGAGCCCGGAAAACAATCCAACTGTAATCCACGGGATTATAGTGAATTCCCAAGGGGTCGCTTGGGGAGTAGACGTAGGTGCTAAGGAGAGCACCGAACCACTATACTTCTTGTTGTTTGTATTGTGATTTGTTTAAGTTTACTAACTCATCATTTAACACAAGTAAGATAGTTAAAAGTAAAAGAAACCAATTCACCCCCCCTCTTGGCTTGTCACCTTGGGCAACAAGTGGTATCAGAGCAAGGTGCTCCAATAGTACTCATTGATCTCACAATCAAGAGTTAAAGATCATGACAACCCAAGTGGGATGTTCTATGAGTGAGGGGCAATCCACAAATAGACCACCTCTATTTAATGGCACAAACTACACATATTGGAAAGCTAGGATGAGGATATTCATTCAAGCTTCAGATTATGAATTATGGTACATCATTACTAGAGGACCTCACACACCCACACTTAATATAGAGGGCACTATCATACCCAAACCAGAAATGGATTGGAATGAAAGTGATAGAAGATTGGCACAGTTAAATGCTAAAGCTATAAATGTACTCTATTGCTCATTAGATGTAAGTGAATTTAATAGAATATCTACTTGCATCTCTGCTAAAGAAATTTGGGACAAACTTGAGGTCACTCATGAAGGGACCAATCAAGTTAAGGAGTCAAAGATAAACATATTAGTACACAAGTATGAATTGTTTAAAATGGAATCTACTGAGTCCATAACTGATATGTTTACTCGTTTTACTGACATTATAAATGGGCTTAAGAGTTTAGGAAAGTCTTACACTAACTCTGAATTGGTGCGAAAAATTCTCAGGTCTCTACCAAGAATTTGGAAGGCCAAGGTAGCAATTCAAGAAGCTAAGGACCTCAACACACTGCAATTAGAGGAGCTTCTAGGATCACTCATGACTCATGAGTTGACAATGAGGCAAAATTCGGAAGATGAGGTTAAGAGAAGAAAGCCCATTGCCCTAAAGACTACCACCCCTAAACAACAAACTGAATCGGAAGATTCAGATGATGATGATGAATTTGATGAAGAAGGGATGGCTATGCTTGGAAGAAAATTCAGAAAATTTATGAGAGGTAAGAATAGATTTTATAGAAAGAAACCCTTCCTCAAAGGTAGCTCAAGCAAAGAAAAGGGTAAGGACAAAGAAAAGAAAAAAGAAACTCCTATTTGCTATGAGTGTAACAAACCCGGGCATTATAAGATAGATTGCCCAGATTTGAAATGGATGGCAAGAAAACTGAAAAAGAAGAACTTCATGGCTGAATGGAGTGAAAGTGAGGAGTCAAGTTCGGAAGAGAAAGATCATCAAGAGACGGCCCAAATGTGTCATATGGCCAATGACGATGAGGGGTGTCTTGCAGCTGATAAAGTGGAAAAACGATGGTATCTAGATAGCGGTTGTTCAAGACACATGACCGGTGACGTAGATCAATTTGTCACCTTGGAATCAAAGAAGGGTGGAGTAGTAACCTATGGAGACAATGGTAAAGGGCATATCATTGGAAAGGGTAAAATTTTCATTACTCCATCTATTTTTATAGAAAATGTCTTATTAGTTAAGGGATTGAAACATAATCTGTTTAGCATAAGTCAAATTTGTGATAAAGGGTTTAAAGTCACATTTGAAGCATCTGTATGCATAATCACAAATCCTAAAGATAATAGCATTGTACTTGTAGGACAAAGGCAAAGAAATATTTACTTGGTAGATCTTCATGATTTAGGCAAGAAAAATGGATTATGCTTAATTACTAATGAAGAAAAGAAAAATGAAACAAGTTGGCTTTGGCATCGTAGACTAGGACATGCTAGTATGGAATTAATCTCAAAACTAGTCAAGAAGGAATTAATAAAGGATGTGCCAAAATTGATTTTTGAAAAGGACAAAATCTGTGGACCATGTTCATTGGGAAAACAAACTAAATCATCTTTCAAATCAAAGAATATAGTATCAACAACTAGGCCTTTTGAACTCATACACATGGATTTATTTGGACCCACTAGAACTGCGAGTCTAGGAGGGAAGAAGTATGGACTAGTTATTGTTGATGATTTTTCAAGATATACATGGGTTTCATTTTTGGCACATAAGAATTAAGCATTTTTAGAATTCTTGAAACTATATAATAATATCATAAATGAAAAGAAACTCACCTTAGTAGCAATTCGAAGTGATCATGGTACTGAATTTGAAAATCAACACTTTGAAGAATTTTGTACTAAAAATGGTATTTCACATCAATTTTCAGCACCTAGAACGCCTCAACAAAATGGGGTTGTTGAAAGGAAAAATAGGATATTGGCAGAAATGGCACGCACGATGTTGTGTGAGTCAAATCTTCCAAAGTACTTTTGGGCTGAAGCTATAAGCACTGCTTGCCATATTCTAAATTGAGTTTTAATACGACCAATAACCAAGAAAACTCCTTATGAACTTTGGAAGAATAAGAAACCAACTGCTAAATATCTTAAAGTATTTGGATGTAGATGTTTCATCTTAAACAATGGCAAGGAGGATCTAAGTAAATTTGATGCCAAGTCAGATGAAAGTATCTTCTTAGAATACTCCACATCTAGCAGGGCATACAGAGTATTCAATAAAAGAACTCTAGTAGTGGAAGAGTCAGTCAATATTATATTTGATGAGTCTGATAGTGAGTCTGCTAGGAAAGAAAATATTGTTGATGATGATACAGGAATTATCGACTTTGAAAAGTTGAATATTGATGACGTGCCAATTCAAGATAAGGGAGATGATTGCGTGCCACCACAATCTCAAAACTTGCCAAAGGAATGGAGGTATGCATATGGACACCCTAAAGACTTAATCATTGGTGATCCATCTCAAGAGGTAAGAACTCGATCATCTCTTAGAAACTTAAATGATTATCTTGCTTTTGTTTCACAATTAGAACCTAAGACTTATAAAGAAGCTGAAAAAGATACTAATTGGATAAATGTCATGCAAGATGAATTAAATCAATTCAAAAGAAGTAATGTATGGACATTAACTGAAAGACCAAAGCATAACTCAGTAATTGGAACAAAATGGATATTTAGAAATAAATTAGATGAAAATGGGTTAGTTATAAGAAATAAGGCTAGACTTGTAGCTAAGGAATACAATCAAGAAGAAGGAATAGATTTTGATGAAACATTTGCTCCTGTAGCAAGATTAGAGGCTATTAGATTACTTCTAGCATTTGCATGTTTCATGGATTTCAAATTGTATCAAATGGATGTAAAAAGTGCATTCTTAAATAGTTTAATAGAGGAGGAAGTATATGTAGAGCAACCTCCTGGTTTTGAGAATCATGAATTGTCAAATCATGTGTTTAGACTACATAAGGCATTATATGGATTAAGCAAGCACCTAGGGCTTGGTATGATCGATTAAGCAAATTTCTGCTTAATAATGACTTTAGTAGAGGAAATGTAGATAAAACACTATTTCTCAAAAGAAAGGACAAAAATCTATTAGTGGTACAAATATATGTAGATGACATAATCTTTGGTGCCACAAATGATACTCTTTGCAAAGAATTTGCTGATTTAATGCATGGAGAATTCGAAATGAGTTTGATGGGAGAACTAAGTTTCTTTCTAGGATTACAAATCAAACAAACTAAAGAAGGAATCTTCATTCATCAAACTAAGTATACAAAGGAAATACTAAAGAAGTTTGGGAATGAAAATCATAAGGGAGTAGGCACTCCAATGAATCCCACTAGTAAGCTAGACAAAGATGAAAAAGGGAAGAGTATTGATATTAAGCTTTATAGAGGACTAATTGGATCCTTGCCCTACCTTACAGCTAGTAGACCAGACATCGTATTTAGTGTAGGAATATGTGCTAGATACCAATCAGATCCTAAGGAATCACATCTAAGTGCTGTTAAAAGAATCCTTAGATATTTAAGAGGAACTACAAATATTGGATTATGGTACTCTAGAGACTCTTGTCTAGATTTGCTTGCATACTCAGATGCTGATTTTGCTGGATGCAAATTAGACAGGAAGAGCACAAGTGGCACATGTCAATTCTTAGGAAACAACTTAGTATCATGGTTTAGCAAAAAGCAGAATTCAGTGGCACTGTCAACAGTTGAAGCTGAATATATAGCTGCTGGTAGTTGTTGTGCTCAAGTACTATGGCTTAAGCAACAACTAGAAGACTATGGAGTTAAGCTAGATAATATTCCTATTAAGTGTGATAATACTAGTGCCATCAATCTTACTAAAAATCCGGTTCAGCATTCTAAAGCCAAACACATAGAAATACGATATCATTTTATTAGGGATCATGTGCAAAATGGAAACATATGTATTAAGCATATATGCACTGAAAAATAATTAGCCGACATATTCACAAAACCATTGAGTGAAGATAGATTCTGCACGCTAAGGAGAGAATTAGGCATATGTGATCCTTTTTATTGAAGAAATATAAAAGGGAGCAAGTAGTCTCATGATACATTCCTCCAATTTCTAAAAATTCATGAAACATGAGTCAAACTTGTCATCTATAGATTCCTTACTCATGTATCATTGTCGCAGAAAGAATTTATAAGGATTGGAAGCAAGGAAAATTTTTAGAAGCAAAAAGGAAGAGAAAAGAAAAATTCTGCACTTGGGTCGACCCAACCCAGAATAGGGTCGACCCAACGTTGAGTCGACCCAAGAAATTTCTTGAGTCGACCCAACGTCGGGACCCCACTGTTAAAAGGGGGACCCGAGAGCTCTATTAGGGCACTGTTTGCCCTTGTCCTCTTCTGAATACTCTATTTCCCACTCTCCAAACTCCTCCAAACACCTCCAAATAGTAAATTACCTTAAGATCTTGGAGAAATGGGACCCAAAAGAGCCGTAGCCAAGAGATCCGAAAGAGTCTCACGGATCCAACGTGAGGAAAGGCAACCTACGAAGCCATCTACAGTGTCTCCACAACGTGAGGCACGTGCGAAGCCACCTCCTCCTCCTTCCCCCTCAGTTATACTTGCAAGATTTGCGGGGAGACCAGTTACAACGGGAAGAAGGATCCATTCCGAGTTCTTTGATCAAGAAGGGTTCCGGTTGAGGGAATGGATCCAAAGGCAAGGTTGGGAGTATCTTTGCTCCCTAGATGTGATGATCTACCCCGGATTAGTTCGAGAGTTCTATGCCTTCCTTAAAACTGGAATGGGAGGGCTTATTTCGGAAGTTCGAGGAGTTAGGGTTCGAGTTTCCGAGGAGAGTTTGAGTGAGCTACTTCATCTACCCTGCAAAGGAGCCACTCCGGAAAACCCTGAAAATAAGATGAGAGCCCTTCAGTTGATAATGGAAAATGAGGACTTCGACTTTTCGGAGAAGGTAATAGCTAGCTCTCTTTCTGCTGAAATGAGATTACTACTCAGCATTATAAATAGGATTTTATTTCCGAAGAGCGGGAGATTCGATCTCATCACTGAGCGAGATCTAGTAGTGATGGAGCACATTATTCAGGGTATTCCCCTGAATCTCCCGACCATGATACTGAGGCAGATGAGGAAGGTGATCTGCAACTCCAGAGTATCACTACCTTATGGTATGATACTCACGTTGATTTTTCGACAGCACGGTATATCTGTCGAGGGGGAGGCATCCAGGAGTCTGCTTCATACTGACACATACACTGCACGGACACTTATACGCATGGGATATGAGAAAGTGAACGGGCAGTGGATTAATACTGGAGCAGGGATTCAGGGTGAGGCACCAGAGGGTGATGCACCAGATATTGGAGACCATATCCCTGAGGATAAGGAGCATATGGTTCATCCTACTGCACCTTCGGAGGCTGGACCATCGCCATCTGTTCCTCCGAGAGACACAGATGAGTTCTGGAGTAGGATGACTGAGCTTGTGTCAGCTCAGGCGAGGACTATCACAGACAGGCTGACGAGCAGATTAGACAGTATGTCAGCTCAGGCGAGGACTATTACTGATGGGCTGACGAGCCGATTGGACATCATGTCTGCTGAGATCAGTGATCTGAGGCAGCAGATAGGAGCACTCCGGAGAGAGAGAGACCCATGGACCATCTGTGCCACAGGCTGCTGAGTCAGAGATTTCGGCACAGAGTCATCCAGCTCGTCGTGCTCCACGCCAGACACAGTCTCACCAGGCTCGACCTCCCCTCGCCACGTACACTAGGAGGATGAGGACTAGATCCCAGCCATTAGATACTCCCTAGGCTGATATTAGCATTTCTGTTTAGAGCCTAGGCTAGATATCTAGTTCTCATATGTATTTTGTGTTTATCATGTATCTTTAAACTTTGACTGAGGAACATTGTATTTGCTTTTGTTTTTGACTTGAATGTACTAAAATGTTCCTATTTCGATCAATGAAGTTTGAATGTTTGTTATTTATTGTGTCTTTTCCCATGCACCTATTTGATGATAACAAAAAAGGGGAGAAGTAAAGAAAGAGTAATAGGGGGAGAAGTAAAGATAGAGCAATAAGAGGAGAAGTAAAGAAAGAAAGAGAAATAACTTGTAAAACAAATTGAAAATCATATACATCCAAGGGGAGCAATTTGTAACAATGAAAATGATCAAATCAAATATTTCTATCAAATTTCAGAATTTGGCGCATAGAATTTCAGAATTTGGCACGCACCTTTCACACCTCGATACATAATCTGAAACTCATGTTTTATCTCAAATTTTTGGAGTTTCATCTTTAAAGAATTATAAATGAAAGGGGGAGCAATTCAAAAAGTCAAATTGGCAACATTTGAATGATATAGGGGGAGACTTCACTCTTATATTTTGAAAAGCTGAATTTCAGCAAGTTAAGCCCTTTTAAAACTAATTTTAAGATAAGTATCAATAGGCTCATACTCTTTATTTTGTAATCATCAAAAAGGGGGAGATTGAGAATGATAGTGTTATTTTGATGATTAACAAGCAATTATCTAGAGTATGTTATAAGTTAAATCGATACTTCATTTATAAGTCTATTACTCTCAGTATATTTGTATAAATTGATATAGATACATTTCATTGTTTATATGAATGAATCTAACCTTGAGATGCAGCAAAGTGTGGATTGAGTCGACCCAAAGGATGATTGGGTCGACCCCGGCACATCAAGAAAGCATTTGGCACACTTCTGCAAAAATGGCACAGATGAACAGTGAGTTGGGTCGACCCAAGGAAAGCATGAGTCGATCCAAATATCAAGATCCTCAAACAACTCAGAAAATGGTTCTCTGGATTTACTGAGAGGGTCGACCCAAGATAAAGTTGAGTCGACCCAAGCTTGAGTCGACTCAAACCCTGTGTGGGTCGACCCAAAGGCAAGACAGAACAGAAGACAGAAAAGGTTCTCTGGAAACCCTGTTAGGGTCGACCCAAGAAGAAGTTGAGTCGACCCAACTGAATCTTGAGTCGACCCAAAGAAAGGTTGGGTCGACCCAAGTGAAGGAAGGCTAAATTGCAAGTTTCTGTGTTTCTAAGAGGGTCGACCCAAGGAATGTTTGAGTCGACCCAAGTGAAAGTTGGGTCGACCCAAGGACAGGTTGAGCCGACCCAAACACGGGCAGAAGCATAACGGCTAGTTCTGCAGAAGTACTTTTTGTCCTTCCAAAAGTGAGTAACGGCTAGTTTTTGAATTCTAACCATTGGGGCTTGTCCAATGAATGTAGGAAACTATTTAAAGTGGCACTATTCATCAGATAGAACATCTTTTCCAAAGAATATCAAAGAGTACACAAGAAAGAGAAAGTGCCCTAATCTTCCTCATCCAAGTGCTTCATTCAAGAATCAAAGAAAGGGGTTGAGCAGATTCAAAGAGTCATCAAGAGCTCCATCCTCCCTTGAAGAGTGAAGCATCCTTGACAAAGAAGAGAGAAGTCACTACAAGCGATAAATACTTTCTAAACTCTTCTTTTGTAGATTACATTGTTTTATTTGCTCATCTAGGAGTTTAAATCTTCTTTCTTTATTTGTTAAACTACTTGTAAAGGTTGGTTGGTTAGCCCGCAAAACCAACGGAATAGGTTGATTGGTGAACCCGGAAAACCAATTGTAAAGGTTCGTTGGTGAGCCCGTAAAACCATCATAGGTTCGTTAGTGAGCCCGTAAAACCAACTTAGGTTTTTGGTGAACCCGGAAAACCAAAGTGTAAAGGTTTTTGGATTGTGAGCCCGGAAAACAATCCAACTGTAATCCGCGGGATTATAGTGAATTCCCAAGGAGTCGCTTGGGGAGTGGACGTAGGTGCTAAGGAGAGCACCGAACCACTATACTTCTTGTTGTTTGTATTGTGATTTGTTTAAGTTTACTAACTCATCATTTAACACAAGTAAGATAGTTAAAAGTAAAAGAAACCAATTCACCCCCTCCCCCCCCCTCTTGGCTTGTCACCTTGGGCAACAAATTACCCTAATTAAAAAGAATTCTACTATGTTCAATTGTTCATGAAGATATTGAAGGGCACTTTTTTTTTTTTTTGCTAAAAACGGGTTATCATACACTACGTGTATGAATACACCCAATAAAGTCAAAAAACACTAGCTCACGGAGTGCCAATGGCATCTCCGCCTCCCCCACCTAAAGGATGTACCCTGATATGATGAGCCGCAAAGGCAACCACGTGCTGCCACCACTCTGGAGTGCGAGCCCCGTATCACAAAACCCGCACCACCCCACGCACCTCCATCCTGTACAGATCTGTCGAAGTGACCTTGAGGAAACTCGGGGGTGGGGGTTCCCAAGTGAAAAACACCATCTGAGGAGTTGCCGAGGCAGAGAGAGAACTCCAGGTGTCCCAAGCTATCAAAGGTCCATCGGAAGAGGGTCTGATCTCCAATGCTTGTACTCGCACGAACTCCGCTACAAACCTCGGTGACACCCTGCGCTCACCGAGGGTGCGGGCGTTCCGGCCCAACCAGATCTGATGAGCTGTGCAGGTCGCTCTGATAGCCTCCCAACTTGTCTGAGGGCAGGCCAACCATTGCTGTATCATCTGTAAGAACCGAAGCCTCCCACTCCAGACCTTTCGCGAGATCCCTGCCCACTGCTATGCCAACCTCGCCCACGTACACTGGAAGAGCACGTGGTCGACCGACTCCTCAACACTGCATGTACCACACTCCGCTGAGATCCCCTAGCCCCGCCTGCTCAGCACTGCTCTCGTCGAAAGGTGGTCCCACGCCACCTTCCATAAAAAGAGTGCCACCCTCGGGTGAAGCCCCGACCTCCAGATCCAGGTGCAGTCCTGCCCTGGCTCATGCTCTCGCTGGATAACCTAGGAAAGGTCTCCCAATCTGATGGTGGATCGGCAAGAGGTGCCCCAGATCCTGACATCTGGCCCCCCACATCCAGGCACTGGGAGGGACCGGATCCTCTCAGCTAGGTGTCCTCCGAACAGCTGCATAGCCTGGCGTCATCCCACCAAGACTCTCCCGGGGCAAGAAGATCGGAGACCTGCAACCCCTCCACTGCCTCAACATCGACCATGGTCGGCCACCACCTCAGTGGAACAGTATCAATCCATGGGTCTGTCGTCACATCAATACTCTGTCCATCGCCTATCAGCCACTTAGTAGCCGACACCGTCGGCAGGTACCTCGCAATCTCATGCCACATGAAGGAAACCCGCCGCCCTCTCTATGCCACCCCTGAGCCCTCGCGGCCATATCTGGCTACTATCACCTGACTCCACAACCCATGTGGCTCTAATAGAAACCGAACTGCATGCCGAGCGATGAAGGCCTCACGCCGCTCCAACAGGGACTGCACCTCGAGGCCGCCCTCACTGCTAGGCCGGCAGACGTGCTCCCAGGCCACCAAATGCACCCCGCGACCTCCGCCGTGTGACCCCCACAGGAAGCACCGCAGCAATCGCTCGACTCTCAGCAAGGTCGTCTTCGGAACCACGGTGTTGGCCATGAGATATACTAGCATGGACCCCAACACCGATCTGATCAGAGTCAGTCTCCCCATCATAGATAAGGAGGCCGCTCTCCATCCCTCCATCCTGCTCTCTACCCGCTGCACCAGACTGGAGCACTCTGCTACCCGTAGTCTGCATCCTGTGATGGGGACTCCTAAGTAGGTCAATGTCTCCTCCTGCTCAGGTATCTGCAAAATCCCTCGAATCTTCTGTCTGACCCTGCTCTCCGTGCTCGGGCTGAAGTGAACAGCTGACTTTTGGAAGTTAACTCTCTGACCTGACGCCGCGCAATAATCCGCCACCACCCTACGAAGGACCCGTGCATCAGAGATCCGCGCCTTGGCCAATAAAAAAAATCGTCAGCGAAGAGTAAGTGAGAAAGAGGACTGGCCCCCGGGTGGGGATGTAGGCCTCCAAGTCCCCCGCGGGCACTCACTCTCTGCAAATCACGAAACAAAATGTCAGCACAAATAATAAACAAATAAGGTGATAGAGGGCATCCCTGACGCAGCCCCATAGTGGACTCGAAGAAAGGTGACGGTGTGCCATTGACCAAGATAGAGAACTTTGGCCCCCTGACACACCCCAAGACCCAACCAATCCACCGCCATGGAACCCATACGCCTCTAGGGTCTGCTGAAGAAAACTCCATCTGACCCTGTCGTAAGCTCTCTCCATATCCAGCTTAATAGCCATCAAGCTACGTCGCTTCGATGCTCGCTAAAGATCCCACATCATCTCCTGGGCCAACAGAACATTATGGAAAATATTTCTGCCAGCTATAAACACCCCCTGCTCCTGGCTGATAATGCCAGGCAGAAGGGGCTTCATTCTTCCGACCATTATTCTTGCCACAACCTTATACAAGGTTGTGCACAAACTGACGGAACTGAAGTGACTGGGCTCTGCTGCCTCCTGATGCTTTGGGATAAGCATGATGAAGGTAGCTTTCTAATCCCCTGGCATCACCGCCTGAGAGAAGAAACATTGAACAACCTCTACCACCGCTGTCCGAATGATACCCCAATACTGTTGGAAGAAAAATGGGGAAAAACCGTCCGGTCCAGGGGCCTTGTCTGGAGCCAAGGCCCAGACTGCCTCCTGTACCTCCTGAGCCGACACCGGTCGGACCAGGACTGCATTCTCATCATCCTTGATTCGCGCATCCACCCTCGGGGGGTGGTCTCTGTCGCCGGAGTCCTCATCCTCCGTCCATCTAGCACGGAAGAAATCCAGCAGAATCTGTCGGATGGCAGGCTCATCTTCCACCCGATCTCCAGACCCATCTCGCAATGAGTGAATCGTGCTCCGCTGCCTCCGGATAACTGTCGTCCGGTGGAAGAAACTGGTGTTACGGTCCCCCTCATGTACCCACTGAATCCGGAATTTCTATCGCCAGAAGCTCTCGTGCTACCATAGTAGTGAGTGGTGAGCCGCTAGAAGCCCCCGGAGGTCACCCATGCCATCCTCCGAGAGCGCACCTTCAACATCTTCCTTCATCTGCAACTCAGCGATCGCAGTCTCAACCCCCTCAACTCTCCGGAAAATATCGCCCACAACCTCGCGATTCCATCGTCGGAGACGCCTCTTAGCCAACTCTAGTTTGTGCGACACCCGGTGCATAGCATCCCCACGCACCGGGGTGCGCCAAGCATCACAGACAATATCCCAGGACTACGAGTACGATAGCCAAACCTTCTCAAAGCGGAAGGGGCTATGATGACAAGGTCCCGATGATGTAGAAATCAGCAGGGGGCAGTGGTCCGAGGCGATCCGAGGTAAGTGACTAACCCTGCAGGTGGGAAAACGGAGGATCCAGTCCGGGGACGCAAAGGCCCTGCCTAGATGCTCCCAAACCCTCGCACTGCCGAGCTGAATATTGAACCAAGTAAATTGAGGTCCGAAGAATCCTAAGTCCACCAGGCCAATACGCGACATGAAGTCGCGAAACTCCCTCCTGTCCGCTCTCTCCATGAAGGCAGCCCCACCCCTCTTATCACTCAAACTTAAGATGCAGTTGAAGTCGCCAACTACAACTGTCGGGACACCCTGGGCAGTGAGACTAGTGATCTCTCGCAAGAGGACCCTCCTGATCCTATAATCCCTGCTCGCGTACACCCCACGCAGTACCCATGGAGCGGCGTTTGGTGCCGATACAGTCATAATCACCTGTTGGGGGCAGTTGTGGAAGACATCAAAGGTCGCCACCCCTCGCCTCCATAGGAGCAGAATACCTCCCAACAGCCCCTGGGACTCAATTGCATATGTCTCCCAGTCCTCCCCAGGCGCCGTCTCAGACGTGCAAGCCCCTCACCAGATAGCCGGGTCTCACTCAAAAAGCAGATCTTCGAACAGTGAACTTGCACTAACCATTTAAAGGAAGACATGAAGGACGGCTTGGCCGCCCCCCTACAATCCCAGGCTAGGATCCTCATGGATCACAGTCCACATAGTCGGTCTCAGACCCATCCTCCCCCTGGATCGCGGGGCCAGCCACAAGCACGCTACCTGGGCCCACCTCGAGCTCATCAGATATGACCTGCATGACTGCCGCCCTGACACACTGTACAGCAGTAGTGTGATCGGCATCCCTTCCAGGCGTCAGTGGCACGGCCTGACTCCCCTCCGAGAGCAACACGGGGTGGTCCCCCGCCCCACTCCCACTGGAGGTGGCCACCACCTGCTCTCCCTCGACCAGAGGCAGAGGGCCGAACCAGAACACTCCATCCGGATCAGTGCCCACCTGCACGTCCCCAGGCTGTGCCTCACGCATCACATCTGACGTCAGGAGGGTGTTAGATATATGCTCTAGAGGCCAATAAGGCTGACACATTATTAATTCTGGGACATAATTTTGTACTTGACTATTTATTATTGAATAAAGAAAAGGCATCTTTTCATTCATATTGTTTATGTGTCCATAAATCGTCCAAGAAATTAATAAGATGATGATGCATATTCTCAAGAGTTGAGAATTTGAGCCATGTATCATTGGTGATTAATTTCTAAATGCTCCTGATCGATGGATCATCACGAGGACGGTGATTGATCCGATCAGTGCACACATCACTTTCCTTACGGATGGACGAGACTCGAGTCCACAGTGTAGGGACACTGAAGTGATAGTGCAGGTGCTTGTTAGAGAACAAGGGTACTGAGCGTGACCAAGACAAGAAGTCACTTGGATGTCTATCCACTCGTCAGTGACTTGCTTGATGTTGCAGTAGTGTGACTGGTCCTTTGACCTGCGATGCTTCGGCTACTCACAGTGAGGTTATTGTAGTTTGACTGCACACATACATGGTCTCTAGCCATATGGGTCTATGCAGTGTAGATTGGCTGCAGTAGGTTCACTGTAGGAGTAGGGTATGCACCTACAAGGAATCTATCGACCTTGATAGATAAGGAGAGATCCTATGTGATTTATAAGACTGAGTTCGTAAGACCTCGGTCGGGGCAGATTGTACAATGGAGAAAGAGTTTTCCACTCTCGAACTTAGGTCGAATAAATCTTGACATATGACAAACGATGGGGTTTGACGAGTTGTCCATGACCTCCGTCCTATAGAGATCCACGATAGAAGGACTGTATCATACGATAACTGCACCTAGAGGTTCATTATTCTATTCTACTGGGTTGCCACTACATACTGCTAGGTGTCACTTGTGGATGTTAGGACTCACGGGCATTCACCGATGATCGGTAGACCCTGACGAGTAGAACTGAAAGTGTTTCAGTCCACTGAAAGGTATTTCAGTGATATTGAGATGGAGATCTCAATATGTCTCATTACCAATTAGATTAGAACCTATGAGGTCACACACATTAGGGGTTCTGATTATTAGGATTGTCGAATTGTGATTTGGAATCACAATGTCAATTGTCAATAAGATTGATGTTCGAAATAACCCACTAAGAGTTAGTGAGTTAAATGAAAGAATTAAATAATTATAATTAGATTATAATTAAGTCATTTATTGTTGATTAATTGAGTCAAATTATGTTGGGTCTGATCCAAAGAAATTTGACTCAAATCCTAGTCAAGAGTTGGCTAGATCGAGTCCCTAAAAACCCTGCCTAATTCAACTTTTTTCCTATTATTAGAGTCTCCCTCTTGATGCCTTATTTTGAGGGGTCAAAATAGGCAAGAGGGGGCAGCCAAGAGGGCAAGGAGTGGCGTGGCCCCCTCTCCTTCTTTGCTTTCAGCCGGCACCCCTTGATTCTTTCCAAGAGTCAAGGGGCCATCCAATTAAAAAAAGGGAGGCGCCAAGGAATCTTAGTGGGACTAGGACCCTTGGCGCCTAGGGTTTTGAACCCTATAAAAAAAAGAAGAAGAAGGGAGCCCCACGCCCCAAGTTTTCATGAGTGCTTCTCCCAGGCGTGGGGCAGCAAGGAGATATATTTTGGGGATTTTTAATCAACAAGAAAAAGGTGAGAAGAGAATCAAAAACAGTGAAAGTGTTTCTTCTTCCCTTGAAGGCTGCACAAGGTGGGATCCTTGTGATTTCTTCTTCCTTCTTCTTTGACATCCAAAAGAGGCTTTTGCAAGGAGCTAGCACCCCGGTGAAGCCCCATCTCTGATCTTCAGCAACCTCGTGTGGATACTTGTAGAGTCCGAACGTTTGTGCGGCTACAATGAACCAAACCACGATCATCAGTTGCGGTGTTCTTCTACCCGCACAAAGGTGAAGATGAGATCTTCATTTGAATTTTTAGATTTCTGATTTGCTGGTAGTTTAACAATTCATAATTAATTATTATATCTTAGTTTAGTCTCCATCTGAATTCAAAAAGGTTCTGAATCGTTCTGAATCAGAAAATTTTGAATTCATCCGATCCTGTTCCGGTGTATGCGATGCACCGGGCCCGGCATGCGGATTCCGCCGCGATCGTCGCGCCGCTGCGGGGCAAACCAATAGTGGTATCAGAGCCATGGTTTTGGGGATCCAATTAAGATAATACCATGCGGATTCCGCCGCGATCGTCGCGCCGCTGCGGGGCAAACCAATAGTGGTATCAGAGCCATGGTTTTGGGGATCCAATTAAGATAATAATTAATTGATTATGAATTAGTTCTGATTTTTTAATTATTATGCATGCTGAAAAATTCTGCGTGCTGAAATTTCGTGATGCTAAAATTTCCAGCATGCTGATTTTGTTAGATCGATCATGCGATGTTAGTTTTAAAATTATGATGTGATTATGATGTTTAAAATTAAGGTATTGCATGATCTGGATCTCAGATTATTTCATAATAAAATTAAAATCAAATTAGATAAAATCATGCATAAGATGCATGTGGTGATGATCATAGGATTCAAATCCTTTTGGTATCAAATGTAATGACCTGTGATGTGATCTGTAATGTTATGTAATTTTTTAGATGCTTGCATGCATCTTATTTGATGTTTTGAGAGGCCTGCGTGCCTCCTAAAAGAA
Organism: Phoenix dactylifera; assembly: GCF_009389715.1. NCBI lineage: Eukaryota > Viridiplantae > Streptophyta > Magnoliopsida > Arecales > Arecaceae > Phoenix > Phoenix dactylifera. Next base: position 8,158,663 of record NC_052399.1, read on the forward strand.
GATATAATTTATTATTATTTTTATTTTATATCTGGTTGTATTTCTATGATGTGATGTACGTCAATGATCAAATCGAAGACACTGCATGAGATGAATGGCGATCTGAGCGGTTGATGGCGATTGGATCAAGAGTTGATCAAGGATCGAATCAAGGAGGCTTGGAACCAATTCAAAAGTTGAAGACCAGTTGATCGATTGACGTGCATGTGCTTGTAATATGACCTAATTAGAATCCATGATCATCACCTATTTAAAGTTTAGCTTTATTTATTGCTGCGATTATAACTGCCTGCGATGTGCCGTTTGCATGTGATATGATTGATAGCGGAGTAGATAGGTTTACATGTGATGTAGCAAACCCAATGAGACCTAAACTAAAATCTCCTCAATCAAGTCGAGAGTGAACCAACATGAGCAAGTCATATTAGATTAATTGATCTAGTTGGTGTCTAGGAAAGCATGAAAGGTGGTTACTTAATTAGGACCTTACTCTCTGAGTAAGGGGAGCCTCTCACTTGCTTACCTGGCCAATTGTTCGATTACCTCTTATAAAGAGCTCAAGGTTGCAAACACTAAGACATGATTAACCAATATTAAGTCAATAGGTCTTCCACTGTATAGAGCTGCTAAGGTCTTTCTGATGTTGATTTATCTCGGCTGGACACAATGGGCAAGTTGCATCGGAGGGCTGGACCTCTCTATAGACATGAGATGTTGTAGGATAAAGGTGGGGTTGGGCACCAATAACTGTTAGGTGAGGACCCAATGACGACTTTATTTCTACGGTTATACGGTGGATCTGACTTAACTAAGAAATGGGACCAATAACTGTTAGGTGAGGTCTTCATGGCTTAGAGACCAAGTAGCACTGCAACATGCTTGAGAAGCATTGTACAAGGGTTGTACACTCATCTATTTATGTATCACCAATAACTGTTAGGTGAGGTGCCATGTAAATTGGTGGGACCGCAGTACCCACTAAAAATCCTAGTCACAAAGGTTTTCCATTTTCCTACCAGAGGAGTGTAAGGGATTCGAGAAAATAGTGGGAGAAACATTTGTTCTAAAAGACCTTAGGACAAATTTAGATCAAGTACAAAGTCTAACTAGAATCTTTACTCTCTGCAGATCACAATGTCAGCTTCAAATCCTTTGATCCGTATTCTTGAGACCAACCGATTGACCGGAACCAAATACAAGGACTGGCTTAGAAACCTCAAAATTATTTTGAATTGTGAGAAATTAGGCTACATACTCGAAAGAGATATCCCAGACTACCAGCACATCCTACTGATGATCAGCGAGAGACGCATCAGAAGTGGACGGATGATGACGTTAGAGTCAAGTGCTACATGATGGCATCCATGTCCAATGAACTCCAATGACAGCATGAGAATCTGAAGATTGCTAGGGAGATATTGGCACACCTACAAGAGTTGTACGGTGAACAGAGTCGCACAGCTCGTTTTGAAGTGTCCAAGAGGCTCTACAAGATAAAGATGCGCGAGGGGCAGTCTGTTCATGATCACGGTCTGACCATGATCAAGGATCTGGAGGATCTTGAGAAGCTCGAAATGAACATGCACAAGGAATTGCAAGTGGATTTGATCCTACAGTCACTTTCTGATTCATTTGGACAGTTTATAGTAAACTACCACATGAATAAGATTGAATGCACTAAGACTGAACTGATAAATATGTTGGTAACTGCTGAGGGAGCCTTGGAAAGTTCAAAGGGCAAGGTCCTTGCTGCTGAGCTGACTTCTGGTTCCAATAGAAAGTCTACTTGAAAGAAAATGAAGCCTGCAAAGAAGCAGAAGGAAGACAAGAAGCCAAAGAAGGAAGTTCAAAAGAAAAAGGCTAATGACAAAGAAAAATGTTTCCACTGCAATGTTGACGGCCACTGGAAAAGAAACTGTCCTTCATATCTCGAGAGCTTGAAGAACAAGAAGGCAGACACACCTTCAGAAGATATAGACTTGCTCGTAATTGAAACTAATCTAACGGTTTCTTCTACTTCTAGTTGGGTTATAGATTCTGGTTCTAGTGCTCATTTGTGCACTACCATGCAGGGTCTAAAGGAAAGTAGAAGGCTGGCGGAAGTTGCGGTAACTCTTCGGGTTGGCAATGGAGCAAAAGTTACTGTTGTGGCTGTGGGCACCTATCCTCTGCGACTACCATCTGGTTTTAGTTTATTACTTAGAGATTGTTATTATGTACCTGCTGCTAGCAGAAATTTGATTTCTGTTTCGTGTCTAGCACAGGATGGTCATGTTTTTACTTTTGACAAAGACTGTTGTTCTATTTATTTCAGAAATAAAATAGTCGCATGTGGTTTTATGATTGACAGTCTCTATCATTTACATATGGATGAATTTGTGAATGTTTCTAAGCAAGAAGTGAGTGCCAAAGGATCCAAGAGATCCAGGGATGAGATAAACCAGAAGTATTTATGGCACCTCAGGCTTGGCCATATTGGAGACGACAGAATGAACAAAATGGAGAAAGATGGGCTTATCGACTCATTGACTTCTGAGTCATATCCAGTTTGCGAGTCCTGTCTTCAAAGAAAAATGGTTAGATTATCTTTTGTAGGACATGGAGAGAGGACCACTGAAATACTTACCCTAGTACATACAGATGCATGTGGCCCATTCGATGTGCTAGCCAGGGGACGTTATTCATGTTTTATTTCCTTTACCGATGATTATTCACGATATGGGTATGTGTATCTTATGAGACACAAGTCTGAATCTTTTGAAAAGTTCAAAGAGTTCAAAAATTAAGTAGAAAAACAAACTGGAAAAACTCTTAAGGCTCTTCGATCAGATTGAGGAGGAGAATACCTTAGTGGAAAATTTCGGAACTATCTCAAAGAAAATGGCATAGTCTCACAATGGACACCTCCTGGTACACCTCAACTCAATGGGGTGTCAGAGAGGAGGAATCGGACTCTATTGGATATGGTCAGGTCCATGATGAGTTTCACTGATTTACCTATGTTTTTTTGGGAAGATGCCTTACTCACAGCAATTTATTTATTGAATAGAGTTTCCTCTAAATCTGTTCCTACCACACCGTATGAGATATGGCATGGTAAAAAACCAAGTCTTGGTCATCTCAAGATTTGGGGATGTCCGGCCCACGTCAAGCGACTATAGGCAGACAAGTTAGAGGCAAGGACCATAAATGCTTGTTTTATCGGATATCCTAAAGAATCATTAGGGTATAATTTTTACATCTCAGAGGATCACAATGTGTTTTTGAGCCGACACGCCATCTTCTTAAAAAAACAGTTTATCCTTGATAGAGGCAGTGGGAGAAAAATTGAGCTTGAAGAGAAAGTCTCTGAAAAGCAATGAGTCATGGATCCTATAGAACCCATTCATACAGAGCCAGTACACATTGTCCCCCCTCCACCTCGTAGATCAAGTAGGGTCTCCCATCCTCCTGATAGATATTTAGGTATGCTTGAAGAGGATACTGAGAAAATGTTTCTCATGGGAGATAGGGAACAAATACAAGATCCTAAAACCTACGATGAGGCGATATCAGATATCGATTCCGAGAAATGGCTGGAAGCCATGAAGTCAGAGTTAGACTCTATGCATTCTAACCAAGTCTGAACCTTAGTAGATCCACCAGAAGGTATTGTACCTATTGGATGCAAATGGATCTACAAAAGAAAAATAGGTTCGGATGGAAAGGTAGAGACCTATAAGACAAGGCTTATGGCAAAAGGATATAGTCAGCGCGAAAGCATTGACTATCAGGAGACCTTTTCATCTATAGCCATGCTGAAATCCATCCGTACACTGCTTGCCATTGCAGCATTTCATGATTATAAAATTTGGCAGATGGATGTGAAAACTGCTTTCTTGAATGGATATCTTGATGAAGATATCTATATGGAGCAACCTTTGGGATTCACTTCCAGTAATGGAGATCACAAGGTCTGCAAGCTGCAAAGGTCCATTTATGGACTAAAGCAAGCATTTCGGAGTTGGAACACTCGTTTCAATGATGCAATCAAAACGTTTTATTTCATCAAAAACGAAGAGGAACCATGTGTTTATAAAAAAATTAGTGGAAGTGCTGTCGTTTTTCTCGTATTGTACGTGGTTGACATTCTCCAGATTGGGAATGATATTCCCATGCTAACCTCGGTCAAGGTCTGGTTGTCAAAAGAGTTCTTCATGAAAGACCTTGGGGAAGCATCCTATATTTTGGAGATTAAAGTCTATAGAGATATATCTAAAAGGATGCTTGGCCTATCACAGAAGATGTACATAGAGGAGGTGCTGAAAAGGTTCAGCATGGAAAACTCCAAGAGGGGTCTCTTACCTCTTAAGCATGGAATTCATCTCTCAAAGAAGATGTGCCCCAACACATCTGAGGAGATTCAACGCATGAGCAAGATTTCATATGCTTCAACAATAGGAAGCCTCATGTATGCCATGCTGTGTACGCGACCTAATATAGCACTTGCAGTGAGTGTCACTAGTAGATATCAGTCAAATCCAGGCGAGGAGCACTGGACTGCTGTGAAGAACATTCTTAAGTACTTAAGAAAAACTAAAGATCTGTTCTTGGTCTTTGGAGGAGCATCAGAATTAAAGGTAGAAGGATACACGGATTCAGACTTCGTGAAAGATGTCGATGATAGAAAGTCTACATCCGGATATGTATTTTTATACAATGGTGGTACGGTGAATTGGAAGAGTTCTAAACAACCGATCATTGCTGACTCTACTATGGAAGCTGGATACATCGCCGCATCTGAAGCTGCTAAGGAAGGCTTCTGGTACGAGAAATTCATTGCAAAGTTGGATGTGATAACATCAGATGCCATAATACTCTACTGCGATAATAATGGCGCCATAGCTCTTGCTAAGGAACCAAGGTCTCATCAGAAGTCGAAGCACATAGAGCGGCGCTATTACCTCATCCACGACTACGTTGAGAAGAAATATGTTGAGGTGCAGAGAGTAGACTCCGCGGATAACATGGCGGATCCGTTCACTAAGCAACTGAGTCAACAGAAGACTGAAGTCCACCTTGAGAAGATGGGGCTTAGATATATGACTCATTGGCTTTAGTGCAAGTGGAAGATTGTTAGATATATGCCCTAGAAGCCATAAGGCTGACACATTATTAATTCTGGGACATAATTTTGTACTTGACTATTTATTATTGAAAAAAGAAAAGGCATCTTTTCATTCATATTGTTTATGTCTAAGAATCGTCCAAAAAATTAATAAGATGATGATGCATATTCTCAAGAGTTGAAAATTTGAGCTATGTATCATTGGTGATTAATTTCTAAATGCTCCTGATCGATGGATCATCACGAGGACGGTGATTGATCTGATCAGTGCACACATCACTTTCCTTATGGATGGACGAGACTCGAGTCCACAGTGTAGGGATACTGAAGTGATAGTGCAGGTGCTTGTTAGAGAACAAGGGTACTGAGGGTGACCAAGACAAGAAGTCACTTGGATGTCTATCCACTCGTCAGTGACTTGCTTGATGTTGCAGTAGTGTGACTGGTCCTTTGACCTGCGATGCTTCGGCTACTCACAGTGAGGTTATTGTAGTTTGATTGCACACATACATGGTCTCTAGCCATATGGGTCTATGCAGTGTAGATTGGCTGCAGTAGGTTCACTGTAGGAGTAAGGTATGCACCTACAAGAAATCTATCGACCTTGATAGATAAGGAGAAGACTGAGTTCGTAAGACCTCGGTCGGGGCAGATTGTACAGTGGAGAAAGAGTTTTCCACTCTCGAACTTAAGTCGAATAAATCTTGACATATGACAGACGATGGGGTTTGACGAGTTGTCCATGACCTCCGTCCTGTAGGGATCCACGATAGAAGGACTGTATCATACGATAACTGCACCTAGAGGTTCATTATTCTATTCTACTGGGTTGCCACTACATACTGCTAGGTGTCACTTATGGATGTTTGAACTCACAGGCATTCACCTGATGATCGGTAGACCTTGACGAGTAGAACTGAAAGTGTTTCAGTCCACTGAAAGGTGTTTCAGTGATATTGAGATGGAGATCTCAATATGTCTCATTACCAGTTAGATTAGAACCTATGAGGTCACACACATTAGGGGTTCTGATTATTAGGATTGTCGAATTGTGATTTGGAATCATAATGTCAATTGTCAATAAGATTGATGTTCGAAATAACCCACTAAGAGTTAGTGAGTTAAATGGAAGAATTAAATAATTATAATTAGATTATAATTAAGTCATTTATTGCTGATTAATTGAGTCAAATTATGTTGGGTCTGATCCAAAGAAATTTGACTCAAATCCTAGTCAAGAGTTGGCTAGATCGAGTCCCTAAAAACCCTGCCTAATTCAACTCTTTTCCTATTATTGGAGCCTCCCTTTTGATGTCTTATTTTGAGGGGTCAAAATAGGCAAGAGGGGGCAGCCAAGAGGGCAAGGAGTGGCGTGGCCCCCTCTCCTTCTTTGCTTGCAGCCGGCACCCCTTGATTCTGGAAAGAATCAAGGGGGCATCTAATTAAAAAAAAAGGGAGGCGCCAAGGAATCCCAGTGGGACTAGGACCCTTGGCGCCTAGGGTTTTGAACCCTATAAAAAAAAAAAAAAAAAAAGAAGGAAGCCCCACGCCCCAAGTTTTCATGAGTGCTTCTCCCAGGCGTGGGGCAGCAAGGAGATATATTTTGAGGATTTTTAATCAACAAGAAAAAGGTGAGAAGAGAATCAAAAACAGTGAAAGTGTTTCTTCTTCCTTTGAAGGCTGCACAAGGTGGGATCCTTGTAATTTCTTCTTCCTTCTTCTTCGACATCCAAGAGAGGCTTTTGCAAGGAGCTAGCACCCCGGTGAAGCCCCATCTCTGATCTTCAGCAACCTCGTGTGGATACTTGTAGAGGTCGGACGTTTGTGCGGCTACAAGGAACCAAACCACGATCATCGGTTGCAGTGTTCTTCTACCTGCACAAAGGTGAAGATGAGATCTTCATTTGAATTTTTAGATTTCTGATTTGCTGGTAGTTTAACAATTCATAATTAATTATTAGATCTTAGTTTAGTCTCCATCTGAATTCAAAAAGATTCTGAATCGTTCTGAATCAGAAAATTTTGAATTCACTCGATCATGTTCCGGCGTATGCGATGCACCGGGCCTGGCATGCGGACTCCGCCACGATTGTCGCGCCGTTGCAGGGCAAACCAACAGAGGGCGTGGCTATCATGCACGGGGGGCCCTAGCATCAAGTCACTCCCCCTACAAGGAGGGCTGTACCTAAATGGCCCTACTAGTTCCTCGCTCTGGCCCTGCAGAATGAAGTCATCCTGACTCCCCAGGCCCGGATGTAACTGGGCCTCTCGGCCTGCACCCCCCTGGCCCAAAAGAAGTCCCGTGGGATGGGCCTGAAGGCCCAAAATCCCATTCCCTTGAGCAGACCGCGCGGCCAGGGGAGTCTGGCCGCGTGCATCCTCGCACGGGCCCAGCGGAGCCTGGGCCCTCGCGACCAAAGCGCCGGGCGCGATCTCAACGCCCGGTGCAGGCCCGGGGAGTGGCGCGCCACTAGCGTGGGGCCCGGGAAGTGGCGCGCCACTGGCACATGGCGTGCCAACGGCGCGGGGCTCTTCAAAAAGAGAAAAGATCATGGAAGTGTTCGACGAAGGTGGTGTTTTTTTTTTGCTACTGAGGTAAAAAAGTGGAAGTGAAAGCACTTTCCTTTTCTTTCTGCTATATATTGAGAATACCCTCAATTAATTAATTTCAAGAAGATCTCTTAATTATTAATTGACAGCTTATCAAGCCACATTACTTGTCCCATATTTCTATTATCTAAAAATATAAATAATAGTTTCTAATATTTATTAATTTATTATTTTAATAAAAGATATGTGCATGAAATAGGTTGTATTTATATATTGAATATATAATGTTAGCTCCAAAAGACCTATAATCCACTAGATGGACAGCAATCATCTCATGCATAAAATAATAATAATAATAATCTACACGATACATTAAAGGAAAGCCCGTTGGGGTCCCGGAAAGATAAATGCCGGAAAGGGGTTCACCGAGGTGTCGGCATCAAAGGATTCCGTGTGTCGTCAACCAGTATATTCTTAATAGTTTGCATGCGAGAAGGTTTTATTCTTCAAAATTTTTATGTAAGGATTAGATCTTTTTGTAATTTATTTCCGTACTACAAGTATCTTATTCTTTACTGCAGTGCTTTGTACGATTATTGGAAGCATTGCTAAATAATTCTTTATATATATATGTTGCTTTAATCTTGTAATCCTTTTAGATTTGCCAAAAAAATAACTTGTAGATATTGCATGGCTGTTTTAGTATAAGTCCCAATGTTTCATTTACTTTTAAGCAAACTTTGGTTAATTAATTTTTGGTGCTTCATGATTATTACTGCATTTATATTTTGCAGTTCTTTTACAACAGATAGATTAGTATATGTTTAGTTTCAGTCTTCATGCTTATTTTGCCCTAAACATGTTTTGCTGTCCATTCTTATAGTTTAAAAAAAAAAAAAAAGAACTGAAGGACAAGTTGGCGTTTTTAACTTAATTTCTTTTGAGCAATTCTAAACTTATATTGTTGGATGCTTTGATCATCTCTTACTATTTGATTTTCAAAACAAATAAAAAAATTTGTTAATCTTGTCTGTGTCAAAAAAAAAAACACATCAGTGCTAAAACTAATTTGGCTCAACAAAACCTCAATGCGTTGCATGCTCAATAGGCAGCTAGGATCCACAAGTCAATCATGATATCTAAGGCCACAAATTAGTGGTATTAGTCAGACCGATATTAACCTTCAAAACCGACAATTTGTTTAGAATCAAACCACTCATCCAATTCGACTCAATACCCAGACAAAGCTAGACCACTAGAAATACTCTTAATTTTTGGTCCGAGTTGCTTCCTTCTACATGAAGAGCTCTGGGCTGTATAAGCCCGAACTCATACTCCATCATGACACAGGGGCGGCTCAATACATTCCGGGGCCTAAGGCGAATCCAATGAACGAGGCCTTTTTTTAATAATAATTTTTTTTTAATAAATATAAAATTTTTAAAAAAATATATGAAAATAGATAGCTATCAAGTACACTATTTCAACAAAGATACATGAATCTAACAAAAATAGGCAAAAAGCCTTTTCAATTTAATATAATTCTTGAATGAAAGCACATAAAAGTAATTACTCTAAATGAAGGGCCATGAAACTGATTAAATAACTGAGATAATGCTTGGCAATACTGTTTACCATGTCAAGCAAGAGCCGAATAGGAAAAGGTCATCCCATGGCACTTCATGGTCAAGGTAAAGAAAAGAATTTGTCCATAAAGGAACCTCTCAATAAGAGAAAGTAGGGTCATTATGGAAAATTCACTCCATCTATTTAATAAAAGTCCCGTCCCACCATCTTCCCTTCAAGTGAGTACCCAAGCTCAACTGCAACATCACAGCACAGCAGCCATTCAACCCCTTCCCTCCTTTTCTCTCTCTACCACCCAAGAGGGGAGAAGAAACCGAGAGGAGAAAACTAAAAGAATCTCCACCCTCCAAGAAGTCCATCTCCAATCCCCCCATCTTTCTTCCGGATGGCCCAGCTGGATTAGGAGTAATGTGAGGGAAGGAAAACCAAGACCAAAACCAAAAAAGAGAAGGGATGCAAGATAAGAGTGGCTTCAGGAGTCTATCAAGCCAACCAAATCCCTCCTCTCTCTCTCTCTCTCTCTCTCTCTCTCTCTCTCTCCCAAAACAAAACTACTGTCCCCAACATCCCAAATTGCCCCTCTGCATACTAGAAAACTCTCCACCTCCCTTCTATCAAGGGGGAAGACTCGTAGCCAGCTCCTGATCCCGTTTTATATGGGGCTTTTGCTTCCTTTTGGTCAGCCTCCCGGAGGCCTTCCATTGGCCCGGGGCCTTAGGCGACCGCCTCGGTCGCCTAGGGCTCGGGCCAGCCCTGTCATGACACCCCCACTTCTCCAACTCCCTCGTCCTCCCAACTCGAGATGTCTAAGGGCTCGGCCTCAAACCCGGTGGCCGAAGGGACCTCATCGGACTCGGACAGATCGCGTTGGAGGGTGGCAATAAGGGAGGAGAGATCGTCGGGCAGGGAGCTCTTTGCAGTGCTTGGATTCTCTCTAGGTTTTGTTACTGATCACAAGTTATCCGGGCTTCACATATTGGCTTGCGATTGATTTGGACAGGAATAGCAGAATTCAATTGAACCAAGCTAGAGCTCGATTGATGGGCTAGATGTTAATTTCTTTGTAAATACAAATTAAATTGGCTCAATCAAGCTCGACTCTATAACTATAAGGCTCCAAGACACACCGTATCATATTAAATAATATTATACATGACATACTGTATTATATCATAAAGTTTTAATCGATGACTTAGTGAAATTGTTATATATTATAATGTGACAATATATTTCAAGTATATCATTAAATAATATTTCTAAGTTTATGTTTTGTAATTAAATGTTGTTTGTTTTCATAAATTTAACTGTTTGAACCATTTAAATATTAATTCAGGGTGGACTTGAGCTTGAGACAACTATAAATTAACTTTTAGCTTGATTTATGATTATCAAGCTAGCATAAATTAGTTAGTGGATTCAATTCAATCAAAGTTAATTTATCACCGCTCAACTACATGGAATATCAAAGCTAGCAATGACTTGGGCCTGAGTCTCACTTACATGGAATATCACCGCTCAACTATTTGAAATTTCAAGTATTTCATACTTATTTATAGTTAAATTAGTTTATCAATTGAGTTCTGAATCATGGAGCAAACAATATGAAGCTTGTAGTTCCAAATGGTGAGAAGCCGTTATTTGTACCATATTTTCTGAAAAATATTTCTATATTGTGCTTAAAGATTGAATTTTTTTTAGGTTTTATTTTGCTCGAATGAATACACATATTCGGGAGCACGTTATAATAGTTAAAGCACTCGTAATTGAATCAAACGCATATGAAATATATAGGTCAATGTGCATATGAAAAAATTCATGTAGCAATCATTTACTTCAGGCATGATTAATAATTGGATAATTCAAATCACAGCATTAGTTTTAATGTCATGCATCAGTCAATTACAGTCTCTTACCATCGAATTATGGACTCTAGTATTTGGTATTGTGTTTTTACATTAGTTTAGGTGTATAGCTTATGTGTTCTCTTAGTGCTATCCGGGCCTCATTCATATAGCCAGTGTTTCTTGTGGTGGCCTCTCTAAGGTCGTCTGTCTGTTGGGTCATACCCTAATAAAATGAGAGATGGCTCTCCACCACTTTCTTTTTAAATAAATATTTTGTGTTCACCTAACATTTTTTTCTAATTAATTTTTTTTGTAACAGCTCAGGATCTCACATAAAATAACTTGCCAAAATATATTATTTTGATGTGAGACTAAAAACACACCCGTACGAATCTTCACATAAATACAATGATCAACTCATAGTCAGCTCAAATATTGCTATGCTATAGTGTCCTCCTATCCACATAAGTCATGCAGTATCCTCCTGTTGACTTAAGTTATTGGTCGAATCTGCTCTGATACTATATATAATAAACTATACTCTTATCCAAAAGAGCTAGCTAGGAAGTATTATTTTTGAGTTTTTTTTTCCATATAAGTACTCAAGATCTATACATAATCGATGTAGAACTAAAAATACACCTATATAGATAATTATAGCTCATAAACTATTTAGTTCTATATCCAACAGCATACATGAGATGAAATTTCTTCATTTTTAATGGTCGCCAGACATAAGTCGTTGGACGTTTCTTTTTGCTTTTTTTTTTTTGCTCGAGTATCACACTGTCCTTGTTCAAACCATTCTCCAAACGTGGAACCTGTCACAGAGTTACCCACTACATAAGCGCCTCCAATAGTGCTCATGAGTCGAGAGATTGAAGAAGACATGGGAGAGATGAGAATTGACAACATTTTATAGCAGTGTGAAATAGTCGTAGCATTTGACAAAGTCGTGCGGATTATGTGAAAAGATGAATTGTCTCCTCAAATCTTTCTCATCTTTCGGTTTGGGACGGAACTGTGAGAAAAGAAAAGAGCACGAGAAAAGAGTAAGAGACTCCCATGATCAAATTCTCTTCTTTCAACAAGGCCGGTGGAACGCAGGAAAGTAGAAGCGAGTTCCAATACCTAAAAAAGGCTTATTTCCAACAACGTACCAAAAGTTTTCGTCCAGAGGTTGAGAAGAATCCTACTGTCCTGAAGAGGGAGCTTTTGTTAGGAGATGTTCGATATCTAATAACGTCCTCATTACTCATGAGTTTATGACTGACCTGTAGAGAGCACCTCGTCGTAGGAGCCTAATAGGGGTCAAACTGGATATGGAGCAGACATATGATAATATGAGAAGGGATTTTGTGAGATGGCCCTTGGAGGTGTTCGGATTTCACCCACAATGGATCAGGTGGATTCAGGGTTACATTTTGTCACCATCATTTGTACTGTCGATAAATGGATTGTGACAAATAGAAATTTGGTCACCGTGGTGTAAATTTAGTGACAGACCGGTCACAGAATACGCGGATAAGTTGTGCAAATCAGTGACCAAACTTGTGACCAAATTCTCTGACAAAATCAGTGACCAAGTTATCTCGTTACTAACTCAGTGACTGGTTAGTGACCGGAAATACGTAATTTCTTAAATATTTAATTCTTGGATTTGTAACGGCTTGGTGACGGCGGTTCTGTCACAGAGTTTAGTGACAGAAATCGCTGCCGTCACTAAAAATTTAGTGACACGTATTTTTGTAACCAATTCAGTGACGGGAGCTCCGATCACAAATTCCGTATTAGTAACCAAAAACACGGTATAGTAACGGGATTTTCCGTCACTATATGTGTGTTTTATGGTTGTGTCATTTGCTCCGATTCTTTGTCGCGAGCACTCCGCCATATAGTAGTATCACAGGAGGTAAAGGACTGTAGGCCGGCGAGAGGTGTGGCCCGCATCTCTCACCTGCTTTTCGCAGATGATTGCTTGTTATTGACCTGTGCTACATGGAGATCAGCACAGACTATTAGTGGGATCCTAGAGAGGTACTGTGGAGCTTCAGGTCAGATGGTCAACTTGTCTAAGTCAGCCATCTGTTTTAGTCCGAAGATCGATCCTAGGGTGAAGGCCTCTATCATGAGTAGTTTGGGGATCGGCGAGCAGGAGGAGATTCTTAGATGCCTTGGGGTCCCGATCATGGGTTGGCGCCTGCAATAGGGGAGTGCACTTCTATGGAGGCGAGCATCAGATGCAGGTTGGAGAGCTGGCAAGCGAGCACTCTGTCGATGATGGATAGAGTTACTCTTTTGAGGTCAGTTTTGAGTTCCATCCCTATTTATTTACTATTCAATACACTAGTATTGGTTACTGTGCTCCAAGACCTGAAGAGGATGTTCAGGAGCTTCATCTGGAGGCGGCGTGGGGAAAGAGGGGGCATCCACCTACTAGCATGGGAGGTTATTTATCAGCCTACTAATTGGGGTGGGCTAGGAGTCCACTCTCTACTTGAACGCAGGGAGACACTAGCCACTAGGCTGGTAGTTAGATTTCTTCTGGAGCTAGGGAGTCTCTGGGCTTCTCTACTAACGGCGAAGTATGGGAACCCCACCACCTCGACAACCTCCCGAGCTAGACGAGGGTCCTCTTTCATTTGGAGAGAGATATGTGCTCGTGCCTGGGGGTGCTTCCGATGATCAGATGGAAGATTGGGGATGGTTGAACCATTAGCATTCTGGAGGATAGGTAGCTATCGGAGGGCATATTGTAGGACAAGCCCACACTGATGGACCATGGATGGCTAGAGGATTGCACAGTTAGTAACTTGTTTGTCCAAGGGGAGCAGAGATGGGATGCAAATCTTATTAGGCAGGTATTTGGAGAGCGGCTTGCAGAGCGGGTGCTGACTTTTCCTATCCCGGTGGGGGTGGCAGCAGATAGGAGGGTATGAAGTCATCTGGGCGGACAATAGTGAGCTCCCGTGACAGTGCGGATAAGAGGAGGAGCGGTGCCTCGGCAGTTTGATGGTAGCTGGATTTGGAGACTACGTATCCATCCCCACATCGTATTGTTCCTGTGGAAGGTAGCATGGGGCTGCTTACCCACTAGGAGCGTCCTAGCACGGCGGAGAGTGAGGATAGCTACAGATTGCGGAGTATGCCCGGAGGTGGAGGAGTCCATCTATCATGTGCTCGTCGTGTGCCCGCGGGCTAGTCAGATTTGGAGGTGTGCAGGGTTCCCTTATGATCAGGGGCAGAGGTGGTCGTCCACTGAGGAGTTTTGCGCTTTCTGGAGGCCTCGGGGTCATGGTTTGGGTCGAAGGAGAGAGGGACTCGTGCTACCTACCTGTTCTACCACTTGTGGTTGGACAAGAACGCATGAGTCTTTGATGGTAGCAGCTCATCCCCGAGGGCGGTGGTGGCTAGGGCATTACTGCACGTGGAGGAGTTCTTTAGCACTGCTGAGATTTTACCCACCGAGTTGACTAGGAATATCTGGGGTACCCCTTCTACTCTTGCAGCGTCCAAATATGTTTTCATATCCTGGGTGCCCCCACCCTCTAGCTTCGTGAAGGTGAATTTCGATAGCAGTGTGGTTGTTAACAGGAGTGGCGGAGGCGGAGGCGTAGGCTTCGTCATTAAAGATCATGATTCCAAACTAGTGGCGATGGAGGGCCAACGGATCTTCGATTCCTCGGTGGTGTGTGCTAAGCTCAGAGCCGCCTGCGAGGCATATCATATGCCCAATAGATACTCAGTGCAGACCAAATCATCCTCAAAGGCAACTCGGCCACAGTGATTGATTGGATCATGGGTCGGAGACGTGCAGGGGAGGGCAGGCCATTGCTACTTGACATTCGCAAACTATTGTAGGGGTGTGGTAACCATCAAACTACACGTCTACAAAAAAGTGAATTGTACAGCTGACTAGGTCACTTCCTACGTGGCTCACTATTCTGGAGGTTTTGTTTGGAGAAAACGCGATATAGTGTCGGAGTCCTTTTATGCTTTGTTATTTTTGGATTTTGTTGGCCGTATCCACACCCGTAGGATGTGAGCCGCCGTTGTACTAAAAAAAAAAAAGAAGTATCCTTACCTTCTTGAGTGCACCGAGCACGTTCTATAGCGTCCTCATTTTCACCACTTCTATGCAAGAGAGTACTCATGTTATTTAGATCATGTTTAGGTGTGGGAGGGGGGAGCTGAACTGTGGAATGAAAAATAAGAATAAATGACTTCTGCTCTAGCCGTTAGGTTGAGGAGAATCTCATTTACATTTTTATTTCATAGAAGAATAGAAGCCTCTTTTAATGTCTAATTACATTTTGTGAGACAACTCTACTGCATGTGGAAGTTAATGAATGTAGGGATATGTCTATATCATGATTTAAATTTTGGGTTCGGTTATAGTGCGTCCAACCCAATAAGAATTTGGGTTATGTTTTAGACCAAACTCGGTCGAAAGTTTTCTTGGCCCAAAGTCTTCTGATCCACCTTTCAAGATTTGGTTGATACAAACATCTACCCACTACTATTCAGTCAAAATAGTTCAGAGTATCCGGCGGTGTCGTCGCGTTTAGAAACCTTGATGCAAAACCTCCACCACTAGCCATTTAATTTCATGGCCAATGGTGTATCGGAGAAAAGCATGAAACAACCTTGCAGTATTCGTGAAGGATTGATTACTAATTATAGTTGAAGCAGACCATGATCATCCCAAGCCTGCATTATTTCTTCAGCAGTCCCAAAAAAAGTAATATAAAACATAAATGATGTGGCATGTAATAAAAATGAAACATAGAATATATTTAATCGACAACAATGCAAATAATAATTATTATCTACGTAAAAGTTAACTCTAAAGAATTGCTTCATGTAACGTATTGTGTTAAACCCTCATATCAAACTCGCAGCTTCGTCGGGTCATAGCCCAATAAGCCCGCAGCTTATGGACTCATTCTGATCCAATCCACTAACAGGCACCCAGACCAGAAGAAAGACAAAGGACTCCCATATGAATCCACTTGGTTGCAAATGGAAGTCAGAAATTTGGTGCCAATGTAGAAATTCTTATACACACATTGAGACAATGGCATCGTCACAGTGTAGCAGTGAAGAAAGAGAAGTATATAAAATTCTTGGACTGATCAAAGTCTTAACTTTCTTGTTTCTTCTTTTCAACTCAAGCTGCTCTCAACTTTGGTTATGGATGATGCCTATCAAGCACTTATAGAGTTACTTGGGCAGATGGCACTTATAATGAATAATATTTCATATAGGCAAAATGGGTATCTTTGGTTGTTAAGCAGAGGGATATGACCATTGGGATAAGACCCAGTTCACAGACTAATAACTACTTTTTTTCACTTTGTAGAAGTAGAATTGCTTGCATGGTGATTTCTCCTGTTTTGCATGTGATATTTGATAGCAGCAAGGGAAGGTGGAATTCCAGATTAATAGAATGGTTATTGTAGTATACATTTAGGCTACTATTACTTATAATGTCTAACTGATAAAATAAAAATTGGGCAAGCAGGGCTGGAACTCGAATGTTGCACCCCGTTCCATTAGAAGAAGGTTCTGGTCGCGACCTTTTAGCTATTTCTTCAAATGTTTGATATGAATAATTTTTGTAATTGATAAGTATATGTAATTATTCTTAAACACCAAGAATATGGTGTAGGGCTAAAAGCGGGCTATGTTCATGTTCAAAATAGATCAGACTATACTGTGGTAAAAAGCTTGAATGCAATTGGATTCATATACAATTTGGATAGAGAGATAGAAATGTTCAAATATTAAGACATTTTGCTGGATTCAAGTATCCAGAAGTATTCCTTTTTTTTTTCTTCTTCAAATTTAGATGCCTGAATAATTTAAAAATAAGTTAAGACCAATAAGTTCTCTTTTGTTAAAAATAGGAATGGGTGTCTATTTGACATTGACATGGATGAGCATACATTAGTGTTGACCAAAGAAAGTGCAATTAATTGTATAATTATTCCTTGTAACGACTTGTTATTTTCTTACTTCCTTAAAAATATTGATATATTCAAAATTTATAATACAATATTCTCCTAATCACATTTTGCTCAAAATCGAATTTACATCCAAAGTAGTATCTGACTTATATTCATTATAGTTTGTTTTTATATCTTTTAAGTATTAATATTCATATTCATATCCATTAAATAAAAACGAACATGAATATAGATATAAAAAATCCAATCCATATCCATTATTTTTTCAATCATAATATGCGGCATTTATTGTCTCATATTCCCATGTCTTTTGGCCCTAGCACTCTACGTCTATTTTCATTAGGAAAACAAATAAAAGAGTTTCGAGTTAAACGTTCTAAATCATTTCTTGTTCTCGGGTAATGCCTTTAAGCTGCTTTAATACAATGCTATGAATTTACAAATTCATAACACAATGAAGAAAGGGTGGAAAGGCTAAAATGTAATAATATTGAAACGATCATGTATTTGTGCATACCTATATTTCGTAATTCCTAATATCAATCGCCATCTTTTATAAAGTTGAGTGCATGTTTATTGCTCTTCTTAGCTGGAAGAACACAAATGAATGGTGAGATTCACTACATCCATCTTTAAAAGTTTCTTATAATGCACATGATTTTTCATGCAATATCACACTGAATTTAGAAAGGAAGTATTTATGGGCACACTAAAGTGACCAGTTTTGAATTATATAACGAGTTGCCAATGAAGAGATTGATTACTATGATTTTTTTTTCCTTTTTGATATTATGATTAATTGCCGCGATGACACCGAACATCTTTGATGCTCCAAACAACAAAAACAACAATAATAAAGTCAGGAGAAGTTTGAAAATGCATAAAATTGAGCATGCAAATCAAACTACTTAGCAAGTTATAATATCTCAACAATTGTAGATATTATTCAATTTTATAGCATAAACTAAGCATCCATTCCACAATGGTAAAGAATAGCTTTAGTTGAATCCTAGCCCAGAAATCCTCGCTTGCCTCTCGAAGTAGGCTCCATTAAGGCAAAAAAAAAAAAAAAGAATGGCATACTAGAAAATAAAAAGCAAACAAAGCAGGCTCAGCTTATTAGACGCACCATCATCAAATCAAGAAAAGCATAGTGTTCATCATCATGTGGGACTCCTAGTTAGGTTCCGGTTTATTTTTCATATGAAAGGATGGGTAACTTTTTTTTTATAATGGTGACCGTTGGATTGTATCTTGCGTAGATATGAAAGCACTCAAAATCCATCGTTCATTAGTACAGGTCTCAGAGTGACTATTACATGATGCAAAGATGGAACCGCGGGAGGAAAAGGGAATTTTCCTGGGAGCCAAAGATGCAACCTTGTCCTGCCAGTCCAAAAGAAGCATCATTAGGCCCAACTATTTAACGGCCTAGATTCCCGGTCCGCTAGAATCCTAAAAAGGGTGGCAGAGCCGTCGGTACAGATTCCCAATACTCCAGATAAGATATAGTCGCATAGAAAAGCTTCAATGATTTCAGTGTACACGGGAGCTGTGGTGTACACGGGTGGACGTCATCGTCAATTGATCGGACGGCTAAGATGGTTCAGCCTTTGCCGACGCACTTTGAGAACCACTGGATCAACCCGAACTACTGAAGCCCGGCCGGTGCCGTGGTACTGCACTGCGCTGGACTAGTAGCCTACAACCAATCAGGAGCCGAGGACGCGGGGACCACAGAGGGTCGCTGATTGGTTTCTGCGTCCGGCGCTGCGGGAGTACGGAGCCCCAAAACCATAGATGATGCCATCGTACCCAGTAGCTGCCCCCCATTGGGGCATCCGTATTAATATATATATCGTGAGGCCTGCCAGGCCTGCTAATTACAAAGAACAAGAAAGAATTTTACATCTACAATAAATTTTAATAATAGAGGCTGAAAGACACAAATATAAACCACTAGGTGTAATGCTATAAATCTCAAAATACTTATATACAAAATGCCATAGAAGTTTCTTACCTATTCACCAAGGCTTGAATACATAATTTTAGGAACAAAATACTACGTATTTGTTTTGGAACCATTTCTTTGTAATGCATATAAAGCTGTAAATAGGTTGGGATTGACTCGTGATCCGATCTGACCCGACTCGCTTAGATCCGACTCGTTTAGACCCGACTCGACCCATTTTTGAAGATCCGTAGGGCTGGGTCGGATCCTAAAATTAAACTTGTTCCATTTTCTGGATCAGATCTGGGTTCACTGAACTCAGAGCTGACCCGACCCATTTGAAATTTGAATAATTTTAGATTTTCAATTCTACACCCCGACCCAACCCGATCCGAATTTGTAAAATTATTTGGGCCCGCGGAAGTGCAAAAAAGTTCTGAAGCCAGGATGGGTTGACCCAAACCGGATCCGAATTGAACCCGAATTTTTTTGGTTGGATCCAGATTATACATAGACGCAACCCAAACCGAATGACTTATTGGATCAAAAATTGTAGTGGTAGATCCGACCCAACCCTATCCAATCTTCTATTGGATTGGGTTTGGTTCAACATTAGGACCTGAACAAAGAACCGAATTAGATCAAGGTCCCGACCCATTTTGTACTCGTAGATGCATAAACAAGAGACCCTAATATATTTAACAATTTAGAGTTATTTTCTTCAAATTCTAAAATTAAAATTTACAATAGTAATGTCCTCTCTTTTATCCTAAATGCATAGAACAATCCTTGATTAGAATGTACATGAAGTAATTCAATATATATGGAACATATGATTTTGTTAATACAAAATTAGCTAATTATAAATATTTTTATTAATAATTATGAATTCTTTCTATAAGATAAATATTACATATGCGCAGAATAAGTATGTTCGGTTACATTCGATATCATTCTTATAAGTTTTGAGCTAAAAGTTTTTAAATATAAATTATCCTCCGAGCATGGAATTACGTAACAGATATTACATAACATAACATATGTGCTTACAGATACTCACAGTCCATCTACCATATACAATAAAAGATTAGATGTGCGCCGTCGAAATCAAATTCAAATCATGTTGCAACATCAAATCCTTGTGTGCATTGTTCGAACTACAAGGATATAGATATACAAACAAATAAATCTTTATACGTCCATCTTCAAATTATAATTGACTGTAATAATAATTAATAAGCATGCAGATATAGAAGTTAATAAACGGACATGTACGGATTTTCACACATCCCAATCTAAGCATGGCCTGAAAGCTATACATGACGATGGACTCTGACATGTTAATTTTAACCTGCAGAAAAGTTTTAGTACATCGCCAAGTACACACGCAGTTCCTGCGTTTATATCAGCAACGTTCTCCACCAGAAGCCAACAAGGCTGGCCATTTCCTGTCCCATTGACGTTTTTACGGTTACCACAGTAAGAGAAAAAGGTGAAATAAAGGTGTCACAGAAGTGGAACTTAGATATGACCGCCCAGCCTTGCTCCACGTAAATACCTGAAACTGGGTCAGCTTTTTGAATGCCTCATCATCCATTCCCAACAACGGATCCATGATTCATTTTCTCAGAACTTCCAACCCCCTTCTTTCACTTGAATTAATCCTTTAAGTAACCTCTGGACGCTACTCTTTACCAATACCTCAAGCCTTCTTCAACATGCCGTTCTATTCTGGTTAGTTCTACACTACTTTTGCTCTGTTGGTTAGAGAACTAATTGGATCAACATGAAAAATGTAGGTTAAAAAAAAAAAAAAACCCTCCAAAATATGAGAAGTGGAGCCAAATTAGAATGTTTACATGCAAATGTCTATACCTTATCACAATGATCATTCATGAAACCGGAGAGATGTCCCAAGGGAAGGAGAGGTCACAGGGTGGGGATTTGAGTGTGATTCCCCATGGCTTCAAATATACCTCATAAAATTGAGGTCATTCGAATAAACTATGGAAAAGTAGCATCAAGTTTCTCCCAGGAACCTATGAACTTTCTGAGCTTACCTGGCATGGTGATCTCGCAATGACGTTTATCCATTCGAAGATATCGTTATTTCAGGTTTCAACTTCATAAAAATTTAGAAAAATGAGGTTTGATGAATAAGCTGTTGATAAAGCTGGTCGCCAACAATCACAAACATATATATATATATATATATATATATATATCTTCACTTCAAACACATAAGAAAGTCCCAAATGGCCCTTTTATAAGGCTCCAAGTCAGTATGAGACCACC
The DNA here is from genome assembly GCF_009389715.1 of Phoenix dactylifera. Lineage (NCBI taxonomy): Eukaryota > Viridiplantae > Streptophyta > Magnoliopsida > Arecales > Arecaceae > Phoenix > Phoenix dactylifera. The sequence goes on from NC_052399.1 coordinate 8,179,966, forward strand.
ACAAAGATGCACAAAAGCCAGTGCTTCATCCTGAATAATTTGAGAGCGACATGCAAGAACAGTCACATTGCAGAGTACCTAACTAATTCTAGTTATGAAACTCATATTCTGCGGCAATGATAACAGAAAGATATCAAATATAATTTCACCATTCAGATGTACTCCCAACCTTAATTCTCACCTACATCCTTTCAACTTGCTGCTTTTAAGGCCCCATCAGATCATATATCATAGATTACAGAAACATCCGAGCTATGAACCTTGTCATCAGATGTATTCTTCTGAATATTACAGATTTATAACAAATACAAATATAATGTTTGCATTTCATGGAAACATAAGTATTAATCAAACAAAAAAACACCAAAAAGCTACCATACGAAGTCACTACAGCAGATCAAATAACATGAGAAATTAAAGACTTCCAAATAGTTTCTAGTTCTACAAGTGACATTTAGTATCTCTGTAAATAATAAATCCAAGAATCCTCATCTTTAACAATATATATAACATAGTAAAGTTGCCTCAAAACCAACATTGTTCCTTAATTGATTTTCCATGCCCGTCACTATTATCAAAATCGTTTGGAATTTGATAACAGATCATACATAATATTGTAAGACACCTGGTTTAAGCAAAGAAAGATAATTTGTAGATCTCAGATTACCGTAAGTAATATATAAATATAAAATAGCCACAAGTAATATATAATTATAAAATAGATACATCCAGTATCTTTAGGCAATTAATCAAAAAACAACTATGGTAACCTACTGTCGAAAAGAATAACGATCGATAAGACATATAACACAACTATCAATTTAGACATCAACATATAACCACATGACAGCGTCCAAGCATCGTAACATCTTTCTAGGTCTAGTTCTATAAATTCTTCATCATACAATTCAACATGGTCAGATCCTCAATCACTAGAAGCTTTTTCATACTTTTTGAACAATTTTTATATGACCTACTTATGCCTCCCTTCTTTCACTGCCATTCTGTAACTTTCAAAATCTGCTCCTTTCTAAAGCCCACTCTCTCAATGCACATGAGAGTGCGGTTGGTATATAACTTCATCTTCTCATACTCAGATCCTAAACTTCTTCCGACATATTTAATGTAAAGACAATAGAGGAAAGAAAGAATTTCCATTTTTCTACAAACACCACTGCACAGCATTTGTAATCGATAATTGATGACTAACCAAGTAAGAAATATTTAAAGAATCTGGATGTTTTCTGTGTGTATAAACTAATATCAGCAACTTCTTCAGCCAATTTTTCTATAATATAACAGCCTCGGACAATCCTTCATTAACATTATATGTGGATTTCCATGATTTTTCCTCTCTTTTAGCTGGTCTCATGAAATATGGCCAAAACAAAAAACCAATTGAATGCAAGGCAATGATAATATTAAGTTCAAAGGTCATCCACTATCAAGCCATACCCAAACCATATCCACAAGATTGATACGTGAGGCAATGACAATACTAAGTCGAAAGCTTATCCACTGTCAAGCCATACCTAAACCATATTCATCTGTACATACATATACATACTCATCATCATATCAAGCTCTTAGACTTTTTTGAAATAAATACTTCTACAATAGCATGGAAATACATTGCTAACAGCAAGACATGATACACATAAACAAGATATAAACAAGATATAAACAAATGCTATGGATTTAAGGTCTGATAATCCATTTTGGAGAAGTTGATTTCACATTGAAACCAATGACAGCAGAATTTGAAAGCAGAATTGAGAAACCTTGCCATACATATGCACAAGTTGATCTGACAAAATGGGTACCAAAATGGCAAAGTTTTTGCTTGAGATTTTCAAGCATTGAGAATATGGTTTCTTTAGGGCTTGTTTGGATGGCCAACCAGCTTGTCTGTGGGAAATCTCTGATTCAAGTTCAAACATGCGAAGAGAAGAGGTGGAATGATGAAGTTGGCATGATCATGGAAGCGTATGAATCAAACAATCCCAAGATTTTTGAGATAGCAGCAGTCACCAACTAAGATGGACTCAAGAATTCTAAAAAAGTGAGAAATGGGACAACGATGGCTCCATTGATTACTCAAACATCTTTCCACCTCCCTCTAGTTTGCAATGGTTGCTCAGATGAGGATATCTCACACAGGGAGATTGGGCATCCAAATATAACACCTAAGGTAATAATTGACATCAGTGAGTTGGAAGCAAACTTATGATATAGTTGATGTGAATGTGAATGTCGCATGTTAACATGGACACAGGTGTCAGACACGACAGATTCATAAAATCTAGATGAAGCAGTATAGAAGGCATATACACAAGCACATGAACATGTGCAAATGTTTGACATCAGATATATATATATATATATATATATATATATATATATATATATATATATATATATATATATATATATATATATATATATATATATATATATATATATATGTAGAATCATGTTAATGTCCTAGTGCCACTGTTATACATGAAAATATGTACACGTGGCAGATACTGTGACTCAAAGGAACATGTCCATCAAAACATATGATCACATAATCCATCCAGTCATGAGTCCAATTCGGCAATACAACATGATTGGACTGTTGAGTACACAAACCTGATGACAAAATGTTCAGAGCAATCCAGAAGGACCACTTTCAGCCCAATCTTTAAAAAAAAAGAAAAAAAAACCTCCCAAGTAAAATACCAGAAGCTGACTTTAGCATATCTTGTTAAGAAGATAAGCATGTTACGCTCACACCAGGAACTCATGGAAGAGAGGGAAGGAGGGGGACAAAGGCTTTACTTCTGGAGCACCAAGTTTTCTAATACATCAAAGAAAATAATACATAAGAAAGAGGGGAGGAAAGGAAGATAAAGAGAGAATAAGGAAATAAGTAGTATCTCATTATTTGGGTCTAAACACAAGTACTTGGACAGAAGATAGCTTTTAAAACACGTGTTTACATCAATAAATGAGAAAGAGAAAGGAAGCATGAAGTATATGAATCTTTGAGGTATTTGCTTCTTGACATAAGTAATTTGCAAGGACGATAGCAATCAAAATACATGACTCTTTATATTGATAAGTCACTGACATTAAATAGCTCTGTAAGGCACCAGAACTTCACAGCAGGTGACTTACTGAGGTAATTCAATTATCAAAGGTATGGTTTATTTAATCTCTAAAATGAGACAAACTGTCTAGAATAATTTCATAACTAGTTCAAGATGACGATAAAAATTACTCTTGGAGATAAGAGCTGAGACAGGCAAGAGAGTAGAGACTATCTCCATGAATAGAATTCTTAATTTTCAAAACTCTAAGCCACTCAACTAAGTAGATTGCAATATGCTACTTAACCACTCCTACTCTTAAAACAGTAATTTTATCACAGCCATACATGCAGCTCAGAATGATGCATCAAACATAACATGATTAATTATCAAATTTTAGAAAAGAAAGAAAGAGATAACAAAAGGAAGTGGTCATGCACACACTTCACATGCAGATAACAAAAAGATAAGATCCACCCAGATAAATCACCTTAAAATATATCAAACAATTTAATTCTTCAGTCAATATTGATATAGTAAACGGAAATATATGGTGAAACACCATTAAACATAAGGATAATGCTTCGGTTGATCAAAAAACTAACATACATCACACATCATACTACTATAATCAAAATGGTCGCACCTGTTCCTTAATTTATCACAAAGGATATAAAAAAAATAAGAATCATATAAGGCTACTCTGTGAAGCTAAAAGACCCCATCAAGGATTGAGGAAAATCTAAAAAAAATGTAGCTTGCGAACATATTAACCTAACATTCTCATGCATGTCTCATAACTTCGAAATCATGAGTGGGCTTCCAAATGCAAAATAAATGAAAGGGTAGAAACAGAAAAAAAAAAACATTAAATTTAAGAGTTACATAGACAGGAGAGCTCTATTGAATCTTCAGTTCAGCTGGAATCTCATAAAAGATAGAAATTACCCATAGGCAAAATCAGCGATCTATGCCCTGGATGGAATGAAGCCGGCCGTTTGAATTCTTCATGTCAAGAAGTACAGTACAGTTGTCATAAATCAGACAAATCAGCAGCCCATCACAGCACAGTTATAGACGAAACTCCCCGATTGCTTGCTGGCAATGATGTTCCACTCTGGTGGTCCCTCATTTGGGATCCATGAATTGAGCTCAATTGTCCCTCCCATGGATCCCCTTGGCCCGCCAATCACAATTAGCCGCTCGCCACATGCCCTGAAGGCAAGGCCCCAACCATTCATCGAAACAGACCTCTCAGGCAATTTACCCAGAGTGATCCATGCATTATTCTCCTTGTCATACTTCCTTACCTCCTTCTCAGCATAATCTGCTGCATAAAGCTCATTGTTCACCACAGCTACAAGTGGAGGTGCACCACTTGCAACATTTAGCCCAGCAGACATATTTGGAATCAGCCTCCAAGAACGTCTCTCCAGATCATACTCTTCCCCGCTTGTCAGCACCTCAGTATTGCTACACATTCCACCAATTACAAAGAACTTTCCATCCATGAAGACCCCTGAACATAACTTTCTTGCCTGAATCATATCTGGCAGAGTTTCCCAAGTTTGAGTCTCAGAATTATAAAGCTCTGCTGAGCTAAGTATGGTACCCCCGGCGTCAGTGCCACCGGCTATAATAGCCTTCTCTCCAAGGCTAGCAGATCCAAATAGACATCTAGGTGAATTCATTACTATTCCAGGGGACCAAGTGTTAGTCAGCATACTATATCTCAGTACAATATGGGAAGTTACCTCCTTTCCAAAAACAAGGAGCTCGGTGCCCACGGCAAGGGATTCCTTATCCAAGCACATGAAACATTCATTGGGAGGCATCTTTGGAATGGTAATCCAACACCTGCTGTAGGGATCATATGCTTCCCATTCAAGGACATTGCAGGAGAAATAGACCCAGTACTCAGTAATCCCCATCTGCCGTCGTAGCCTATAAAGCTCGCCACTTCGAATCAGGGAGCGGAAGCTCCGGTTCAGGGATGCAATGGCACCGTAATTGGAGCGAGAGCAACGAAGAAGGCAGTTAATTGTGATATCCCTGCCGAGTGGGTTGATGAAGGCATATGGATCATCATAGTCTCCATTGCCGCCCTGGTGATCGGACATATCCAGGGCCCGTTCTGTGTCTTTGATATCAGGGGTGTCAGGACACTCTGGCGACTTCTTCCTCTTGCCCCTACCACCTTGCTCTTGATCTTCCGATTCCTCGCTCGGCGGGCGCTTGCAGCTCGAGGACTCAAGGAGGTGGTGGGTCATGTAAATCCACTTCGATTCTTGCTCACAGGAGCTCGGCAATGCTCTTGAGATCAAGCAGGACTGGCCCTCCAACATGTCAGCAGCGCCAAAACCAATCAAGGGCTTAATATTACTGATTGACAGCCCTTGAGACCGCCTTTCCTCTCTTCCAAAGTATCAATCTATCAGGAAGGCAATACGGGAAGAGCCTTCAACTACGCTGAAGCGTCCAAACCTCAAATGGGACTACAAAGGAGAAAATACAGCCCAACCAAACTCTAGAAAAAAAAGATTTCCTTTCAAACTTATTGGTGAGATGAGATCTAGAACCCTCGTATCCTGATTAAATTCATGCATCAAAAAAGCAAACAAAAACCATAAAAATCGAATCTTTTCGAGTATTTTGATGTGTCCACCACCCAGACTCGGCGAATCACCGATTCGGACGGCCAAAAATGCAACCTTTCAATCGAATCAGATCGATCTCACAAAGGCTTCATACCAATAAAAAGGAAAAAAAAAAAACAGGAGATCAAAACATCGAAACGAAGAAACAAGCACAGAAATTAGCCAAAGGAGATGAATCAAAGGCCCTAAAGAAACGAGATTACCACAAGGAGATCTCGCGAGTTCCGCCAAAAACACGCAGAAAATTAGCCAGCAAAATTCTCCATTCCCCCAGATTCGATCTCGTAACACCCAATAAAATAAAAATTTTTTAGCACCCCAGATCGAGATTAAGCCCCAAGACTACCTAAAAACAAGAAAAAAAGCCAAATGAAAAATCTCTCCTTTAGACCAAGAAGAATGAGAGGAGAGCAGAGAGATCTTAGGGAGGAAGGAAACGCGGAGACTTACGGATTGGGATTGGGGGGCGGAGGAGAAGAAGAGGAGTGGGTAGGTTGGTCGGAAGCGGAGGCCCTGTTTGGGAACGAGTCTCCTCTCCACCTTCTCCTTCTTCTCCTTCTTCTTCCTCTTCCTAAAATACCCTTCTCCGTCTTCTCCTCTTCTTCACGCTTCTTCCCTTCGACCCTCCCCTCACTCTCACTCACGCTCGAAATCTAGAGTTTTGGGTCAGCCTCGGGCTCTCGCTGTCCCTTTATCCCTTTTTTTTTTTCGTTTTTATTTCTTTTAAACCCCTAATTTTTGTTTTTTGATTTAATTTTATTCCACTAGGAAGGAGGTGTTGGATTATTTTCATAGTGAAGTGGCAGAATTTTGTAGTTTGGCGTAGAGTGGGTGCACGTCGGCCTTTGAGAGTAGTGCTCGACCTACACGACTTTAAACCACCGCGTGGGAGGCGATGGAATCTGGGCGGACTGATAAGTTTCCTCTGCGCCGCGGAGGAGAATAGCGCCTCCGGAGCGGATTCTCGCGGGTCTACGCTTCTCTTTTAGTTCATGGTTGGTCGGCGGTCCGAAACGGCTCGCTTGCGTTTGTCCTGAACTCTTTTTTTTCTTCTTCTTTTTCCTAATTTATTTTCTTATTATTTTTATTTTTGTTTATAATTTTTTTGAGATGCACGGGAAGAGGGGATTGGAGGCTGTTTTCCGTACGCCTCTCTCACTCTCTCTCAGGTTTGGGAAAGGTATTTTTTTATTTTTAAAAAAAGACTTTTGGGGGTATTTTCAGGAGCAGAGTAGGATATCGAGGCTGGTCCGCCGCAGGAACAGGACTGGGTGGAAAGGTTCCCCACACGTGTGCTGCAGGGCTTCCGGGAATTAAGAGGCGGCTCAACGGCTGGTAACAATTAAAAAAAAAAAAAAAGAGGAAAGAAACTTGCGCATGGATGGTACTTTTTTGGTTGGGAGTGTTCTTCCAGAGAATCGCTTTCTCTTGCCTTACCATGTGTAGTGTAACTAAATCTGGGAAAATATTAGCATGATTTATTACTTTGAGTGTTGATGCTTGGTTTGTAGGGGTGTAATCATTCCTTGTTCCAAAAACTTAAATTGATAGAATAAAATAGATTTATTTATATATTTTAATTTTTTTACACGTAGTTACGGCCTAATTATATTTTGTTGGGTATGTGCTTCATTTGCCGGTAACAAATTAGTAAGTCTTTCTTCTTAATGCAAATGATATAGAAAGGTATAGCTGAGGGCAGTAATGGGGCTCAAAAGTTTGGTAGATAAGGTTTGGATTGCACCGTCAGAAATGTTGTTTTCAAACGAAGGCGTGATACTTTGCATATGGTGGTCCAAAATAAGAATTTGAAAACATTATTGGAGGTAGGAGTATATATGATTATTGAGAATAGTTAATGTACTTTGGTGCAAGTTTGTTTCTATTTATCAGCATAAATTAGATGATTTTTGGATTTTTATTGAAAGCTATTCTGACCGGGTTACGATGAAATCAATGTTAAAAATATTTTATCTATAAGTTGTTGTATCTTTATTTTATAAAAAATATAATAAAGAAATAATTTACTAAAAAAATCAGAAGATTGAAAAGAACTTGCATAGGTCAAGGCGTGTGATATACACTGCTCTAAAAATATGACTCGTTCTCTACGTGCAGGTTTGTGGCGATCTCGTTTCTAATGTACAACTATTTGGTTTAGTCCGATCATTAGATCTAGAGCCTATTTATAGACATGCTTGGTGACTGATACGGTGCAGCATTTCCAAACATGTAATGTTTTGAAACATTACATCCCTACAAAAATCGAAACCAACATTTTTTTAGAAGAATTTTAAAAATTTTAAACAATCTAAAATTTGAGAAATAAAGCTAGTATATTTATTTTTTAAAATTAATTTTTTTTTAAAGTTAAAACTCCAACAATCAACAAGTAAAGTAGCAGGCATTACAAAGCATAGAAGCAATGAAAAGTGAAGATGATTTATGAAACCTATGATGTATTATGTAAAAGACATCTAAAATTAAACATCTTGGCCGATCTTGAATGGAGCTTTCTATCGACTATCGTGATACTATTTAAGACATAAAAAAGACGAACATACAGCAATACAACAAAATAGCAAAACAACAAAACAACCAAATTATTAGTAACTCAGATCTTAATCGTCCATCGGTGCCAGCTATATGTATTTCGTAATTCTTCTTGCATTGTGCTTGTTCAGTTAATTATGTATATTTTTGGTCGTATCTAGACAGCCAAGTCCAACAATATAATTTTTATAATTTTCAACTATGCATCAATTAATTTGGACCATCATAGCTTGTTAGCCTCTTCTAATCCACGTAAACATTTTCATCACTACCAAATCCAATAGAACCCTGCTACAAGATCTAGCAGCCGGGTGAAAAGGGAAATGAGAGAGAGGGAGGGGGATAAAAAGGTGACATCACTTCTTAACACTTCTAGCCCCATGCCAACATCGTACAGGTAGCGGTTAAACAAACTGGTCTCAAAATGGCGTCAGTCCATGTGGTGTTATTTAAGCCCGACCACCCCCGACCTCGGTACCGTACAAAAGAAATGCTGCATGTAACCAAAAATTCGAAGCGTCACTGCTCGCCACCTTTTCCTTTTAGACTGGTCCATCTCCAGCTGCGGCGGTCCAACTGATGACAGCGCATCGATCCGGTATAGGTCCAATCGGACGGCCACCGTTGGGGACCGGCCATTTTCCGGTGGACCACCACCGCGCCGCTGGTGGACTTTGCAACGCCCGGGTCCAGCCGTCCAAATCAACGCGTCAAATGATAGCATGAGTTGGTGGGACGTCAACAGCAGCTGCAGCAGCAAAAAAAAGAAAATAATAATAATCCAGATGGGAATTGGATGCGTGTCAATAACCGTATGATCGGCTGCTTTTTTTTTTGGGTGGGGGCCGAGAAAGTCTAACTGTGGCTGCTGGGGTCGAGGAGGGTCCATTCAAAGGGCGGCGAAGATAATACCACCGCAATTCGTATAGTTTTATCGTCTCAGAGCCCCCCATCCCTAAACTTCTTCAAGATTAATTTTAATGGTAATATGGTTGATGATGGGGCTGAAGAAGGTGCTGATTTTATGACTAGAGAGCCTGATTCGCGGATTTCATTTGTTTGATGTCACATTTCCTAGTTTAGAGCTCGGAGGTGCATGGAAAGATCTTGGATGCGCGAAAATTCTTTTGGGAGCTAGTTATATTTTCTGTAAAGGAGACTCATCTATTATGATTAGTTGGATTTATAGGCAGGCTCGGCATGCAAAGATTCATCCTTTACTAATCAATATTTGGAGGTTAGGCAATTAATGTGTTCCTTTCAGTGTCAAGCATGTGTATTAAGAAGCGAATAGCACTGTAAATTAGATGGCTTCCTTTGTTACAGATCATTTCGGTGGTATTTCTTGGATAGACTCATCCTGCACTCTTTTACACTTTTGTTATATTTTATTTTCTGATCTTTTTGGATGTATTCGTACTAAAATTGTGTTAGTCATCCGTTAAAAAAAAAGAAAAAAAAAGAACATACCATTGGCAGACGGGAGGCAAATGAGTCTATTAGTGAAATCCTGGCCATAAAATGTTAGTATTAATGTCGAACTTTTATTAAAACACTTCTTCACATATTTGGTGAATTGGAATTGCTCATGTAGCTATTTGGATAAATAAGTGTTGCGAAGATGGATTTGATTATGTTGATTGAATAACCCAAATGTTAATACCGCACTTTTAAGAAAGCATTTTCAGAAGAAGCACTTTCTCTTATCCGGCGAATTGGAATTGCTAATGTAAACATTTCGATGAGCAGGAGTAGCAAAGATGGATTAGATTAGGTTGTAGTCCAAGAGCTAAAGTTGGCTTAGGATTAAGATCGGCATCTTGCTATGACCCACATCTTACGTAATTGAATTGTCTAAGTCGAGCTCCGTTTCATCTAGGTTGAAGTCAAATATGGTTTTATAATTTGAATCACTATGTTTGAACCAGTTTGGACGAGGGTTGGTCAAAGATATACACGCCTTTGCCAAAGAACCATGCAAGGGTTTCGTCGTTTCGACCTCTTCAAATGGAAGCCTAGACAGGCCATGGAAGAGGATTGACCACCACAATAACCTCGAGAAAACCTTAAAAGCTGATAAGTGATGCATGCATTTGGAGGTGGAGTTATATTAATGAAGATGGCATAAAACACGACAACGCCTACTCTTGGCTACATATGTGATCTTTGTACATGTACATAAATATTTAGATTCATCGATAGCATTCTATTCTCTTCATATTTGATGGATGATGAATGCTTCTTGGCATAATCCTAAGACTGTAAAATTGCATATCCTACACGCACAAATGAGTCAAACACCTCCTTTGAACGTTGAAGAGGGCTTGCACAGCTAAAACTGGTCATCAACACCAGCCTCTCTGGGTGATCTTCATGAGCTTAACTGGTGTGTCCTAAGAGGACGTGCCTTGGTGTCTAACTCGAGCAATGCACTATTTGGCCTAAGCTTGGACAAAGCCGAAAGGAGAGCTTCCATAAATACCGCCGGGGCCCCGAGCTTGGAGACCAATGGATCATCGCCAAATGGCTACATGGAAGCAAGACAACTTGAAGCGCAACCAAAAATAACTCCAAAAGCCATAGCTTTTGACTTTTCGAGGGGGGGTTCGGTGCAATACAATGCAGAGAAAGCGTAGAAGAAACCTGGTTATCTAGAAGAAATTAATGCATGCTTTGTCCACACTACAGCATGATCCACAGCCACACAGCTCAAATCCAAGTGGATTTGATGGCAACTCTTCTTTGGTATCTTGTTGAACAAGGACATCCAAAGGGCTCAAAGAGCCAGTCAAGCAGGCAACCTTGAGAGCAACCTATGGAAGGTAGAGAACCATAGATTGCTATGGCCACCTTTAGGTGTTTTCCACATGGCCTAACCTATGCTCTTTGAGACTTTTCAAAACTTTTTGAGTGTCCCACAGAGGGGGCATCTGGAGATAATTAGTGAAGACGACAGGGAATTGGCCAAGTTGGAAGCCCACAAGGCTTATCCTCTTAAAGCCTGTTGAAGCTAATAACAGAATTGACATTCTTGATGATTGGCTGAATTGACAAAGGGGAATATGATCCAATAGTCCCCATCGAACATATCGAGCTCTCCATCGAGAGGATCTGATCTCCAATCAAATGATGGATCTCATAGTGCTTCCAAATTCGTGCCATCATAAAAGATTATTCTTAATTCTTTCAGAATAAAGAAAAAATTCTCACCTTTAGTTGGTGGCGAAGGTCAATTTTATAATTCTGTAGTTTCTGCTTTATTAGCTCTTTTGCTCGTCTAATTTCATGATAGATTTCTGCTCATATAGACTAATGAAAATTTGAACATTCGAGCAGGAGTATTTAGGCATTAAAATTATATTCAATAATTAAAAAAATAGAAAAGAAGAAAAGTTAATTAGGAATTAAGAAACGTAAAGCAATAACGTGATGATGTTTTCAACAATGTTGTGATAATGAAAAGTGAGAAAAAAGATCTTATGGATGGGAAGACCATTAGTGCACGAGATTGTTTGGCTTTTCTTAGCTGAATTTTTTATGTTATCCTTGAGAGTTTGGATAAGTTTCAACTTGTTTTAGTCGGTTTAATCATCAAGAGTACACAAAGAAGTCCAAATTGATCGGAACTCTATGATTAATAATACAACCTAGAGTTAAGATAACATAACTAAACATACTTTATTCAACAAGGTTTGCTCTTTAGAGTTTGGACTGTGATATATAACTAATTCATTTCTCTAAGTTTTGGAAACATGGATTAGTTGATACTTAGGGCAGTGAATAACTTGTATCAGGAAATTTAATGCACATACAAGTGATATTAAGAATAACTTTTTAGTTCCTTGATGTGGACATTGTACTCAATGCGTATTTCCAAAATATATTCTTGCAACATGCTTTTACACCTCTCCTTAGGTTATAGCAATCTTTGCTCAAGAGTATTCATGGAGGCAAATTGACTAATTATATATATATATATATATATATATATATATATATATATATATATATATATATATATATATATATATATATATATATACCTAAACCATTTTAGTTGATATATTTCTAAAGCTTGGGCTGGGTTGAGCTTTGTATCGACCTTCTAGGATTCGACTTGTCATCTCATTTAAAAAGTATTTCAGCATTTGAGTAGCAGCATAAGTGAGGAATTTGCTCACAGGATTTCCACTAACTTGTTGGCACCTCTCCACTCTATGTTAAGAGAGAGTTCAAGTTTGAACTCAAAAAAGTTGATGCTTCTATTATAATTTTTCGAAAGAACACTGTGAGAATTTAAAATTTAATGATTTCCAAAAGTTTGCTCAGCCATCCATGCTTTCTCGCTCGCTTATCTTCAACGCATCAAGCGGCAAGCGTCATTTGATTTTATGACAACCATGGTGATGGTGATAGAATAAATCACAATACATGTTTTTTCTACAAGGGCCAAGATAACATGGCACCAACAGAACTTTGATTTGGTGCTTGGCATCCTTTCTTAGTCAACTATCATTTCCCAAAGCACGGATCCTCCTCTATGTTGCACGGATTGCATTGTAGAGTACTGTGCAGTGCTCGATAGTTAGTATCATGAGGTAGATGATTATCAAACAAAATGGCCTTACGTATCATATACGGCGCACTGTTGTTGATAGAGTGCAATCTGCATGCCGCAGAGGATCCATTTTTGAAGGTGATAATTCTAGTAAACTTCAAAGGTGGGAAAAAAAATTAAAAGGGTATGTTATTGGGAGATAATATGAAGAACAACAAATCATGGTTTTTGATCATTTTTGAAATTGTTTCTTGAGGGTTTCACCTCATGTTTTCTCCTATGTTCATTTAGATCATTGATCCTTAATGCCTAACAATGGTTCACTTACACCAGGTCATGAATTGGGCCAACCAAGACCACAATGCTACTCAGCTCTAGCAATGACAACACAACCACTTGGCACCAAGTACCACTCGAATAGGATGAAACGAGGTTGGACTAGTGATCTTGAATCCAAAGACTTGAACCTTGGCAGAATTTCCCTGATGCAACCATTTGCACTGGGCACAATTTGATACTTTGAATAGAATGGATTTAGATTAAATTAGGTAGGATTAACCCTTATACCCAGAACAAAAATCCTGCACCTAGAATAATTATATCTATGCAAAAGTAAGATAACAATTAATCATGGAATTGAAATGTAGCACGTAATTTGGCCTTGTTGAAAATCCAATTATACATCTCACCAAGCATATAACCTTCACCAAACCCTAAGTGGGTATTTGTTAGATCATGTGAACATTTATTCGACCCAACCACAATAAGTATGAACCTAGCTTGTCAAGGAGAGCATGCCCAGAATAGCCAATGCATACAAGAGTTATATATGTATATATGTAAATATATAAATTGTCTAACTTGCAATATCATCTGATTAATATTGATCTAAATAGAGAGGAAATATGTTTTTCAATCAAAAGTGAACTTGAATATTTAGAATAGAATTTTGGAAAACAAGAGATTTTATGGAAGTTAGGATTTAAGTTTCATTTTCTTTCATTAACTGAATAATAAAACTAATTATAATCATTCTATTTATATTAGTGAGGTCGATCCTTATAAAATCCTAATTGGATTTCTCTTTTATTAAAAAAAATCATGACTTTTCCAAAATAACCATAAATAATGAAAATAATCATGAAAAATGCTAAAATTCGTCTCGAAGCTAGATCTTATATGTACATATATAGATACATAAGCATGCACATATGTACATAGGTATGTATATACACATAGATATATGTTCTCCCAGGCATATAGACTTAACCCAACCCAAGCTAGAATTTTCCTACTCATATTAACTCCTTGCTCGACCTAACCAAATATGCATGGACCTTACTTGATCACAACAATGAAATTTTGGATCAGTCGGCCTAAGCTATATAACATTATTAATCATTGTAGTAGTTGCAATACATATTGTGATGGATAATAACGAACAACAAAAGAAAAGTAACGACGGCCTAAGTTTCCACTCGCTGCCCGCTCAATAAAAATATTATTTTCCGACAATACAATCTTTATAGAGAAAAATTGATGAAAAAAATCTGAATATTGAAAAACTAATATTTCATTTTATAAAACGGCGCAAATGGAAATAATACTATAGAGCTCTATACCACCAATTAATCTTTGTAGCGCATAGATGGATGTCAATGGCATAGATAACAATCACTTCTTTTGAATTTTTTTCCTTGTTCTCTATTATTCTTCAATCTTTTTTGTTCCTTTTTTTTTGGTAGGGATTCTTTTGCTTGTTTACTATGCTTTCAGTTCATTGAAACGTAGCTCCCATTCATGGAAAATAAAAGGGACAATTGTGGGACATCCAATTATTGTATGGTGACATTTCCATCTATCTAAGACTGCTGAACAAATCAGCATCACCTGCTTGTGAAAAGCAATGGGTCATCTCTGAGGGTGACGCCACACCGACTGGTGCAAGCCGTCCGGAGTCTAATCTCGCGTGCCCCCCATAACCACTTGGAGAAAAAAGAGTGTTTACCCATGCCTACGGCATCCAAAAAAGACATGGGAGAAGGCAATTCTTTGCCTACCCGGAGCTACTCAGCACGAGTTACTATGCTTTGACACTTACGTGCATGATTGAAACAGCATTCTCATCTCATCTGACGATCAATTGATGCGATATATATTATTTAGTGCATCGAGTAAATTTAGTTTAAATCACCAACAAGTTCTTGTTTAGATTTAGTTTTCTTGAAATAAATTGGCATAGGTGATGAGGTGAGTTTTGATAGCCCGACGCCATGCAACCTAGTATCATTTCATGACCTTCAACCATAACCCATGCCCAACATAAATTATCATCAATCTTAACATTTAAATTTAGCTAGAATTCTCTAAATTAATTAGGTTTAGAGTGGATGGCTATTCGGGAAAATAGAATAAAAGGGTCGTCCCATTTATTACCAAGGAGTGTTAAAGATTGCATTAAAGTATGCAATGATTACAAAAAATAAATAAATTATGACTCGCGATGCAACATCTTGGCAATCATCCTTGGATTCTTGTTACATCCAAGTAAGAAAATTTTCAACAAGCTTTGTATGTCCTAATATCTGCACTATCTCATTGCCCAATCTTCTAACTTGACAAAGCATTCATTTTGCGAGGTGTTTTCTAAGAGTTTCTTGCATACTCAAGTGTCAAACCTGCAGAAATCTTGGTAATGCATGCATGTAAAATGTGTGGTATTGATCGAGTCTCCTTTTAACAAAAATAACGTTGTTGTCATGTCAAATACCTTGTTTTCATATACAATTCCTAATTCCCTCCATTCCAATTACTAACTCGAGCATTATTGTTCTAATTCAATTTTGATCAACATACATGGGGTTTGGCTTTTCATTTTCTTCTTTTGACAAGACCCAGAAATATCAGGAAACATGGTATGCAAGTGATTAATTTTGAGAAATGCAGACGTTACAGAAAATTTAAGGGAGTTGGGAATGAATTGGTGGTTTGCACATCTTTATTCTCCAATGGAACATTGTGACGTTATTTAAGATAAAGAAGGAAATATTCTTAGTTGTTGTCTCAGAGTTGTTGATCAGTGTGATCCATAGATTATATAACATCTTTGATTGGGGAAATGATATAAAAAAAAGTGTTCTTGCTTCTCACTTAACACAAGTTTTAGCTTTTCTCACAGCGACAAACTTCATAAATCGCTCTTAATTTAACTAAGTTAACTATTATTGTTTAAGAAATATATGTGAGGATGTTGAGTTCCATATTGATTATTCGTTGGGTAGCTCTTGGGTATTTATACATGATTAAGAAATCCAAATAATACATTCTAGATAGCCATTTAAGATGAGGTCCTGGGTTGTTACAAAAATTGTTTGCTCATTTTTTCTCTGAGAGGGGGTGGAACAAAGTTAACCCCAAAATAATTCTTCACTCTATGGGAGTAGCAATCCGATCAGATCATATACAATTGACTTAGATATGAATTAGGTCGAATATTTATCAACCCTAATCCAACCTATTTATTAAATATAACATTTAGATCTAAATATGATATACTAATTAAATAAGTAACCTAACCCAACTCGGATATCTATTTATTAAACAAGTTCAATTACGTTTGACAAATTAAGTAGGTTTTTAATGGATTATACAGGTTAAACAAGTAAAATGGATCAATGGGACAGAAATTGGTTAAATAGGTTTTAAACGGGTTAAATATATTTTAAATAGGTTAAATAGGTCACTTTATAATCTAAACCACTTATTAAACAGATTAAAACAAGTTAGATGGCTTAAAGGTTTGAATCTGAATTTGACCTATTCAATAAATAAATGTAGGCGAGTTGATCCGTTTATGATCCAAATTTATTTATATCAAATCTGAACCTACTTGTTTGCTGTTGGCAGATTGAATGAATTAGGTCATAAATTGCCGCTCTTAATTCCATATTAGTTAAGCTCCAATTACCGAAAGACTTGTATTTTTTTTTTTTTTGGGAATCAGCTTAATATTGATTTTAGTTTCATGTTTACTATGCTGGAAAGTGACAATGAAGTAACCAGATATTTAGGAAAAGGATGTAATGACGTATCGCACCTTTGCCCTGCTTTCTTACGCTTCCAGCATAGTCCTTTTCAATAACCCAATCTCCTTTGAATCACATCAAAGGTTTGTATTTACCAAAATAATAATAAGAGATTATTATTCATGCTGCAAAAGAGTCAAACCATATCCAAAGAAATGACATCGTATAAAGTTAGATGGGACTTCATCCAAGCTTCATTATCATATAAAGAAAAAATATACTTGGCTAAAAAACGAGCTGCTTCATTACCAGAGCGAGGTATGTAATTGAGCAAAATTGGACCAGCATGTTTAATTAGAAAGATAGAATCCTCTGGAAGAACTCCAATCTCGTTGTCAAAAATATTTCCTTTGTGCAATTCCTGAATAATATGTATTATCCCTGGCATCTCCTTTCATATCGATTGCATAGAAATCAATATGTAGCCCTCTGTTTTTTTTTTTGTGAGGGTAAGGGAGGCAAAGCCCACCAAAAAATTTTGCCCTCAGAACTTACAAAATCCTTTGCTGCCATGTTGGATGAACAATCAAGCAGACAAAACAAAGGGGCTCTATCCATAGCATTTTATCCAGGATAAAGGTTCGATGTTACATTGGACCTGTGAGTCATGTATAGATAGATCCTATATCGTTTTGACTGCAGGAAAATTGTTCAAGTGTTATGTCGGATATTTTTAGATCTCACTTGTCATCTAACTAGGCTCGAAGGTTTTAAGTGGGGCGAAGATAAATCAGCCTTGATTGCCTTTCCCTGAGGCCTATTAAAACCTGAGCAGTTGCAAATTGAAGCAGGCTACAAATTAAGCAATACAATGCTTATGCCACTTATTCAAGTTAGCTTCAATGCACTTCCAAATGCATTAGATAATATGATGCTATCAGCCGGGAGTATTCCATTGCAAATAGAGTCAGTCAGTTCCTATCACTGAATCAGCTGGTCAGCATGGGAATACTTGGATTAAAGGCAATACTACCTATCTTCATCCATATATCTTGGATATAAAGCAAGCAAGTGGTGGAGTACTGTTGGCAAGTTTCAAGGCATCTCATGTTCTATTGCATAGGAAATCAGGTAGCAAGTTTCATGGCTGGAATAACTAGCTAGCATGTTCCACTAATGAATAGAGGAAGGCATGCATGGACCTAAAATTTTTCCTATCAAGGTTGGGATTTTTTTTTTCTTTTTTACATGGTGCGAGAAATTGTCATTGCAATAGAATGTAATAGGAGTTACCTATAGCCAATGTTTGAGGTTGGTATGGGAAAAAATGAGCTGACATAACTGAAAGTGCCATAGCTTCATGTGTTATACTCCTACCAGCCAAAACATAAGCTATCAGGGCTGGTGGGAAAGTTTTGTAATAAATGGAACACAAGCCAATGGGGATCCATTCATCCTCCTTTTTCTTGTATCTTGCTACAGTGATGGCATATAGAGAAAGTGAAAAGCAAATAGTATGATATGAACTCTAGGGTAATTACCATCCACAATGGTGGCAGTAGATGATATATGAGCTATTGTATTTCCCAACCAGCGGAGGCTGTGGCATGATATTTAGATTCAGCTGTGTCGATATAAGTAACAGGGTTAGTTATCCTGATCATCATATGCTTCACGACCATGGTGATTGGACTAGGTAAAGAGCAGGGTGGTCTATATTATTTCTTAGCAGAACCTCAACATGCTTCACTTCTTTCCACACCATTTGACTTATATTGGGAGTTTGGACATCCATCATATGTAGATCTCAATAAGTTAAGAACTCAAATTTCCTTTCTTCTTCTGATAATGCTGGTATTATCGGTGACATTCGTGAGGAGTCGTTTGGGCATGTATTTAATCACATATCGACTATGATCTTAGATTTTTTATAGGACCAAGAAATCTAAATAACATCTTTTGGCTAGTTTTTTTGGGCGGGGTCCTAGATTGTTATAAACGGTATAAAAAGGAATCCATTCTATAATTCATGTGGACTAAGAGACACTGCATTATAAGTCTTTTTGGGTTAACCACGAGCTGATCTTGATGTTTATGATTGAATTTGTAGTATTTGGATTTAGATTTGCATGAATTTAGACCATAAAGATGCCGGAATTTAAACAGAGAGAGTATTTGTGGACTCATGCAAGTATATATTTAGTCCCATAATAATTATATATTGGGTAGATCTTGAATACTCATAGAGAACCAATAACCCTAAAAAATGTCTTCTGCTATATAATCTTATTGGGCGATGTTCTAGGTTGTTATAATATTTGTCCATTAGCTAAGCAAACATGATTGCCTTTTAAAACCAACACTATTTCTTCTACTGCACCACCTTTTTAGTTAATCCATCGTGACATGTAGGGTAATTATTCGGTCCCACTCCCTTGAGATTCCCCTTACTTTACATCTATTATTAATGATTCTCCACATATTTTCTTATGTATTTTAAATCTGAAACTTCTTATTTTATTCGATTCGATAATGACTCTCGTAGGATGTAAAATATTTGAATAATGGGATGATGGCTTAATATCATTGCATCACTTTATCTCCCAATATATACAGACGCAATTCTTCCTAGTTTGCAGGAACTGTACAAGAATAATGGTTATTTTGTGACAATAACTTCACATGAACTATAATAACTTGATACAGTTTTAAGATGATGAAAGCTACCAATCAGCACGACTGATGTCTAGGGCTGCAAACCACATAAGATCCGACCTGATCCGAATTTTAGGACCAGCGGGGCCGGGGCGAGTTCTAAATTTGGACATATTCTATTTTTTGGGTCGGATCGGATCAATCCAATTTTGATCCGAATCCGAATCCGACTCGATCCTTTTTTTAAAAAAAATCAGTTTTTTATTATTATATAGGGGAAAACAAGTTCAAATGGAAGGACCGAGGACTGCATATATGTATGCAACCCGAGCTCCCTTGTAATGATCCTGGACAACGCGATTACGTCTCTTTTGCTCGAAAATTTTTCCTCGGAAGACTTTGATCCCAAGGCTCGCTTTGCCCTCCATCAATGTGAAAGAGATTGGCATGCTGCTCCCCTCCAATGGCGAAACCAACTTGCCTTAATCATGCCAAGAGCCACTGACCAAATTGACAATGACACGGCTTGTCCGGTTCGGTGATAAGGAGGGGGAAGCAAGATAGAGTTGAAAGGAATCCTTTTAACCACATGTTACTTTTAGTTTTCCGTGGAGACTTGGAATTTGGAGACCAGGTCGCCGAAGAGAGAGGCTTAATGAACGCATGTTGTTTGTCCTTTAGCTTCGGCAAAGCCTTTGATTGGGGAACGCGTGCATTCCTAAGCTTTGCCGGGCCCCACATTGATAGAGGGCTCAAGACGCGTATCAGGATTCCTATTTCTTGGTGTTTAAACCACCCATCACTCCATGGACGTCTACATCAATGAAGAATCTTGGTTGGAGAAAAGGGTGAGGCTTTGGTTAGTTATATTCCAATTAGAAGAATGAAAAGGGTGGTAGGAACTTCTATGCGGTGGAATGGATTCCGAGGCGCCACCGCGGGCCTCATAACAGGTAACGTGCCGATTGGACAGGAGGTTGTGCCGCAAATTTGGTGCCGTCGACTCCTCGCTCATCTAAAAGTGACCACCTTGTATTAGTTCCGATGTTATAATCCCTTGCCAAATTAGGGGGTGCCCTGGGCCATCATTGTTCCACCTCCACGACTCGTTTGGTTTATGAAAGAGAAAGAAAAAAATATTATTTTTTTAAAAAAAAGAAATGTAGCTTTACTACCTATATTCCATTAGAATAAAAAAATTTATATGAGACATGAAAAAAATCCTGAGTTCGAGAATGGTGGCAGCGGGTGATTGTCAGACAGCTGATACCTCGGTTTCTGGTACTGAGTTGCGAGCTGCATGGATGGATCTTTGGTTCTTGGTGCTCTATCATTTTGGTGGATGACTCGGCCATAGTGATAGGTTAGATTTAGAGAGCCTAAGCGGGATGGGGGGACCATCCTCTAATTCGAGATATCTGGGCAACAAAGAAAGATAGGGAGGCCTTTCAGGCCCGACATGTATTTAGGAAGGCCAACTGGGCTGCGGATTGGGTAGCTGGTTATATGGCTAGCCATTCGGGTGGCACTTTTTGGACCCGTGAGGGAGAGCTACGTCCTAGGGCTCTCCACAATATTTTGTTTTCAGATTTTATTGGATGCATCCGTATTTGTGTAGTATGATGCGTCCGCTCTAGCAACAAAAAAAAATCTAAGTTACATCAACTAGAAATTAGGATAATTTTTTGTTTTCAAAAATATACTTAAACTTTTAGATAATATGAGGTAAGGTCTTTTTTTTTTTAGTCAATGACACAACAAGTATTTTATATAATTTTTGTACAAAAGTAGATGCCCAATCAAACATAAGTTATTCTAACATATGCTGTTTTTCTATAGTCAAATAAATATGCAAAAACTACTTTCTCAGTCATCATATATCTATAACCAGTCATCGACACATCGGCTTCTCAAAAAATATATTTCCAGCGCCTTGAGCGCTGTCTCTGTCTACGTGGGGGTTGGGCTTCGGCCTGGATGGCGTGAAGTAGGTTCTAGTGCAGAAAAAGCGGCGCGGCACACAGCATTACTGTTTGAGAAGAAGTAGGGCCTAGAGCCTGTTTCAAGGATGCATGGTTTCATGGGCTTGCACTAGTGGGCTAGGCCCATGGGTAGACCAGGTAGGTAATGATATTAACTGATCCAATTAGGTGTTGCTCGCAGGATTCACATATAAATTTATGTAGATATTGTTCTGGTTATACCAGGAATTGAATTGTTGGATCAGTTCCATGACACTGAATTGAATCAAGGTGTGTGCATATATTAGGGTCCTTCGGTTCAGCTCATCTTGGTGTTCCATCACCGGTAGTTTCGCATGGAAAATTTTGACATTAGTGGAATATTAATTTAGCTTCTTTCCATACATCTTAAACTATTTTTTTTTTTAATTAATGGAGTATTAACTTTGCTTCTTTCCATACATCTGCTCACTCTTTCTTTTGTTTTGTTTTTTGGAGCTTCTAACTAGTGAGCTACTCAGGCTCCTATGCGCCATTATGGTTAATTTCAAGCTCCTCTCCAACATTACGAAGATTGAGATGCAATTATAGCTCAAACTTGATGATGATAAAGCCGAGTATGATCAGCATTCAGCACAGAAGCTTCAAATGATCACATAAGAAGAAATATGAGAAGAAATACAATAAGTATTTTATTGTGGCTAATAGAAAGTTCATTTGATAGTCTATTGAAAAATTTTGATATAAGAGATATGTTAATAGGTAGATGTCTAAGAGTAATTTTAATTTTTAGCAAACAAAAGGGTAATTTTAATATTACATAAAAAAGAGTCATTTGAAAAAAATAAACTCATTTATCATACAAGAAAGCACCAAATTGTCCAAAATCATAATTTTAATTTGAAAACATAAAATGCAAGAAATGCTAAAAACCTTATGGTAAATCCAAATATAGCCTTAAGGGGCATTTGGTATGGGATGTGATAGGGGCGAAATGGATCGTCCAGCTCACAGCCCAATAAACGCCAACACAATCCGGCCGAATCCTCAGTCCGGCTCGAAACCAGCTCGGCTTCAGATATTTGCCGACTCCCCTGACCAAGTTCAGGAAGCCTCCAATGTTCGCCGATCTGCCCCGACCGAGCTCGGAGCGCCTGCTTCAATAGTACGCTCCGACTCTCGAGCTCGGGACGCTCTACTGAGCATACCTCGGAATTCGGAAAGCCAAGCTACCTTCAGCACCTGTCTAGCCGACCTCACCAGACGCTCGACGCGACCTCTCAACAAGCTCGGCCTTGCCAACAAGCGCACCCATGTGCGCGCCTACGCCCTTCTACGTGGCCATACATTACAACATCATCGTGCCATGCTTCGATAGCTGGCCCTCGACAGTCAAAGGACGTTATCAAGACTACTCCGACCATACCCTGCTGTGACTGTCAACACCCTACTGTTTTCAAGAACGGACAGCACTACACGCCACCAACCAACCTAAACTGCACATCATTCGGCTCAGAGCCACGCCCCCTCATGATGAGGGTGACAGTGTCTCTGCTACTTAGACCTCTCCACCGGAATTATAAATAGCTCGGTCAGGTAACTTCTAAGAAACTTTTTTGGCTGGACTAAATTTATCCTACTCTAACTTAATCGTCGGAGGGCCCTCACCGGAAATACCGGTGAGGCCTTGTGCAGATCTGCGACCGTCGTGCAGTAGGTGGTTTCCGTCTTCTCCATCCAACCACCAACGGCTTCTTTGATTCCTCCAGCGTGGTCACCTTTGGGCCAAATTTGAATTACAACAGGATGATGTAGGTTGAAGTGATTATATAATCTACGTATTTCGAAAAGAAGACAGTTTATGTAATTATGTTAACAAAATAATTTTTTCAAAACAGAATTGCTGGTAGATTTTTTATTTTAGTTGTACTATTTGATCTAAGCCACCTGCATCCGGACCAGGTCTTTATATGTTGTGTCGCCACAAAATGGGGCAAATTTAAACCTATTTTAATTGAAGCTAATATATATATATATATATATATATATATATATATATATATATATATATATATATATATATAACCTTTATCTTATCCTACTTGTCCGAATTCTAATAGTATGTGCCAATCTGAGAGAATAATTTTGACCGGGCGTTCAATGCAAAAATTCCAAAATGGGAACCCCTCTTGGTTTTCCGTAAATGGTTAAAACGATAAGAGTCGCGGGGACACATGGAAGAAAGCTGACGGGGAGGTGGCGGGCGTCGGGATGGCGATGGCGAGGAGCGGCGTTGGATCCCTTCTTCTGGACTTCGTAGTCCTCCTGCTCCTTCTCTCACTCTCCTTCGATCGCGCCTTCTCCTCCTCCGAACCCGAGCTGGGATCCGCTCGCGTCGTCTTCCAGGTATTCTCCTCCTTCTGTTACCCCATATCAATCGGTTTGGTTGGTATCTCTTGGATTTCTTTTGTTGAATTTGTTTTTCTGGAACTTTTATTGGATTCAGCATGGAAAAATCGGTCCAATTTGGTTTTTTCAGTTTTAGAAAAATCGATCCACATGTTGTTAGGGTTTTTCGTTGTGATTGCAGTAATATATGTTGTTATATGCGGACTATGGTGCATGAGTTGTCGTCGTCGTTGCTGTTATGAAGATTTTTTGGGTAGTTCTGTGCTGAATTTTGGCTCCTTTTTTCCCCCCTCGTCTTAATGTATCTTGTGGGGAATGAGGGTTCTTGTTGCATTTGTGCTGAAATTGTTAGCGATTGATGGAATTTATATGCATTTCATATATCCTGCATATGATCGGTGAATAGGAAATCTCGAAACCTTTATTATGTCATTATCTTCGCTGTTGAACATTCTGTAAAATGGTTAAATTCGGACATTTTCTTGTGGAAATTAAATGCTGTCTTGGAATAGCGTTAGTGGGTTGGTCATGTTTGTTGATAAACACGGATAATTAGAGTATACCAGTCTATGCATTGTCGTGGCACTGGAAAGAAATCTTTGTTTATGTGTTTCTCTATGTATGGAAAGGCATAGAAAAAGATAAGGAACCCAAGAGGCAAGGGGTGATAATTGATAGTTATGGGGGTTATGATTCGTGTGGCAGGTTTGGCTTAGAGAAACAGCAAAGTATATGAAAAGATTAGCATAGAAGAGGAAAACTCGGAAAAATATAGATTGAACCTATGTTAGATGATATTTAAAGGATTGTACTATTGTTAAATTGCATTTTCTTTTTGTTGAGTTTATTGTGATACACTAAAGTGGTTGAAAGCAAAAGGATAGACAAAAGAGATGGATGTGTGGTAAGCATTAGCAAGAATAGGGTGAGGATTAGTACATTAGAGAACGTATATAAATTGCAGTGATTAAGGATAGTGCGATAGAGAACCAAATGAGATGGTATGGGCACTTGCAGTAATGAACTGAGGATGCTCATTTGGAATAAGAAGAATTGCTTGAACATATGCAAGTTTAAGAAAGAGGAGAGGAAGAAAAGGTGCTACTAGTGGAAGCTTTGAGCTAGAATTGAGAAAACTTGCAATCAAAACTGAAGGTAGCCTTAAAGGATTAGATTGGTGAACAATAATTTCTCAAGCTAAGTCTGGATGGTTGGTCAGGCTTTTGTTATGGTTTCGTGTTTCTTTTGGCGTGTGCATTGGGGAAGATGCTCAGCCAGTTTGACTAGAGGTATGCTTTGACTTCTCATAGTATTAATGCCTTTTGTAGTTTGACTTGACATAACAAAATCTTAGTAGATTTACCTTTCGTAACTACCTTAATTTTCGATCATGTTCCTCGAAGTACAATTTCATCACAATTTCTAAACATATAACAATATCGTACTTAAATTTCTTCTTCTCATTGCACCTCAAATAAATTAGATAAACCATCATCCAGTTTGGAATTGTTCAATATCTTCGGCAATCTTGGTTGAATTGAGAGTTCTATTTTATTTTTTATTTCAATTGGATTCAAACAGTAATTGGTAATCTGAGTTAAAGAGATAATACTTCCATAGAGCACTTAGAAGCAAGTGTGCATCATAAGATATGTGTAAAATTATGGTGTATGCGTAAAATTATAGCATATATGAGATTTGTTAAGGTGATATTATTTCAGTCATCATAGTTGTTTTTAGTGGAAAGTAAGAGAAGGCATCAAAACATCAAAATACTTGCAAAAGGATGCAGGAAGGGGAGAGTCACCTAAGATATTAAGTTCTTACAAGTCGGTCCAAGCAAGCATGACCTTCCTTGGACAAAATATATAAGAATGAATATATTTCCTAACAGGTATTTTGGCGATGAACAAAAGTAAATATTGATAGGAATAACCCCAGAAAATCACATCAAAAAGTGCACAAATACTAGTGAAAGATGAGATGATGGACAACATTTTTTCATTGAATGGAGGGGAAAGCATCATAGGCCAACTGAGATGGTTATGCCTTGATCATTCTTAACAACTGAAAACCCTGCCTCATTTATCAATTTATTTAAGATATAAGTACTGCATGGCTAATAATGTCGATTCCAATCTACTGAACTCTGTTCCATAATTAGGGGGATTGCTGCATAAACTACCAAGTATGATCAATAGATGCTGCTTGAGTTCCAAGAACAGCAAATAATAAAATAAAGATAAACGTTCCTTAAACATGACTTAGTGCCATCTGTCATTGAGACTAAGATTTCTTTCAACTTCACCTCTTTGAGCCTTCTTAATTGTGGATCTGCTGTCATGATTTGACATTGCTATCATGAGTTGTCATCAACAACATATGTTGAGTTTTATTAGCAGCATTGTTTGTGTGTGCATTGCTGAACCTATGCACCTACAAGTGTGAAAACTTTCTCTATTAGTAACTACTGACATGTGTAGTGCCATTTGTTAGGGGTCATAACCAATGTATTGCCACTGCAGCATCTTCTACCAGCATAACTATGGTTATAACTGCCAACTTTACCAATGATGCGGCCATTATCAGGGGCGGGAGGGTTGCTAAAGGAAGATGCATATTGTAGTGAAGAAAACTGATTAGGACAATGTTTGTTTTCATGATAGCTGAGCAATAATGTGCATAACATTTTAATCTCTGGAAAATTTTGTTCTGGTTTGCTATTGTGTTCTGTATGACTGTTTTTATTGTATAAATGTTTGTCTCGTGTGTGCTTTATCTCAAGCAAGATGCCTAGACACATTAATAGAATATGTTGACCATGCGATTTGCAGACAGCCTATGGCGATATCGAGTTTGGATTCTTTCCTCATGTCGCCCCAAAGACTGTTGAGCATATCTTTAAACTTGTTAGGCTTGGGTGCTACAATGCGAACCATTTCTTCCGGGTATTGAACATGGCCATTTTAATTTACCATAATTATTTTTCCTTATTTCTTTTTGGTTAAAAGGGATGGGTAATGGGTGCAGGTTGATAAGGGTTTCGTTGCACAAGTGGCCGATGTTGTTGGTGGCAGAACAGCTCCTATGAATGAAGAGCAGAGGTTGGAAGCTGAGAAAACTGTTGTTGGCGAATTTAGTAGTGTCAAACATGTAAGAGGCATTCTTTCCATGGGGAGGTAATTCTTGAATACAATGGGGCATTTCAACCTAACAAGTTTGTATGAATGCTCCTACTTCATTCTTCAATCATGAAATTGACTGTGTTATTGATTGTTTTCTAGTGTTGTATCAGTTTGATAACACCAAATTCATTTTTGTGCTCTTAGAATTTCGACCATTTTCCTTTAAACTGGAATTCAATAGTTTTCAGGGAAGTGAATAAGCTGAAGGTCACCTGCATGAAAGCTATGATATCCTGAACCTTCTGTTCATCTCTAAGCATCTTGGTCCTTGAGAAGAAATTTGTGTTTATTGGAAATCAGATTCTTAGAATAACACCTATATGACACACATATCCATGGCCGGTAAGTAAATATAGCAAATATTTCAAACTGACAAGATGGGACTAGGGGTGCAATCGAATTGAGTAGCTAAAGGCTCGAGCTTGACTCGATTCAAAATACTCGGGCTGGAAACTCCACTCGAGATCAATTGAGCCTTAATATCCAGGCTCAAACTCAACTCAATCAAAAACAAGCAATGTTCGAGATCGACTCAACTCGACTCGAATATCAACCGAGCCATACTCAAGCTCAACTTTAAGCTCGAATTTGAGTGTTGGTTATAATTAAAAAAAATATGATTAAAACAAAATATTATATTTTAAAATATTAAATTAATTATGCATATTATAAATAAAATTTAATATTATTAAAAATATATATACTCCACTAGTCTCACGAGCCTTCGAGCCAAGTATTTTGCTACTTGAGCTTGACTCAAAAAACTGTTTGAGCTATTCGAGCTCAAGTTGAGCTTGGTATTATCATGTTGAGTCAAGTTTGGACCCGAGTCAAGCTTGAGCAGCCCGCAAGCTGCTCAGCTCATTTGCACCCCTAGATGGACTACAGCTGCAGCTGTATCTAGTGGTCAAATGAAGATTTTTGGAAGATTTTAATTTCAAAGATCCCTTTAGGAATTCAAAACTGCAATTTGATTATCCATTTTAAATGTAATGGTTATTGGTTATGGACTATGTGCCACTGTAAATATCTTTGACTTTGGTTCCATTACTTTCAGTGTCTTGCCTTGTATTTTCAGACCTTAGAAATCTGGCACACAACTGGTTGTCACCAAAGAAACACATGATATTGAAGTTACGAAGAAGTAAAAGGGTTAGCTCATTCACTATTTGGTGGTCACAGGCAGAATGCCTTCTTTGTACTTACTGGTGCATTGATTCATCCAAGAAAAAGCAGAAAAAGGGGGAAAAGGTTGGGAGGGGGGGATGGTCAATGATCATTGCACTGGCTGAATTGCTAAAATATTTTTTTTGGCTCTCACCATTTCTTCTGACTAAATCCAGGGGATTTACTTTACTTATTGCTTTGTGCAAATAAACATTACATCCCAATATCCTCTAGATGCATTAAATTGACCTTTATTTTATTTTATTTTATAAGGAGGTGTTCATTTTTGTTGTGCACTTGCATCTTGCAGTTTGTATTTTTCATTTTACTGAGGTTTGAGCTTTCGTTCAGTTCCAATACTCATCTTCCTTCTGTAGGTACTCTGATCCAGACAGTGCCTCATCTTCTTTTTCGATCCTTCTAGGTGATGCTCCTCACCTTGATGGCGAGGTACTATATGACCATTAGGTTGTTGAAACTTACTTCCTGAGTGAATATTTGATTACTGGCATAGTGATGCTGCTGTCATTTTCAATGAACTTCAGTATGCCATTTTTGGAAGGGTTACAAAAGGTGATGATACATTAAGAAAACTGGAGAAGCTTCCTACCCGTCGTGAAGGGATTTTTGTGATGGTATGTGGTTCCATTCCATCTGCGAGTTTCTGACATAGGAGTTTGATGTATCTAATAATTACTTTCCTGTATTAGCTGCACTTCTTGTACTATTAGTTAAGCTATTTGGCATACATTGTGCCTCCTTTGTTTCTTCTTCCTTGTTTTAAGTCGTCTATGTATGATCAGTGAAGAATGAATATTCGAGCAATTAAAGCTGGGTTCCAGAATATATGACCCTTGTGTACCTCTGCTCAGTGGTGGTTCTCACTCATCAGTGCCCACCAATACCATCCTAATGAGTGGAATCCTCTCAGGTGATGATGTATTGAGAAACACCAAATGAGCGAATTTACATCTAGATTCACATATTCTGGTGTCCGACCTGCATTTTCTGGTGTATGGACTTTTCAATTCAGTGTTACTCTTTCAGAAAACTGAATCTGTTTTCTTTTTCCCCCTTTTCAGCCAACCGAGCGAATCACCATACTGTCAACATACTACTATGGTAAGAACCAGATAGATATCTTTGTTACCTTTTCTTAATAATGAGAAACAATTTGAGAGAGCAGGATTTCAGGAATATCCTGAGAAAGTGTCTTATTTTTATTCATGGTTTAATATTACTTACATCTTTTATGGCTTTTATATGAATATAATGCATGATCGCCTATGCTACTTTTTATAAAGCTCCATTTTGTGTTGTTTTAGGGTATCAATACATCTGAGTCAGTCCTCATTCTAATCATTCGAAGGCAAAGTTATTTGCTTGCAGGAGTTAGACTTGCCCTGTCTTAAAGTGCTATTTATCTTCAGTGGGTACTTGGAAGCACTGATTTGTGGGTAGAAAAGGATGTTGCACTGGGCTTTAACATTCCAGTCAAGAGTGAATACCATGGTGTTGATCAACCATGTACTCCTATCGTTTTTTTATGCAGCCTCTGGAGGAGACTACAGTAACTTTTGCTTGTGTGACTTTCCTCGCAATCTAGCTCTTCCACATTAATGTAATTTAAACCACTGACCAAAATTCAAGCAACCAGTTGTTAGTCTAGTTTTATGAAAAGCCAACCACTTCTTTGAATTGATACCTTCCTATTCCTGTAGTCAAGGTTTCAAGTGCTAGTCATGCCAGGCCAGTATGAGAATCCGACCTGGGATTGTAGCATGGCACCAATTAATTCTTTTTTTAAGAACCTTAAAGTTAAAACTATTATTGAGTCCTGTATTTTTTAAAAAAATTCTCAATTTGATGCAGCATGTATGCTAACACATCATGTCATAGCATGTGCCAGGCTGGTTGGAGATCAGCTCTCCATTGGCAGCAGCCATTAAAATCCTTGTCTGAGGTTTAGAATAAAATTCTTACTTTCCAAATTTGTTATCATATAAGTTACTAGGTAGCCCCCATGAACTATTCTTAGGCAAAAAGGGCATGCCTTTGTTAGAGGTCCATACCCATTTCCATTTCATTGGGTCATATTAGTGCTCATGGATCCTGTTTCATCCTTAGTTTTTCTTGTTGATTTAACAAAATCACTTGCACTTGTCTGCTAGGATAGAAGCCTGCAAATGGGCTGGGCCTAGCATGACCTGGATCCGAACCCAATTTTCTTTTGATTCTTGATTTTAGATTTGGAAATATTTTAGACCGGTCAGGTTATCCTGGCTAGGCTAGATCGATGAGCGGCCCAATGCATTTAGGGGCCTAAGGCGAACTTATTAAGAGAGGCCTTTTTTTCTTTATGTTTTGTCTTTGAGGCTTTTCCTTCAGTGGGCCGGCCCAAGGCGAACTCACTAGAAGGGGCCTTCTTCCTTTCTGTTGTCTTTGAGGCCTTTCCTACGGTGGGCTTTCTTTGGGCCAGGGCCTTAGGTGATCGCCTTAGTCGCCTAAGGGTTGGGCCGGCCTAGGCCAGATCAAACATCATGCAAGCCCAACCTAATTCATTGAAGTGCAGATTGGATTGTTCTATATATGGGTCCAATAAAAGATAAATGAAGAGTACAGTTTTTGTTCTTTTTAAAAGGAACAACAGAAATAATATGAATAACAAGTTTAGAGAACTAAAAACAGGTGTTGGTACCCTCCAGTGCCATTTAGAAAAGTGAGTTTCAACCTTAATTGAGACTTCCATTTATAAATGAATTGCGTCAATACCCAGCCTACAACCCAAAATGAGTGATAAAGGGGTTAGGGATTTGAAAGTCTTGGGGGTGGATTTGGATAATGCTGACCATGGCCAGGTCAGATTGGGTCATGTAATGTTTGACCCATTTTAAATCCAACTAGGATATGGGTAAGTAGGAAAATGTATGATCCAGACCTGACCCAGTTTTTCAAATGGATAATATTTCAGGTCCAAGTCAAGACACCATGTTTAAAAAGATTAGGTTGCTCCAAGCCTTGTCTGGTTGGTCATCAGTTTGACCATACCCACTTTTAGCATAACAAATACGTTCTAATTTTCATCATATAAATTCAGGTCTTTTATCTGGTTTGCTTACCTTTTTTTTTTTTTTTAAGACCTTTTTTTTACTTTTTATTTTATTCATCCAAGATAATGTCTTATTCTTCTGTCATACAGATACCAGAGTTGAGCACTGCGAAAGAGAGAAGTCTATTCTGAAGAGAAGGCTTTCTGAAGCTGCGGTTGAAATAGAAAGACAGGTGAGTTGAGAGGCTTCGCTGAATGCTGTTAAGATACATTCCATACTGGTTGATATCTTTGTGCCCCACTGTCTTGCAGAGGATGAAATGCCTCCCATAATTCCTCAGAAGTGATATGTGTAGAGAAATTTGATATGTCCAACCAAGCAGAACTCCAGAGATTTTTTCTAAACGGGTAGCAAACTGTAAATTATGCGACAGCTATACATTTTTGTACGCAACTTTCGAATTCGAAGAAAGGTATATTTGCAGCATTAACCCGAACAAGGAAAAAGAAAAGATCAAAACCAGCTATAGGTTTTGCGAATTCCATTACTGCACATTTTTTTTGTTCTTGGCTTTTATTCTGATGTTACGAATCTCTCACCCTTTTGGTGGTTTTTGCGTAAAGCCATTATCTCATCTAAAATATCCTTCTAGAATTCTAATTTCACTCAAATAATTGTGCTGAAATTTCAATCTAGCTTTCATTATTTGCAATCGCAATTTGTAGGGTCTGAAATGAAATTGGATTATTAGTGGTCATAAATTGGCGTGTTGCTTTGTGCTTTCAGTTTCTTGGATGCCAGTTTGAGCCAACTCTAGAGGACTTGAAATCAATATTGAAGGAGTGTTCATGGTAATTCCTAAATACTTGAGAAAAAATTAGATGGTTGGGCTTGTAGTATCAAATGATCATAAACATTCAATGTCGTCAATGAAATCTATCATGAATATGAGAGGAGGAAGGGACTAGAGGAGCCATTTTATTGTCAGATTGAGTCTTTCTTAATTCACTATTAGCTTGCTTATGAGAGGGGGAAAACAATTGGTAAGTAAAACCAGCTAGATCCATTTCCAACTGTGTCTGTTCTGGATCCATTATATAAAACCCATTTCCTAATTCATTTTGACCACATCTTAGATGCTGTTGTACCTGAGACAGAATTTTTTTATCAAATTAATCTCATAGAATTATTTTATCAGGTTAATCACATGGACTGGTCGTTTTTCTTTGGGGTGAACGATCCATTGGACGAGGAAAGAGCATATTCTCCTTGTCCACGGATGCTCTCCTCCTCCAATTAATTACATGGCCAAGATTCTTCCCTTGTCTTCCTCCCGCCCTCTCCTAGGTCAGCAATGCCGTTATTTCTGATGGCCATGGCAGGGGCTGCATGGCGACCACCTGAAAACGAGCTGGTGCTTGTGTGACTTGGTTGGACTTCGAGCCTTCGTGTGGATGACGGCATATGCCTTCTTTGGCAGCGATGCCATGTAGGACCCGTTTGATTTACAGAGAGAGGTGGAGAAAAAGGTGTAATCAATGGAAAAATGAATAAATGCTTCATGTTTGGTTGGAGCTTTTAAAAAAAAGATGAAAAAGTTGTTGCCCATTAGGAACAAGATTTTTATATTTTATGAAGAGAAAAATTCATATAGAACGAGAAGGTCTACTTTGGAATTAGTATAATTTTTTTTTCCAAAAAGTACTAGAATGGGATAAAGTCTTTTCTTTTATTTATTAAGAGCATGACCGGCATTCTACACAATTTTTTTCTTATAGAGAAAATTTAGAGGTGGAGAAAGCAAAATACTAAAAATCTTAACATACACAAGATGGCTAAGCCCAAGTTGTAGCAGTAGAATTCAATTTGTTCACAAGCACTTATTCTTTCAAAACATTAGCATAGCTATGTTGATTCAACTCGTTCAAACCTTGAGATACACCTAGAGAAGTAGGTTGCAATCACCAAGGTACATCGCTTTGCAAGGAAGAAACATTAGGAAATGACTGATGACTAATTTATTCTGATTCATTATTGTCAAGAAAGAGCTATATAGCTGATGCATTACACTAATAAAAGGAACAACCTCTTAAGATTTTGCCACTGTTCATTTATATCCATTGTGCTATTGAGATCGCTTCCCTCACATTTGTACAGTTCTCTTTTATGAGACTGACATCTCCCAGAATTGCTTGCGAGTACATTTCAAATATCACCAAAGCCATAACAATTCATGGGCTAGTTTAAGACTTGGTATTTTCGCATCCATCCCCTAGAGACAATCTCAGGTTTCAACCTTTAAGTTCCATGGGTAATTCTAGGCATCTGGCCAACCAAATCAACCTAAATGTGGGGCAATATCCAATAATTTAAGTAGCATTTAGGACCACCTGCGATCTTTTTTTTTCTGTTCTTTTCTTTTTGAAAGGACAATCTCGATGGCCCCAATCCATGGAAAGAGGAAAGAGGGGGCAGTGCTTTGATGCCTGCACGTGCACGTTCTTGTGCTCCGCCCTGCTACCAACTCCTTTCCAAAAGGCTACGACATTTTTAACGTGGTACGAATTAATCCATGATTCTATGGCACCCTACCCTAGAAACCCAGATACTCTTTTCTATCCCTGTAATCATAGTTATAATCCCATCAACGAGATCTCATCCAAAATATATGCTTGGGGCTTTTAGGGTTCTTCTCGTTGATGGGACCCCTCACCGACTTCTTGGCAAGCTCACATGATGGAAGGGAATCGCAAGAATCATAGCACTGCTCATTGGATTGCATGATGCGTGTTTGAGTTATTGCCTCATGAGGAGACCGTGAGAGGCGCGTGAGGCAAATGATGTGTGGGGTTTATGTGCTTTGGCATCTCAGATGGTGTTCCACTCCAATGAACTAACTAAATGGTATAGTTGTGGTCCCATAAACCTGTTTATTATGTGATTCTTGTTCCTATTTTTCTTTCTACATTTTAGGGCAGGGTTAGCATCTTATGCAGTTTTCTCCATGAGAAGTTTACATTATTTTTTTTTGGTAAATGAATAGGAGGGGAGGGGGAGGGACCAGCCCACCCGCGCAGCAGCCCCCACTGGGCTCCCCTTCCATCAGGGAATGTTCAATACCGGTCGTAGGTTTCGCGTGTCTTTCCTGACCCGTGGGCTCACCGCCTCACGTGTGGGTACGTCACTCCAGCGCTACCTTGGTACAAATGGAAGGAAAGCATAACCGCCAGCAAGCCATCCGGGCATGGGGCATCCGGTCCCCCAATTTAATCGACGCCCGCGTGTTTCGAATCCGGGCAACTTGGGCGAAATTATCGTCTCCTTACCGTTAGGCTACCACCTTGGTGGCTTGAAGTTTACATCTTTGGTGATGAATGGGTGCAATTAAAAATAAATTTGTTCAAGCATCCACTTCAGAGTGTATCATCCATCTTATACGCTCTGAAACATAATTGAGACCTTGCTCTATATAAATCAAATCGGATATGTGATTATTGGAATGATTGTTAGAGATATAATGATGGATATCTCCATGAATTTGGTCTATGTATCGAAATTGATATCATTTGGCTCTCTCTTCAGTCCTATTTCTCTTATTCCTAGGGAGTCTTCCTCCACTAGTAGATTTTTTTCGAAAAACTCCATCTTTTTGGTGTGGATGGCTGGCAGACCTATATTTCTTGGTTTCAATAGGACTCCCTATAAGCGTTGTTTCTATCTACTATTATCTGAATATAATCAAATAGTTCGGTATATGGTATTTTAATCGCACACCACAAACTTGATCGCTATGTGTCCTTCAAGGATGAGGAGTTAAACAAAATTCTTAGCAAGTTTGGGGTTTCTTACTTTTTTCTGCCATATCAAAGCCTGTTCTGCTTAAGGGCTTGCTTGAAAATTTCTCATGGAATTGCATAGGATTGCTGCATCGAAGGCAGAAAGATTGGGAGCGGAAAAGCAAGGAGTACTAACATCGAGGCTTTTGTTTTTGTTTAATCTAATCACGCTAGGAGCTGATGATGGGACTCCAAGTGCTCTCCTTTTCTCCTCCCACTTCCCTCTCTCCTTCATGCCTCTTCTGGTCATGGCCTATTCGACTAGACGTTTTCAAATAGATTTTTAGGGCAAAATAGATGATTTATATTTCTTTATTAGAGATGCTTCGTTCTCGATCAAAATCTGAATCGAAATAATCCGAATGAGAATTGAAGAAATCATATTAGCCAACGTATTTGGTTTGAGATTGGAATAGAAATTAGAATTAGAATCAAAATATTTTTAAGTAATTTTTTAAAAAATTAATTAAATAAAGGAATGTTTTTGGAAAAATAATTTTTAAAGTAAGCATGAATATGGAATTTGACTACTGGAGGGAGAGGGGGATTGGATTTTGGAGGTCCAAGCATTTTCATTCTCTTCCTAAAATAAAAATAAAAATAAAATTTCTTCTAATCAAATGGCTCCAATGGGGTCATTTATTTCCCTCTCTATTTCGAAGCTCAGCTCCTCCCCCACCAAATAAGTCCGGAGAAACCGCCCTTTTGGAGTGCTGCAACGTCCTGGTCCTAACTCCCAAGTTATTATACTGAATAAGAGAACGACAATTGGTCCTTTTCACAAGAAATTGCTTCTCGCTTCCAAAAACGTGAAACTCATATTGGTTGCCTTAATGATAAGTCCTTTATTTTTGGGCTTCACGTGCTTTGTTGAGAAAACTGATATAAGAACAGAAGCGTGAGTGGAATCCTAGAAGAGGAGGGCAGGAGAAGGTACATAAAGTTCCAAGGCATTTAATCAATGCTTATCCAATAATTTGCTACATAAATTCCTTATTTGAGGTAGATGGCACTAGATTTCTTGAAGCAAAACAAATAAATTGCATAAAGTTTCTTTTAGCCCAAGGTTTGTCCTGCGCAGCTCTCTAATCATATCGCACACATATACGCCTGCATCCAAGTCAATACTCAAGTTGGACCAAATGGATTGAATGATGCTGCTTAAGATTAGAAAAGCCTGTCTTTCCCACACCTACCTATCATTCCTAAATTGGACTTGAATCCCTGGAAAGATTGTTTTAAGTACTTCTTCATCATGGGTGGCATCATTGCTTTTGCCCAATCTGTGGTCCAAACTCCAAACTTGCTTCCTAAAGCTAATGGAGCCTCTCTTACGGCGCCACCAAGCCAGACTTCCACATGTTCCTGAAGGAAACTTTATCCACCTTTTCTTCTTTGTGAGTCGCGTGGTTGCCCAGGATAAAATGCAATGGCCAGACTACCTCTGATATTTTAGAGACCCGCGCGAGAGAGAAGCTGCATATAATAATATGGATGATAGCAAAGAGGCATGTGATTCCTTATTTCTCTATAATGGACAACTTCTATTTGGGCTGCTACATACTATGAGATGGTGCATGCATGTGATTCCTTAAGTGTGGACTGAGAGCATATACCACAAGTAGAGGAAAAAGAGATCGTTGGATCCTTCCTGGGCTCCACAAGCTGTTTGTATATTGGTCCGATCGAGTCTCTGCCCAAAAGATTCACAGGGGGAGGGATTAAACAAACACTGTAGCCTTGTGACTTGAGTATGGTCCTTGCAGTCGATTGGATCGAGCTCATGTGCTCCGTGATGTGCGCTGCAGCATGGAAACTTCATCACCTCGACCATCACCTCTTGGTCGATTTTACCGTTGCTTACGTTGGGATCAAATATTGTATCCAACACCATCCAATATTGGTCTAAGATCCTTGTATTTGACTGAGGTATTTTATACAAAAAACTAGTATAATATGGGAGTAAGTTAAGCCTATAGAGGTAAGCTTTTAGAATATTACAATGTGAGCTAATAATTTAGTAGGAGTCGTATTTCCATCATCGAATCTTATCTATTAGGTTTACTGTTAATGATCCAGCTGGTCCTATATGTGTATTTTAATGCTGAGGCTACGTTGGGAGTTTTATTATATCTAAATAAGGAGAGAAAAAAAATTGTTGGATGCATCCAAATCTGGGACCACTACTTCCATGCTGTATCATTGGCTGGCCAAGCAAAGTTTTCCAAGTTCCTAATGAGCATCTCCATTATTGCCAATGATGTGTGCAAACTTAAAACATAACGATAGTTATGAGGTTATGGACAGTGTTGTTGAATCATCATACATGCCATCCGTAAATATTCTTATCGATTATCATCGTATAATACTTGGTTATATATTTCAATGAGAGAGCCTTTTATTTTTCTTTATCTACTAACATATATGGCATGGTTAAATTTTTCTAGATATTAATCCCATGCTATTATGAACTTCCATTAATTTGTCTCTCTTGATAACACTTTTCAAGCCTCATAATATTTCTCTAGACATATGCCAATTCAATCTTACCAAATTTTAAAGAGAACATGCCATGCAATTTTCTATGGCATGGCTAATTAATCAGCAAGTAAAATATCAAAATGAACACTTCCATTTTCTCATTTTTTTGGTTGGCAGTGCTATAGCCTGATACTTACTTTCACTTTGTTTCATTAGAAGTGTTGCTGGAAATTGGACCCGGGGGCGGCCGTCGGCTGAGGAGGTGGAGCTTCGGCGAATTCCGGCGAGCGGCGTCCTCCGTGGAGGGGGAAACCTGCAAGAAGCCGGTGGCCGGGGTTTCCGGCGCCGGCCCTCCGATGCTTAAGTTAGAGGGGGCTTAAATTTGGGAGAGAGGAAGAGGGGAGAGGCGTTCTGCTTTCTTTTCTTCCCGTCCCCCCCCCCCCCCCATTGAGGAGGAGGGGTTCCTCTTTATAGGGGGATCGGGTTACCTGTGATGTGATGGGGCAAGGTCGCCGTATGACTTAGCATGTCGCTCGAGTTGGTGCGCGATCAGGTGAATTAATGCTTCGATGTCGGCGGTGAGGTCGGGATCAGAGAGTTGTCACGGCCGACCGAACACTGCCGAGCCGACTTGCTGTGGAGGACTGAGGATCCGTAGATAACAGGAGCCATGCGCATTGATTGTTGAGTGAGCCGGAGATACACATTAATTATTGAGTGAGTCGGAGATACACATTAATTGTTGAGTGAGTCGGAGATACACATTAATTGTTGAGTGAGTCGGAGACATGCATTAATTGTTGAGTGAGTCGGAGACATGCATTAATTGTTGAGTGAGTGGGGGGTTTGCAGAGGTCATGCGCATTAAACACCGGAGGCGGTGGCAGGGTATGGCCCATGACTAGACTTCGGCAGGGTGCGAATGTGGTAGGTGGGCGGCGAGGGCGGACTTCCGAGGTCGGGAGCTCTTTGGGTAGGACGTTCCGGGGTCGGGCACCGAGCTCGGCCGCCCGACGTCGGCCGTCACCGGTTCTCTGATGGCAGAGTTTTCATGCACTCGGGGGGGGGGGGGAGGGTGCGTTTTCCCAACACTACCCCCCGACTTTCGAGTTCGAGCCGCTTGCGAGCTCGGACGCGGGAAGTAGAAGTCGTTATTATGACAACTGAGATCGAGGGGAGTTGAACTATGTTGGCGCCCTCACACGTCCCGAGGCGTTTATAACGGAAGGGAGGCGGGGGGTTGCGCCTCTCGACCCTTCGCTGCCGTCTCGTATGGTGAGCTTATGATGGAGTCTTGGGACTTGGTGGGGCAGCGTCTTGATTCCATATTCGAGGCGTCCTTCTTGAATAAGTACGCTGTCTCGATCTTCAAGGCGGGCACGTGGTGCGGTTTGGGTGGAGGATGTTTATCGATCCGGACGCCTTGAGGTCGGTCGTTAGATCAGCCGCGCGAGTTTAAAGCCGACCTGGCAGTCCGGGATCGAGGATTAAGCCAATTACTCGAGGTCGGACGCATTTAATCTCACAATGACCGAACGGGGATTCGGAAGGCTGCCATTATGTCGGCGCTCCGCGCGTCCTGGGGCTCCTTTAATGAGGGGAGCGGGGGCTGGACTTGCTCGCCTTTTGAGGTGATCCGGTATAGCAGGTCCATGATGAGGCCGCGAGATCCGATGGGACGGCGCCTCGGTTCCGCGCCCGAGGCATCGGTCCGGCATGAATGCGGCACTTTGGCTTCCGAGGCCGACACGTGGCGTAATCCAGACGGGGGGTAGAAATCGAACCCGCCGATCTGGACCGTTAGGGGGGTCTATATAAACCCCCCAAGCCAGCCCTAAGAGGAGTCTTGTTCGGTTGCCTCCTCTTTTCTGCCGTTTCTACCTTCGTCTTCTTTCTCAACAGAATCTCGTCGGCGGTGCTCGGAGCGATTTTCGGCGACTCCCCCGTAGGTTTCTTCCTTGTGTTAGCTAGGGGGTTCTCCTTGTTCCTCCTTTTTCCATCTCTTTTGTCTTTAGGTTACTTCGGTTTTCTTCAAAATGGGTTTTGGTCCGGAGGAGGTCGGGTCTAGTCTGTCGGGGGAGGAGCTGGAGTTAATCCGCTCCCTGTTCTTTTTCCAGCCCGGGTTTCGTCTCGAAACCGCAGGGCTGGAGGATAGGGTGATGCGGCCGCCCCCAGGTCGGATCGCGATTCATCGCGAGACGCTCTGGGCCGGCTTGCGGTTCCCGTTACACGAGTTCGTGAACAGCTTGCTGGTGGAGTACCAACTCGTCC
The DNA here is from genome assembly GCF_009389715.1 of Phoenix dactylifera. Lineage (NCBI taxonomy): Eukaryota > Viridiplantae > Streptophyta > Magnoliopsida > Arecales > Arecaceae > Phoenix > Phoenix dactylifera. The sequence continues at coordinate 8,219,848 of NC_052399.1, forward strand.
CAGCACAGCTTGCTCCGAACTCGTGGAGGACCATAGTCGGGTTTTTGTCCCTTTATCTTGCACACGGGATCCCGACTTCGGCGAACGTTTTCCGCCGGTGCTTTTTACTAAAGACAAACCCGGCGGATGGAGGGTGGCTATACTTCGCCTTTCGGGGCGGTATGTCGCTTTTCCAGGGTGCCCCTTCCTCTATTCATGAGTGGAAGGGGAAGTTTTTCTTTCTTGCGTCCGAGGTGCCGTGGGGGTTTGACCCGAGGTGGGGGCACCCCCGGCTGAAGGCCCTTAACCGGCTCTCCGAGCCCTCGGGGAGGGACCAGAGGGTCCTCGACGCTTTGCGGGGCCTCGGAAAGGGGTTCAACCTGACCGAGCTCCTAAGTGAGGGCACCTTGGCGAGCGTTGGCTTGAGTTCGGCGCGTCCCGAGGGTAAGAGTAGTCGCATTTGCTTTATTTGTTTTTTCCTCTTGACGTAGGTCTAACACTCAAAAGGGTTTCTTTATTTCAGACATTCCTCACATGCCGACCAGCAATACATCCCTCTTCTCTCGGTTGAAGAGGCGAGAGGCCGAGGCCGGCGGGGCTATTCCTCAGCCCCGGAAGAAGTCTAGGTTGGCCGCCACTTCTACCCCTGCCGGGATAAGAGGCCCGGAGGCGGGGACCTCGGCAGCCGTTCGAGGGCGAGCGTCCGCCGCCGGGGACGCGGGCTCGAGCTCCGCGAGGACGTCTGACTTGGCGGCCCCGCCCTGCCCTACCCCTGTCTCCCAGCGGGAGGGGCAGACGGCCATCCGGCTGCAGCGCTCGGAGCCCAGGCCGAGCAGGGGCCCCAAGGCTCCAAGTTCGGGCGGGCCAAGCTCTTCGCGGGGCCCGGGGGGAGAGTCGGGCGAGCCGAGGTCCCCACTCGTCGAGGGGAGCTCGGCCTTTCATGACGCCGACGTTGTGCGCGCGGTGTTTCGGCGCGCCATGCTTCTGGTGGACCGGGCCGAGTTCCAGCACTTGTCGCTGGAAGAAATTGTCGACAGTACTTACTGCAATACTGTTCGGGTAAGCCATTCTCTTAATTTTCCTTCGATGACTAGTGTGTATATATATTCTTTTCTTACGATTGCTTTTTCTTAATTTTTTGCAGCATATTCACGAGGTCGACACCCTGGTATTCATTGCCCAAGGATGTTAGGAGGAGACTCGGTGACTGAGCCGACAGTTGGAGCCGGCCAAGAAAAGGGTCGCCGAGCTGGAGGCCGCGCTGGCTGAGGCCGAGGCGCGGAGGGAAGCGACGGAGGCTGGTCGACTGGCCATCGTTGAGGAGCTCGAGGAGGAAAGGGCTGCTCATTCCCTGGCCAAGTCGGCCCTGCGCGCTTCGGAGGCGCGTCTGGCGGAGGCTCAGTCCGAGGTCGCGGGCCTCAAATATGAGGGCGGGGTCTTGCGCCTAAAGATCGAGCAACTTGAGGCCCGGGAAAGGAGGGCTCTCGAGCGAGCTGAGCATGCCGTGGACTTCTTCAAGGACTCGGACGAATTCCGCGACATGCTAGAGGAGGAGACCGTGGATGGGTTCCTCCGTGGCTTCGACAACTTTCGGAGGCAGATGGCTCGGTTCTGCCCTCAGCTCGATCTCTCAATGATTCGTCCGAGGATGAGGTTGGGTGTCGACTCTGACGACGACGTCCCTGCCGTGCTTGAGCCCGAGGAGGAGTCTGCCGAGGCCGAGGCGGACGCAGCCGCGCCGGCGGTGACGGAGGCTCTCCCTCGTGCAGTCACCGAGGACGCTTCCGAGGTGCCCGCCGAGGTCCCTGGCGCAGACCCCGAGCCCGTCTCCGCCGAAGGCCCTCAGGTCATCGCTATAGATGACCCCGAGGGTGACGCTGACGCAGCCGTCGCCCCTTAGGGCTTAGACTTTTATCTTCCCTTTATTGTAGACGAGGTCGGTTTTCAAATTTGTTGAACGACCGACCTCTACTTTTGTATTTAGCCTTCCGGCATTTTACTAATGAAAAGGTTCTCTTTTGCCATTCCCCGCTTATTTTTCCCCTTTTATTTTCTTCCGTTGTGAGTAAGGCCGGTATTTCAACTTATTGTTTTACCGACCTTCGACTTTGTGTTCTAGCCTTTGGGCTGCTTATCAATGAAAACCTGTTTCTCGGCCGTGTCTTGCTTTTCTTTCCCCTAACTTGTTTAAGTGCCCAAGTTCCGATTACGCTAATTGGGGGGGGGGGGGGGCTGGACTTGGATTCTAGGAAACTTCACCAAGTCTTGGAGCTCGGACTTGAAGCTCACATAGGTCGCTATCGGGATATTTGGCCAAGCTTTTGAGTTTGGCTTTTTGGAGCGTAGGTCCGAAAAAATGTTAGGGCCGTTCCTGGAAGGGGAGCATGAGCCAATAGCCGAACTGTCATCGGGGCTTTCATGGTTATTGCCCTCGGGCTCTGCCGAGGTTCTGGTAAGCGGAGTCGGAACCTGTAAAGGGCACCTCGGCCCTCTTGATCTCGATCAGCACGCCCGTGATCGAAGTCGTCTTCACAGGTCGACCTCGATGTCCCAACGTATGGGGGCCGAATCAGGCCCTTATTCAAAAAGGTTTGCATGAGTTGTCATGGGGATCACCGGTAGAGGAAGCGCGCACGAGGTCGGTGGGACCTCGTTCTTGGGTCGACTTGTAGGGGCGACCCAGCCTTGGCCGGGATGAGGTCACGATCTCAATCGGGATTTTGTTGGCAATAGATAGGTAGATGAATATAACAAGACGGATGTCAAGTAGGATGTACCTCTTGCACCTCCGAGATTGCGCGCTTCGTAGTGGAGTAGATCACCTCGTCTCTTGGTTGGCCTTCAGGGTCATCCTTTAGCTTGGGGTCTATTTCGGACATACCAATTGAGCCAGGGGGTATTGCCGTTGTCGAAAGCCTTCGCGAGCGTTGCTCCGTTGTTGCTGTTGAATGTCCCGGAGGACTGTTAAGGCATTGTCCCCGGTTTCCTCGGATTGAGGAGGGGGGCGTGAGCTCGTCGTCTGCCTGGCAGTACTTTCCGAGGTCGAGGGAGTTTGGAACTCTACGGTCAACTCACGGGGCATCCCGACCTTGGTCGGGGTATCGAGCGCGAGGTCGAGGGAGCTTGGGTTTGCTATCAACCTGGCGTCGCTTTCCGAGGTCGAGGGAGTTTGGATCTCTACGGTCGACACTCGGGGCATCTCAAACTTAGTTGAGGAATCATACATGAGATCGAGGGGTTTGGGGCCGCACTTTCGACCCGTGACGCTTTTCGAGGTCGAGGGAGTTTGGGACTCTATGGTCGACCCCCGGGGCATCTCGACCTTGGTCGAGGAATCGTACGCCAGGTTGAGGGGTTTGGGAACGCTCTGTCGACCTGCGATGCTTCCCGAGGTCGAGGGAGTTTGGGACTCTACGGTCGACCCTCGGGGCATCTCGACCCTGGTCGAGGAATCGTGCGCCAGGTCGAGGGGTTTGGGAATGCTCTGTCGACCTGCGACGCTTCCCGAGGTCGAGGGAGTTTGGGACTCTACGGTCGACCCTCGGGGCATCTCGACCCTGGTCGAGGAATCGTGCGCCAGGTCGAGGGGTTTGGAAACGCTCTGTCGACCTGCGACGCTTTCCGAGGTCGAGGGAGTTTGGGACTCCACGGTCGACCCTCGGGGCATCTCGACCTTGGTCGAGGAATCGTGCGCCAGGTCGAGGGGTTTGGGAACGCTCTGTCGACCTGCGACGCTTTCCGAGGTCGAGGAAGTTTGAGACTCTACGGTCGACCCTCGGGGCATCCCGAACTTAGTCGGAGTCTCGAATATGGGGCCGAGGGAGCTTGGGCTCATTGTCGACCTGGTGGCGCTTCCCGAGGTCGAGGAAGTTTGAGACTCTACGGTCGATGTACGGGGCATCCTGACCCTAGTCGGGGTATCTGATGATCACAAACGACCCAATATTAGAGAAGACATGATCAGAATTGTTGCGAGGAGGCAAATCATTATAAAGAGGAGACAGGATCCATGCTCCTGATCGTCTGAAACCCCTTGGAGTTTTATTGATAATACATCCGTAGATTCTCGGAATTCCAGCTTCGCGGAATAGGGGTTCCCTCGAGAGATTTCAACTTGTACGCCCCGGGTCGTTGCACTCGAGCGATTTGATACGGTCCTTCCCAGTTCGGGGTGAGCTTTCCTTGCTCAGTGGGCTGAGAAGCTTCGGCTCTCCTGAGGACGAGGTCCCCCACTTTGAAGAGCTTGGGCTTGACTCTGGAGTTGTAGTACCGGGCCGTTCTCTGCTGGTACCTTGCCATGCGGACTCGGGCGACTTCTTGTGTCTCTTCAACAAGGTCCAAGTTATTCCTGAGCCGGGAAGAGTTGGAGTCGGCGTCGTAGTGTTCCACCCTTGAGGAGGGGAGGCCGATTTCCAGCGGGATAACGGCCTCCGTGCCGTATGCCAGGTTGAAAGGGGTCTCACCGGTGGGTAATCGGAACGTAGTCCGGTAAGCCCAGAGGACGTTGTACAGGTCCTCGACCCATTGTCCTTTGGATCGGTCAAGCCTAGCCTTGAGCCCCTACAAAATGGTACGATTAGTTACCTCAGTTTCTCCGTTTGTCTGCGGATGGGCGACCGAGGTGAAGCGGTGGTCGATGCCGAGTTCGGAGCAAAATTCTCTGAAGCGGACGTTGTCGAACTGGCGGCCGTTATCTGAAATGAGGATACGGCGAAGTCCGAATCTGCATATTATGGACTTCCAAATAAAGTCCCGCATTTTTTGCTCGGTGATCCGAGCCACGGGTTCGGCTTCGACCCACTTAGTGAAGTAGTCGATGGAGACGACCAGAAATTTTCTTTGCCCGGTGGCTAGGGGGAAGGGCCCCAGAATATCAATTCCCCACTGGGCGAATGGCCAGGGGGCGATAATTGAGGTCAGCGGGGCCGAAGGTCGGCGCTGGATGTTGGTATTCTGTTGACACCGGTCACACTTCCGGACGAAGTCCGTTGTGTCTTTTTGAAGCGTGGGCCAAAAGTATCCTTGCCGCAGGATCTTATGGGCTAGTGCCCGGCCTCCTAGGTAGTTTCCACAAATCCCTTCATGGACCTCTCGGAGGGCATAGTCCGCCTCCGAGGGGCGGAGACATCTAAGGAGAGGAGAAGTAAATGACCGACGATAGAGCTTGTTTTCATATAGGACGTACCGGGAAGCTTGACGCCTGATCCGGCGGGCCTCCAGCTCATCACGAGGGAGGATCCCATCCTGGAGATAGCGGACGAACCCGTCGATCCAGCTTGGCTCGAAGCCGATGCACATGGTTGGTTCAGGTTCCTCTGTTCTGGGTGTTCGGAGATACTCGAGCACCGTTGCCTTGGAGAGCTCGCTCATGCGGGAGGTCGCCCGCTTAGACAACTGGTCCGCCCTGAGGTTCTCCGCTCTGGAAATATGCTGGATGGTGAAGGAACCTAAGACAGACGTAAGTTTCCGCACCTTTTGGAGATATTTCCACATCGATGGCTCCTTTGCTTCGAAGTCTCCCTAGACCTGGCTTACTATTAGCTGGAAGTCGCTGAAGGCCTTTAGGTCTTCCACCTTCAGCTCCTTCGCCAATTTGAGTCCGGCAATGAGCGCCTCGTATTCTGCCTCGTTGTTTGAGGCCGGAAACTCGAGGCGTAGGGCTTGCTCGGCCACCACCCCATCCGGGCTGGTGAGGATGAGTCCCGCTCCGCTACCCCTCGAGGTCGAGGAGCCGTCCGCATATAGGACCCATGGCGGCCTCGGGGTCTCCTCCGCGGGTGTGAGTGGCAGCTCGGAGTCATCTGGCAGGGTGCACTCCACGATGAAATCGGCGAGTACTTGAGCTTTAATGGCTGGCCTGGGCCGATATTCAAGGTCGAACTCTTCGAGCTCAACCGCCCATTTGGCGATCCTTCCGGCACGATCCGACCTCTGCAGTATTTGCTTCATAGGCTGGTCGGTCAGTATGGCTATGGTATGTGCTTGAAAATAAGGCTGGAGTCCCCGAGCTGAAATGATCAGGGCAAAAATTATCTTCTCAAGCTTAGAATATCGGGTCTCAGCATCCCTGAGGACCCGGCTGGCATAGTAGACTGGCTTCTGGAGCTTGTCCTCTTTCCGGACCAGAACCGAGCTCACTGCGACCGGAGAGACGGCCAGATATAAATACAGAACCTCGCCCTGCCGAGGCTTAGTGAGCAGCGGGGGAGAGGCCATAAGGTGCCTGAGTTCTTCAAAGGCTTGCTGGCATTCCTCCGATCACAGGAAGTTCTTTGGCCGCTTAAGGATCTTGAAGAATGAGAGGCAGCGCTCGGCCGATCGGGAGACAAATCTTCTCAAGGCGGCGACCCACCCGGTGAGCCGCTGCACTTCTTTAACTATCCTTGGAGGTGTCATCTCTAGCGCCTGAATTTTCTCGGGGTTGGCTTCGCCGCGCTGGGTTACTATGAAGCCCAGGAATTTACCCGAGGTAACTCCGAATGCGCACTTTGCGGGGTTAAGCTTCATTTGATACTTTCGGAGCTTAGAGAAAGTTTCATTGAGGTCGGCCACATGGTGTTCTGCCTCTCGGCTCTTCACCGGCATGTCATCCACATAGACTTCCATATTTCGGCCGATCTAGTCTTCAAAGATTTGGCTGACCAACCTCTGGTATGTGGCTCCGGCGTTCTTCAGCCCGAATAGCATTACCTTGTAACAATAGGTGCCCTTGTCAGTGATGAAGGCCGTCTTCTCCTCATCTTCAGGCGCCATTCGGATTTGATTGTATCCTGAGAAGGCGTCCATGAAAGTCAGCAGCTGGTGTCCTGACGTGGAGTCGACGCGTTGGTCGATGCTGGAAAGAGGAAAACTATCCTTCGGGCAGACCTTGTTAAGGTCGGTGTAGTCCACACACATGCGCCACTTCCCGTTGGCCTTCTTTACGAGGACCACGTCGGCAAGCCAATCTGGGTAGGAGACCTCTCGGATGAAGCCGGCCTCAAGGAGCTTATCCACTTCCTCGGCTGCCGCTTGCTGCCGTTCCGGGGCAGAGCCCCGTTTCTTTTGTTTTACGGGCCTGTAGGTCGGCTTCACCTGGAGTCGGTGGATCATGACCTCTGGATCAATTTCCGGCATGTCGGTGGGCGACCAGGCGAAGACGTCAATGTTGGCCCGGAGGAATTCGGTCAGGCGCCTTCTTGCACAGGGGCTTAGGTCGGAGCCGATCTGCACGGTTAGCTCTGGACAATTTTCTCGTAAAGGGATTCGATTAAGAAGCTCACCGGGCTTTACTTGCTTCTTCCAGAGGTCATCCCTTGCGTCCAAGGTTTCTATGGGCAGCGCGCGGCCCATCGCCTGAGTTGGCGCTTCGGCTGATAGCTCTTGCCGACTTGACGCTTCAGTTGGTTGTTTTGCTTTGCGGGTTGCCATGTAGCATTGTTTGGCCATCAGTTGGTTCCCGCGGACTTCGCTTACCCCTTGGCTGGTGGGGAATCGCATGAGTAGGTGGCAGGTTGAGACCACGGCCCGAAGGGCATTTAGCCCTGGTCGTCCGAGGATGGCGTTGTAGACTGAGGGTAGGCGGACCACAAGAAAGTCCGTCCTCACAGTACTTTCTCGGGGGGCGAGGCCGACCGTAACAAGAAAGCTGACCTCGCCCTCGATCGGGACCGAGTCCTCGGTGAATCCGACAAGTGGGGCGTTAATTCTCCGAAGCTGGCTTTCCGTTGACCCCATTTTTTGGTAGGCGTGGTAGTACAGAACATTAGCCGAGCTTCCATTGTCAACTAAGACACGTTTTACATCAAATTTATTTACAATCATGGAGATGACCACAGCATCATCATGAGGGGTCTCAACCCCTTCCAAATCCTCGTCCGTGAACGAGATGGCTTCAGAAGTGCATGGGCGCTTTGGGGGAATTCCTTCTTGGGCTGAATCTTCAGTCGAGGTTCCTCCAATTACATTGATGGTGCCGGCGATAGGCCTATTGCTATTCAGGTTTTCGGGCGGCGTGGCGTTTTCCACTGGCCTTCTTTCCTCACGTCGGTTCCTTACGAACCGATTGAGTACTCCGCGGCGGATAAGCGCCTCAATCTCATCTCGGAGCTGAAAACAGTCCTCCGTGTCGTGGCCGTGGTCTTGGTGGAAGCGGCAATACTTTCTGGGATTGCGAGGAACTCCTGTATCTCGCATAGAAGGCGGAGGTCGGAAAAAGTCCCGACCTTCAATCTCCATCAGGATCTCGGTCCAGGGTGCGTTGATGGGAGTGTAGTTTTCGTACCTCCCCAGATACGTCCGAGGTCGTAGTGGGGACCCCGGCTGGGGCGGGGACCTCGGTCGAAGCTGTCCCCGCTGTCGAGGCGGGCTTCTCAGCCGGGGGAGGTTCTTCTCTCGGCGGGGGGACCGGCTTCTTTGACGGCCGCGTTCCTCGCAGCGTTTCTTCTGCTTCTTTGAAGTTTGTTCAGTTGTACCCCGCCTGGAGGCAATAGCCTCCTCGGCCTTAGCATACTTCCGAGCTCGGGCCAACATCTCGGTGAAGTCGGCAGGAAAACGCTTTTCGATAGAGAAGAGGAATCTGTAGGAACGAGCCCCAGTTTTTAGTGCCGACATGGCTACTGACTGGTCGAGCTCGCGAACTTCCCATGTGGCGGCGGTAAAGCGGTCATGGTACTCCTTGAGAGATTTCCCCTCCTTCTGCTTGATATCTAGGAGGGAGTCTGACATCCGCCGCTGGCGTCGGCTGACAGCAAAGTTGGTGGCGAACTGCCTGCCGAGCTGCTCGAAAGAGGATACCGTGCTTGGCTTTAGCCCGAAAAACCAGAGCCGAGCTGTCCCTCGGAGGGTCGCCGGGAAGGCCTTGCAGAGCACGGCCTCCGAGGAACCTTGCAGTGCCATGAGCGCCCGGTAGCTTTTCAGGTGGTCGAGGGGGTCGGTGGTTCCGCTGTAAGGCTCCACTTGAGGCATCTTGAACCTCGAGGGGATTGGCTCGTCCTCAATCTGACGGAAGAAGGGGGACTTGGTGGTGAATTCAAAGTCTCCCTCATGCCTTGCCTTCCTGCTGCGGAGTGCTTCAATCTGGCGCTCCAGGCTCTCGACTTTCCTATCGAGCTCCCCAGCCCGGGGAATCATCACCGCAGTCTGCTCCGGCCCGCGGTGGTCCGGTGCCGACTCAGCTTCGGAGAGCTGGGGTCTTCTGTCCAAAGATCCCCCCAGCAGTTCTCTCCGGGGAGACACTCGCTCTTCGTTGTTGGCCCTGGAAGAACCGTGAAGGTTATGGGCTTGGGGAATCGGGCCGTTCGGAGGAAGCACCGACGGGACCTGGGCTTGCGGGGTGAGCGTAGGTAGAGCTTCCTCGCGCCGCAGGCCTTGGACGGCGGCGGCTAGGGCCTGGACTTGTTGCACTAGAGCGTTGAACTGTTCTGGCTGAACTTGGGGAACCGGATCAGCCGGAGAAGGCGAATTTTGGACAGAGTGTCCAGGACTATGCGGGGGACGCCGGGAAGCATTGGAGGCTCCCTTACTTCTCAACTTCATGACCGCGACTCGGTCCCTTCCTCTAGCGCCAACTGTTGCTAGAAATTGGACCCGGGGGCGGCCGTCGGCTGAGGAGGTGGAGCTTCGGCGAATTCCGGCGAGCGGCGTCCTCCGTGGAGGGAAAAACCTGCAAGAAGCCGGTGGCCGGGGTTTCCGGCGCCGGCCCTCCGATGCTTAAGTTAGAGGGGGCTTAAATTTGGGAGAGAGGAAGAGGGGAGAGGCGTTCTGCTTTCTTTTCTTCCGGTCCCCCCCATTGAGGAGGAGGGGTTCCTCTTTATAGGGGGGTCGGGTTACCTGTGATGTGATGGGGCAAGGTCGTCGTATGACTTAGCACGTCGCTCGAGTTGGTGCGTGATCAGGTGAATTAATGCTTCGATATCGGCGGTGAGGTCGGGATCAGAGAGTTGTCACGGCTGACCGAACACTGCCGAGCCGACTTACCGTGGAGGACTGAGGATCCATAGATAACGGGAGCTATGCGCATTGATTGTTGAGTGAGCCGGAGATACACATTAATTGTTGAGTGAGTCGGAGATACACATTAATTGTTGAGTGAGTCGGAGACATGCATTAATTGTTGAGTGAGTCGGAGACATGCATTAATTATTGAGTGAGTCGAGGGTTTGCAGAGGTCATGCGCATTAAACGCTGGAGGCGGTGGCAGGGTATGGCCCCTAACTAGACTTCGGCAGGGTGCGAATGTGGTAGGTGGGCGGCGAGGGCGGACTTCCGAGGTTGGGAGCTCTTTGGGTAGGACGTTCCGGGGTCGGGCACCGAGCTCGGCCGCCCGAGGTCGGCCGTCACCGGTTCTCTGATGGCAGAGTTTTCATGCACTCGGGGGGGGAAGGGTGCGTTCGCCCAACAAGAAGAATGCTCATCTTTTCTTTGAGGGAATAATGTGCTGACATAACCCCCGGAGTAGCTGATTATAAGCTTAAATGGAGCATGATGCGGCTATCCCATTTTAAACTTATTTCCACAAGGATATATGCCTTCTAAGGGATTAATCCCAAGTCACAAACAGCAGTATCTACAAGTTTACCTCGTAACCTCCTCTTGCAGGCTTTGCAAAATTTATAATGGAAGAAGTAAATAATATTAGGCCACGTGTAGCACGACTCGACGTGGATAGAGAGATTGGGTAGGAGAGGGGTGTCAAGTTTGACCCGTCCACTCCGGATGATCTTTTAGTTATATTAGCTCTCTGAAATTATTAGTTAGATTGGATCTATCAGCTTATGGTAGACCGGTTCTATTAGAAAGTGCCGCATAATTTAAATATCCACGAGGAAGTCTTATTGTTGGGTTTTAGGGATAAGGTACGCGGAGAGTGTGAGGACTAAAGGGTGGAGCATGCCGATCGGACATGGTGGAAGATCAGGGCCCCCTTCGGTAGAAGCGGGGCAAGGACCCATTCCCTCGTTAATGAGGGCACGGACGTTCTTGATGGGATTTGTGGATGGAGGGTGAGGGAGGAGAGATAGTGGTGCGGACACTAATGCCAAGTGACCCGTCACTCGAATCTACGGTCACCGCAGAAAGATAGTCCAACCAGTTTGATTTTATTTTGGATTGATTTTATATTATTTTATATTGTTTTATTTTATGTTGATTGGGCTTATTTGTATATTGTCATGTTAGGGCTTTTATGGGATTTTTTTCTTTGTAGAGGTCTTTTTGTTACTTTATGATCCTATATATATAAGTCCATGTACTTGTTTAGGGTTATTGAATGATTGAATGAAATAGCCTCATTTTCTCTGAAATCCTGGTGTGAAGCTATGGCTAGAGCCAGTGAGAAGCCTGGTTCTTCTTCTTCCCCATTCTCTTCTCTTCTTCTTCCTCCTTTCCTCTCCTCCTTTCAGTTGTCCTGCATCAACTTTGGTATCAGAGCTAGGTTCGGCTTTGCCTCTCTTGCCAAAGCCCTGGGATCCAGTACTAAACAGCTCTCTTCCTGAGTCGTGAAGCATACAGTTACGGAAAAGAAACCTCTCTCTCTCCCGTGACCTGCTGGCCGTGAATTCCCTCTTCTAGAAATTGATCTCGTAGCTGTCCGAGGGATCAAGCATCAAGGGGAAGCAGTACAATAAAAAAAAGAAAGAAAGAGGAAGCCTGAGATGGCCAACGAAGAACCGTGCCCGAATGCTCCGCCACCGCGCACTGCTCTCGGGCGCCCGATGCCGCCTTCTCCTTCAGCAAACGTCGCAGCGCCTCACCACCGTCGCCACAGAAGCAGGTAACCAATCTGCAACTTCACCTCAAAGCCTCCACAAAGGAGCCGGAGTAGGAACGGGTTACCGGAGTGGTCGTGCCCGTTAACCCGAGTCCATTTTGCCAAAAAAAGAAAAAAAAAAGAAAGAAAAGAGAGAAAAAAAGGAGAGAAAAAAGGAGCGCATATGACCCTCACATGACGGACTAAAACAGGTTATCGGAGCGGGTCACGCCCGATAACCTGAATCCTATCGGATCCGAGTAAAAAAGAAAGAGAAAATATCTGTTCATCTTCTTCCTCCGCTCGCACGCAGCGTTGCCCCACTCCACTGCTTCGCTGCCTCACCGCCTCCGCCGTTGCTTTCCCTCGATTGTCTATGTCGCCGCCGCCTCGCCGGCTCCACCGCCACCAAACTCCGCCGCCACATGCCTTGTCCTAAATTTCTCCTCTCCCATTTCTGCTTCCGCCATCACTGTCTTCGACTTGACCGCTCTCACCTCTGCCGTCACCATTTGCTGCTACACCTCCTCCCCATTGTCGCTTGCCACTTCCTTCTCCTTCGCTTCCGCCCGAGCCCCACCACCCTTCACTTTTCCCCTCCAAGCTCCACCGCCCCTCTGCCCCTCATCCTGTAAGAGAGCACTCGACCACTCCTCACAGCTTCGTTCCTTCCCCTCAAGTCCTCTCTTCAAGCATTTCGGCATTGAAACCACCAAACCGCACCCCACACCCGGTTTCCCCTCTCTCTCACATCTCCCGATCCCGTCCCCTCTCTAATCAGCCGAGCCATTATCATCAGACCCATCATGCCCAATGAGCCCGCTTTGTTGCGGCCCGATACCACTTCCAAGCATCTCCTTTAGCCCACTTGACCTGCAGCCCGCTGAGTCACTGTGATTAGTCCCACAATAGACCCACTGTAGCCTAAGCAATTTGCATCCTAAGTCTCTATACCCAATCACCGCATCCAAAAGGTTGATATCATCAAGCTCTACTTGAGCCATTTGGCGAGCCGGCTTGCTGCACTTTGATCGTCGCCCTCTATCGGGCCAAGTTTGTCCTCTCCTGAAAATTTAGTTTGCTTGCTTAAATTTGGCATTTTATAGTTATTTTTGTGCTTGGTGGTATACCCCAAACATCCAAAACATATGCTTTCACACACCTCCACAAAACATACGAAAACCCTAATAGCAGCCCTCTTTATTATTAATTGTAGAGCTAAACCCTCGTTGGGAGACCTACGAGGCTCCGTGACATCCGACAACCCACTGGATACCTGTACTATTTGACTGCAGTTACTTGTTGGCTTGCGTCACTTATTGGTTCCTAGTTTGAAATATTTCTCTGTTAGGGAATAGTCTAGGATTATATTGAGCATACACATTGAAATTTAATATTCATTGCATGCATTAGGTCTACCTCGACACCAATATTGTCCTCATTTGATAGGATAGTACATATTTGAGTTCATTCATCATATGCACCTTCGTAGTGGTCGTGTCATCCTGCATTTCGAAACCTAATCTATCATAGATACTCGCATCGAAGCTCTAATGAAGGCAGTTGAAGACTTGACCACAATATCCACCCAAGCCTGTGCCCGACTAGACTTACCTGAGGCTTCCCTTTAGAGGATTATGGGATTCAAAGAAGGTAGTGCCTCGATCTCTGGGATGAAACCTTAGACCATCTAAGATCTGTGCGATAGGGCCACTTTGACCCTAATTCCTTTTTAGGCCGCCCTCCAACCTACCCTCGTCACAGAGGACCGGTTTCAGTACCTAATGTCGATAGGAGTTATCGACACAATGTAGAACCTAGACAGCCTCGTGACCATGATGAAGATGTGATGAAAGGCATTTGGGTTGAAGCCCCCACTTTTGATGGTCGTCTTGACCCAAAGGTCTTCTTAGTCTAGTTGCACGAAATGGACCACTTCTTTGAGTGGTATAATTTGTTTGAAGAAAAGAAGGTCCGATTTGATAGGATGAAGCTCATCGATCGAGCTAAGTTTTTCTAGCAAAACACTGAATAATTCCTAGCTAGGAGACGTCAACCGGCCATAACTGATTGGATTGAAATGAAAGAAAAACTTACGAAAAAAAATACTTGCCCATTAGCTACCAAGATGATCTTCTTGACCAATGGAATAACCTGAGACAAGGAACCTGATCAGCCACTGACTACATTGCACTATTTGATGAATACATGATGCGATGTAATGTGATTGAGGATGAGAAAATGGTCCTGAGCCGGTTCCATACAGGTCTTAATGATGAACTTAGGAAGGAATTTGTCCTCTGAGAGTGTCCACTTTAGACCATGCATATACATTCGTGCAGAACAATGAGCAGGTCTCCAAGTCCATGTTTGTGAGGCGCTCTGACGATCAGAGTACTTCCACTAATCCTCATTCTTCGGGGCCTAAACCTTCTATGGGGTCCTCTGCCCCTAAAACCCCTTCTACCGCTCCTATCCCAAGCCAAGACACTAAAGGCAAGAAAATTCTTGGTGAGCCTTCCAAACTATATTCCAAAATTCAATACTACAAATGCCAAGATTTTGGTCACGTCTTTCAGTGTGCTAACAAATCTCTCATTATTGCTCAAAAAGAGCAAGGAGGTGACACAGGTGACTTGGAGGAGCAAGTCTATGAACCAAACCTCGATGACATTCAGAACATTAAGGAAGAGTGTGATGAAGGACTTGATACCTTAGGATGCACCTGGACTACACATACTTCATTTGCACAGTCAGAGAGAAAGAGTTTGACCAGTCCACCATGAGTGTAGTCAAGTGTGCCCCTGCACAACCCGACGAAACTGATGACTGGAGAAGAACCTCGATTTTCCATACTTATATTAAGTGCGGAGTGAACAATTATAAGATTGTCATCGATAGAGGGAGTTGCATTAATGCAATATCGCCTAACATCGTCTTCTGCTTAGGTTTGAATTCCATTCCCCAACCACAACTCTATAAGGTCTTTTGGATTGACACAACTTCTATTTACATCAAAGAGAGATGTCTTGTGCCCATTCACATCTTCTCTTACAAGGATACTGTATGGTGTGATGTAATCCTGATGGATGTAGGACATCTAATTTTAGGAAGATACTGGTTGTTCGACCTTAATGTCACCATCTCTGGTCGATCCAATTCTTGTTCTTTCGTATTCGAGGGCAAAACGATTAAGCTTAATCTTTTGCTGCCCAAGCCACCTGACAAGAACAAGAGAAGTGGAGTATCAAAGGACAAAGATCTCCACAATCTGCGTCCTGCTGAATTTGAGCAGGAGGTGTTCAGCGAATTTTTAGTGTCCATTCTATTTGTCCAAGAAGTTCACCCTCATAATTCAGTCAAAAGGTCCATCGGCATAAGTCCATTTGAGATAGTACATAGTTATAAAGCTAGAAAGGATGTCGATCTTCTACCCATGTCACCGCACATTCACATTTCAATGTCTACACATGCATCTGCACAACACTTACATAAGTTGCATCAGGACATTAATAAGCGCATTCATGTGAGTAATGCTCAACATAAACTACAAGTTGATTTCCATAGGCGGGATAAGATATTCCAACCTTGGGATTATGTTATGGTATGTATTCAGCCTAAGCAGTTTTCGCATGAAACCGTTAAGAAATTGTAGGCTCGTAGTTCGGGGCTATTTTGGATATTGCATCGGGCTGGCATGAATGCCTATGCTATTGATCTTCCATCCGATTTTAGTATCAACTCTACTTTTAATATTGAAGATCTAGTTGCTTTTAAGGATCTACAGGCCATCCCTGATGACCCTTTCGCTGAGCCTTCTCTTGAGCCCGCTGATTTTCCTATCCCTGATTCCATGCCATCCTACTTCTTTTGCCTCTCCCACCAACACAAAAAGAACTCATTGATGCCATTTTAGACAAGCAGAGCATTTTATCCAGTGATGGGAGCATTCAACACTTGTTGGTTCATCGGAGAGGACGGTCAGAGTCTAATTCGACTTGGATCATACAGGAGGAGTTCTAGCATATAGATCCGGACTTATTGGAGTACTACCAGAGCCATGCCGGGATGCATTCGTCAGGGTCAATTTTTTTTCATCCGGAGGAGTTGGTGAGGACATCAGTGCCAGGTCACCCGTCACTCGGGTCTACATCGCCGCAGAAGAATGGTTCAGCCAGTTTGATTTTATTTTAGATTGATTTTATGTGATTTTATTTTGTTTTATTTTATATTGATTAGGCTTGTTTACATATTGTCATTTTTATGGGATTGTTTTCTTTATGGGATTTTTTTTATTATTTTGTGATCCTATATATATAGGTCCATGCACTTGCTTAGGGTTATTGAATGATTGAATAAAATAGCTTTTTCTTTCTGAAATTCTAGTGTGAAGCCATGGCCAGGGTCAGGTGAGAAGCTTGGTTCTTCTTCTTCTCCCTTCTCTTCCCTTCTTCTTCCTCCTTTCCTCTCCTCCGTACAGTTGTGCGGCAGCCTTGTGGCGAGGGATTCTACCCTCATGATTGCCACATTGAGACAGGAGATCGATTGGGCAGGGGAGGTCGGTATCACGGAAGGGAGAGAATGAGCGGAGGAGAAAGAGGGCGAAGCGGAGGAGGGGAGGGACAACTAATGCCGGCAGTCCGAGTCTGGGCAATAATTTCTCCTCCATGCATATCCAAAGTGGTGGAGCTCAAGACTTTTGCTCTCTTTACATGGCGGACAACCAAAAAAGTTTGGAATCTAAACATTTCTGGGAGAGCTTGCTTGGGTGCCAGCTTATTGCCAAGCTAGTCCACTTACTTCACATAGGAGTGCGTGATTCTTAGCTTGCATGGTGCCAAAAGAGATGTTGCTTGTTGACTCGACTTTCTCTAGGTGTTTGGGTTGAAATATTTCCAATGTGAGCTACAACCTTTATAAAAAAGTATTCATATCTAATGAAGGAAAGGTCCTCTTTTTTTGCAAGAAGTATGACAGGAATGTTCTCATTTAGGTTCAAACCTGAGATCTCCTCCCAGTGCTCGCCAGTAAGCCTGAGTCCGGTTAAGATCCCACGTTTCCAAGTCTGCATGGCAACCTAACGTACGAATCATTGCCACATTCATCGGTTCACCATGAATCACATGCGCTAAGTTCAAACCCATCGGCTGTGGTCTCTCTGTAAACTTTAAAGATAATAAAGATCCTCTTGATGCTTTATTAATGCTTGGCGCGAATGTCAGATAAGATAGTACCTCATACGTGATGGATGCCACACGTGCCATGCATTGCAAGAAGCATGCACCTTGTGTTAGAAGATAAGGATCTAGCTACAACAGTCGATATCAAGATATTGCTTATTTTTATTGTTGATATTTGCCAATGCTACTATTTCAGAAGATCCATAGCATACGACTGAATTATAATTCTGAATTGGCAGTTAAGTAAGATTATGTTTATAAGACAAACTGAAATTGGATAACTATAAGTTTTTCATGGACCATACAGCTGATGGAATGATGGATTGAGGAAAAGTTACCCATCACCCTTACTAAGAGGCTTGAGGAAAAGCTACCCATCGCTTTGCACCTTAGCACTAAAAAGAAAAAGAAAGAAAAGAATAACAACTACAAGGTTTTGTAGAGTCAATCATATATTAACTAATCATCAGATACCAAAAGTTCAAGCTGTTAGAAAATGAATTAGCGACATGTATTTATCAAACTTCACAGATAAAACTAAAAAAAATATTACACTCAAAAAATTAGATGAAATAGATCATTTAGACATGCTTTCTAAACAGTAGAAACTATCACTTCATGTGCGACCTATGCTGATATTGTTCGCGGTTGTTTAGTTGTCTGAATTCTTTCAGAACAAACTGGTTTATTTTTGAATTTTATATGAACTTCAATTTAAGAAAGACTCGTCAGACACTCTATTTGATGAATTGCCGTCACCTATTCCTCTCCTACCTTCTAAAATTCATTTCAGAAGCAAAGTCCGCTTCGGAAGTACCATGGTCATCTTTAAATTCATTGAGAGATTACGTACTGACCATATTAAACCAATATTTTCCTCTCATCACACAATCCATGCATTTTGCCTCCATCAACCTGTGGCTCTGTGAAGGAAGGAAAGCTCTCTGTAGGTAAAATTTGAGTTCGAGTGGTCTTATATTTCTTTTCCGACCATCAAGATTACTAAGCCAAGATTTTCTTCGGGCGCCAAGGCCCCACTAAGCCTGCATCTATTTTATAGTAAGTGAGACAAATATTTAAATAACAAGATAACATGGCCTGCGTGGTTTCCTCTGACATGAGGTGAAGTTATTGGTTGGACCAGGTCCACCAGCTCGGTGGTGGACATGTCCAACCACAATGAGACGCACAAATACGCCAGTATGTATGCAGGCTCCTTTATGGTTGGACTGGTCCACCACCGATCTGGTGGACCTGATCCAACCGATAAGATCGAACTCGGTCCGGAGTCGTCGTTGGCTCCCGCTCGAAGCATTTCGCCGTCCCCCGCAAACCCAGATGTGAATCTAATAATTTCTCCACTAATTTCTCCGCTTGCAGACACCCACAGTCCCCAGATGTGACTCTCTCTCTCTCTCTCTCTCTCTCTCTCTCTCTCTCTCTCTCTTCCCCCGCCCCTATTTAAATACAACACTTGCCCATCTCTTTCTCCCATGCACCTGTCTTCCTCCCATCAAGACCTCTACTGTTCTGTGTTCATTGCCTCTTCCACTCACCCATCTCTCTCTCTCTCTCTCTCTCTCTCTCTCTCTTCTCTCTCTCGCTCGCTCGCCTTGCTCTCCTAACATAACTTCTCCTGACATCTCTCTCCAGCTTCCGTTGTCTCATCTTCCATCCCTCATCTCACTAACTTTTGTCCCTCAAACTTGGCTCTCTTCATTCTCTTCCACATATAAAATTGACACTAGCTTAGTCTCTTAGACCCTTACCTCCCTAGCTTGTCCCTGATTGAAGCTACACTAAAGATCAACATATCCCATCACTGACAAAGATGTCCAGCAGGAGGTCTCGATCAAGGCAGTCAAGCTCATCGAGGATCACTGATGAACAGATCAATGATCTTGTGTCCAAGTTGCAGGCGCTGCTCCCTGAAGCCGGCATTAGGAGCAACGAAAGGGTAGGTATCATGCCAACCTCCTGTATATCTTTGTGTTTCATACTCTCATTTTCTCTTATTTCCACTGCAACGTTCGTTGGATTTAGATGGTGCTTAGGGTTTTAATCTTTGGGTGCAGGTGTCGGCGGCTAGGGTCCTGCAGGACACTTGTAGCTACATTAGAAACCTGCACCGAGAAGTGGATGATTTGAGTGAGCGGCTGTCAGAGCTGCTTGCCACGACGGACGCGAGCAGTGCTCAAGCAGCGATCATCAGGAGTTTGCTCATGTGATGGACCGGTTTTAGATTTTGGTTGCTAAATGTTGGTGTTTGTTGCCATAGAATGAAGTAAAATGCAGTTAGAAGCCCCCCTATGCTTTTAGCTTAATGAGGCTTGCACTCGTATTCCATGTACTCTACTTATGCTTGATCTCTTTTTGTACCCAGAGCTAAATTTTGCTATGGAGCAAGGTGATTTATTATCCCTAGAATCTCTATATTTGATCATGGATAACTACATATTATAAAATGGTTTTCTGACCCTGTTCTAATTGGGAGGCCCAATGGATGTGGATAGTCTTGATATGTGTCTTGCCTTAACCTTGGAACTGCACTGCTAATAAGGATGCAACAGAAAGCGTGCTGCGTTCTTTTGATGTTAGTGGGGGTTAGTTTCAAGACAAGGATAGGTTAAATTTTTAGAATCTCTAGGATTTCTAATCTTTAGAACGATAGTATATATGCACAGCTCATCAACTCACGCTTCACATTTTCTACTGAAGATGAAGTCATCACTGCGCTTGGAGTGCCAAACTTGCTCCAAAAACTTGAATCCAGTTTTCAGTATTTCTTCTCTCTGTCAAAATACCTATGAATGCTTTCCACAGTAATTTTATTTTAACAACTGCCACTTATATTAGTATTGATCGTGCGAAATATCGCTGCTCAAGTTACCATTGGGCTAGGAAGAGGGCATAGTTCAATGCCAGCATAAACATGAAGCATCCCTTGGATATTGACAGTTTTAGGCAGGTCGTACCCATTGCCAGCTCAAATTTAAGTGGCTCCAGGTGCATTTGGAGGCACAAATGCACATTAACAACGGAACTGTATACAACTGTATGCATGACATAAAGTTGGCCCACCGAGCTCGATTCCGTGGATTTGAGCTGTTTGGATTAAATTAATTCACGGCTTCAATTATGAACAAGCCGAGATGAAATAAAAAGAAGAAATGAAATGTAAGAAATCTGAGCTAACTCCTGGTATGAAACCGATGTAGGATATTGCACCAAACCGAATAAACGAAATTTCGAGCTAATTAGGCTTCCACTTCATTTATTCAACAGATTTTTTTTTTCTTCATGTGCTAGACAGATATTTACCACCTTTTAACTCAACCCCGTAATGACGTATACCTTTCATCAAGAAATAGAAAAAGAAGCCATCGATCTAGCCGGTTCTAGGACTACTAGTAGAGGAAAAAGTATATATACATTATTAGTTAATAAAAACAAAGATGATAAATTTTAACAAGAAGAAATGCATTATATACCTTTTTCTTTTTTGAGAATAAATGCATTATAAATCTACTAAGAGTTACGAGCAACCATGTTTGCGAATACTACAATGCAAAAATGTGCGGGAATACAGATGACTTCTAAAGCTAGTAGGCTTTCACCAAGTAAAAAATCTTTATTCCATGAGTGATGCATGGCTATTGTTAAATGATGCAACCACACATTAGATAATTCCATTCACGCGGGGCAAAGGTATCACTTAAATTACTAGGTAATTCTATGGAATTTACTGCATAACTTAAATGCACTTAGCATTGTCTAAAATTATCAGCAAGTGCCAACGTAGGACAGGTGACCTACATTTCTTACATAATGACTTCAAATCACTTATGAGTTGTTCAACAAGTTGAATAGTTTAATTGGTCTACTTACGAACCATTACCTTTTGTAAAAAAAGATTTATTACTTTTTTATAATTTTCTTTTTGCAAATCTTTTATAAATAATTTCTGTAAACTCCATTTTTTAATAAAATCCAGGCAGCTTTGCCTCCCTCTTCATCAAAAAAAAAAAGACTTCAATATTTTGTTGTCGACCCTAAATGGAGCTAGAATGACTTATCGATGTCCTTGTTTGATGCTTGTTCCCTATCTTATTTGAAGTAGTCTTGGCATTATATGAATCCAATTTTTCCATATTTTTCATGCACTACCAATGAAGTCAAACTTGATAGCTCTTAAAAACATAAGCATGTGGGCTTGCTTCTTCTCTTTATAATTAGTTGAAAAATGAGTTCCACATGGACCTCAAAACTCATATTGTTCATGAAAAGAGAGCTTACTACCTCATGAAGAACAATGGGGTGCATCTGTATTCTTCTCTCTCCTAGAATTGGACAAAGTTTCGAGTATTGTTTTTCTTTTTTTGGCACCTACCATTTTTGTGTGTTTAAGATGACTTGATTGGCTTTTTTGGTACAAGTTATTTTAGTAAGAGAACAGACGGATGGAGCCACCAGAAATTTATTAATTCCCAAAATGAAAGAATACGACTAGAGTGGGGAACGTCCAAACTTAGCTTCAGAAGTTGGCCTCTGAAATTGCAAATTAAGGGCGGCCAGAGATTGGGACGGCTGGTTTCTAGTGCATGCATTTACAAGGAAGGAAAGAACCATATGCATGCAGTATCATCATGGGATGAGTAGTTGGTTTATTATCAAGTGAATCATAACAAAAAATCTAGTGGGTTATGAGGAAGTCTCGAGACTGCTTTCTTTATACGGAGGACAGATGATATTATCTTTCTTCCCATCTTACATTGAAAGGAAAATATTTTTTTTTCTATATATCAATAAAAAAAAACAAGTAGACTTTGAGTCAAGAACTTACAAGGTTAGGAGGTGGATTGGCTCAGGCTCCTTGATTTTAGTATCCTCTAGTGAGGGACCAACATGATTAATAAAGGTTATGCCATACGATAGATCTGGCACTGATACTATTTGCCACGGATTTACAATCCAAAAGCTTAAGTTGTTAGAAGAAGGACCGCTTAGCTAAAAAATCTATGTAATATCCTTTTTATTAGTCAATGTGGGAATATGATATTTGATAGTCCTTTTCATTAAAAAAAAAAGGGGTGTTTTTGATGATATACAACTATATAATTTAGACCGTGTTTTGTAAGAGGTGATTAAATCACTTGTACAAGTTATTTTTCTCAAGACAAGATATCTTTTGCAATCATGATTTTATTGAACAAGATAGAGAGGTCAAGAGAAGTGGGACATCCAACCTGATCTTCCAAAAAAAAAAAAAAACTAGTCTTGTATTAGAAACAAAACAGATATGCTTTTTTAATTGATTTTGGTCCCTAGATGTAATCAAAGAGGTTTTGATCAGGTGGTCTCATCAGCAGAGCTCATAAAAGATCAAATACAACAAGAAAGAACTTCCTCTTATCAATAGACTAATCTAATTGAAGAGTAAGAAGCGTTAGTGAGGAAGCAACGATTATCTGAAATTCAAATCCTTTATAACGCCAGCAAGAGGAAGATCATCAAGCCTTCATGCACGAAAGATTGATATTTTTATTGGCAGGTATATTGAGTAACTCAAGGCCTTCATGATATACCCTGGCATGAGATAGTTTAAATGGAACAGGCAAGGTCAAATGCACACCCTAATATACATTTAGCCTATCAACGGCTTCCATTTTGAAATTCCTACAATTTGCAAGGAACTCGTGATCAATGCCCATCAAAGAGGATGGGCCAGTGGCATTACCATGGCCTCCCTTACAAGTGAGGCTAACTAGAGAGCCTGATTAAGTCCACTACATTGATTTCTTTGGAACCTAAATCTACTATAACATTAAGCCTAAAATCACTTCTCGGCCTCAATAACTAGTTGGGGTGTTGGACTAGTTCAGAGTTTGACATTTGACACCAAATGGCATGTTCATAACTCGTCGACGAACCGAGATCTTATTACCTTCATGACAAGAAGAGAATGCAGGTAAAAAGATGGTGATCAGCATCACGGTTCAGGAATGGCTATAAAAAAAGATGGTGATCCGCATCACGGTTGGGGAATGGGTGTGCCACATGCAAGAGATGAGCCTTGGTAGACCTAGAGAGAGGACCTCTTTTATGGATGAACCTGAATGTCCAGGGGGAAATTGGAAATGACACAATCAGACCCAAATGGATCTAAACTAGGTTTCGCATTAAGCTACAGATATAACTTGTGACCTAAATTGAACCCAGTCCCGGATAGGTTCCTTTTCATTTCTTTTTAGTTTTCCATTTTTCGAAGACAACCAAAGCAGCCACAAGGGTATAACGAAATTGAGCCTTTATCACGGATGGTACATATTGATCAACCTGCAGGAACTAATTCGTTTCTCGGGTCCGTTCAAGCCTACTTTGGACACAATCCCCTTAGCAAAACCCTGGTTGTGTCCAAGGGGTATTTTATTCCCATCAAACCCCAATGACTGTTTCTTCCAGAAGTATGCATATTAAGTATTGCCTATGAACTTTTTGGCTGTTAAGTATCATATTTTTGCACTTATCTTTTTGAGGGAGATGGGGGTGATTATATTTTTGCAAAAAATTTAAAATAATAAGTGCAATGGAACTGTGGAAGGTTATAAAGTATGAGACTGATAGGCAACATTGTAGAATTGTGAAATCATGTCTACACATAACGATTGCATTGGTTTGGATTGCATCCACATAGTGTACAAAATATATACCTTGGTCCATTTTCTATATAGGCATATTCTCCGTTGATGTCGCCTTTAGAGTTGCGATGGGTCATACTTGACCAGGTTCCAAACAATTAGACCCGATCTAGTCTATATTTGAAGACCCGTGTGTGGGGTCAAGGTTGGAAATTTGACCGATTTGAAAATACAGTTGAGTCTGGATTTTGCATTTTCCAACCTGTCTTGATCAAGACCAAATCCAGCCCAACCTAAGAAACTGAGTGAGGATGATAGTGTTATTTTGATGATTAACAAGCAATTATCTAGAGTAGGTTATAAGTTAAATTGATACTTCATTTATAAGACTATTACTCTCAGGATATTTGTATAAATTGATATAGATACATTTCATTGTCTATTTGAATGAATCTAACCTTGAGATGCAGTAAAGTGTGGATTGAGTCGACCCAAAGAATGATTGGGTCGACCCCGGCACATCAAGAAATCATTTGGCACACTTCTGCAAAAATGGCACAGATGAACAGTGAGTTGGGTCGACCCAAGAAAAGCATGAGTCGACCCAAACATCAAGATCCTCAAAACAAGACAGAACAATGGTTCTCTGAATTCACTGAGAGGGTCGACCCAAGAAGTAGTTGAGTCGACCCAAACCCTGAGAGGGTCGACCCAAAGGCAAGACAGAAAAGAAGACAGAAAATGGTTCTCTGAAATTACTGAGAGGGTCGACCCAAGAAGAAGTTGAGTCGACCCAAGTGAACTTTGAGTCGACCCAAAGAATGGTTGGGTCGACCCAGGGGAAGGAAGGCTGAATTTCAAGTTTCTGTGTTTTCTGAGAGAGTCGACCCAAGGAATGTTTGAGTCGACCCAAGTGAAAGTTGGGTCGACCCAAGGACAGGTTGAGCCGACCCAAACACGGGCTGAAGCATAACGGCTAGTTGTGCAGAAGTGCTTTTTGGACTCCCAACGGCTATAAACGGCTAGTTTCTTCAATCCAACGGTCAGGAAGGACTATTTGGAGGTTGGAGAAGTATTTAAGAGGGAGTATTCATCAGAGAAAGTAAGCTTTGGAAAATACATCAAGTGCATTCAAGAGAGAATCCTAGCAAGGCAAGCTTCATCCAAGTGCTTCATTCAAGAATCAAAAGAAAGTGGTTGAGCAGATTCAAAGAGTCATCAAGAGCTCCATCCACCCTTGAAGAGTGAAGCATCCTTGACAAAGAAGAGAGAAGTCACATCAAGCGATAAATATTCTCTAAACTCTTCTTTGTAGATTATATTGTTATATTTGCTCATCTAGGAGTTTAAATCTTCTTCCTTTGTTTATTAAACTACTTGTAAAGGTTGGTTGGTTAGCCCGCAAAACCAACGGCATAGGTTGATTGGTGAACCCGGAAAACCAATTGCAAAGGTTCGTTGGTGAGCCCGTAAAACCAACATAGGTTGATTGGTGAACCCGAAAAACCAATTGCAAAGGTTCGTTGGTGAGCCCGTAAAACCAACATAGGTTTTTGGTGAACCCGGAAAACCAAAGTGTAAAGGTTTTTGGATTGTGAGCCCGGAAAACAATCCAACTGTAATCCGCAGGATTATAGTGAATTTCCAAGGGGTCGCTTGGGGAGTGGACGTAGGTGCTAAGGAGAGCACCGAACCAATATACTTCTTGTTGTTTGCATTGTGATTTGTTTAGGTTCACTAACTCATCATTTAACACAAGTAAGATAGTTAAAATTAAAAGAAACCAATTCACCCCCCCTCTTGGCTTGTCACCTTGGGCAACAAGTGGTATCAGAGCAAGGTGCTCCAATAGTACTCATTGATCTCACAATCAAGAGTTAAAGATCATGACAACCCAAGTGGGATGTTCTATGAGTGAGGGGCAATCCACAGATAGACCTCCACTATTTAATGGTATAAACTACACACATTGGAAAACACGCATGCGCATTTTCATTCAAGCACATGACTACGATTTATGGAGTATCATAGTCAATGGGCTACATACAAATGCTAATCATGATAAGAAAATGGCTCAGCAAAATGCAAAAGCCATGAATATTCTATATTGTGCATTGGATGATAGTGAACTTAATAACATATCTTTTTGCATGACTGCTAAGAAAATATGGAGTATGCTTGAAGTTAAATATGAATGCACAAACATTTCTAGTGAATTTGAAACTAGCTCCGAAGAAGTAGAGCAGCAAACTGATATTAAAAATCCTTGCTTTATGGCACATGAAGATAAGGTATGTATTGGAACACAAAGTGATTTCTCATTCCAAGATAAAGTACATGCTGAAACTCAATCTGATTTTACATTTGATGAACTTCATGATGCTTTTTCTGATCTATACTTAGAATATAAGAAGCTTAGTTTAAAGAATAAAAAGCTAAATCAGAAAAATCTATCTCTTGCTGAAAGCTATGATATAACTCAGAAAAATAATAAATTACTTTCAGAAGACAATGAAAGGCTAACTAAAGAAGTTAACAAATTTAAGCCTATAGTTGAAAAATTTACTATCAGCTCTGAAAAACTGAACTTAATGATAAATAATCAAAGAGATAAATTTGAAAAAGCTGGATTAGGATATCAATCTTGGTACACACAAAAATTCCTTAATGACATATGTGTTAAATCCTCCACTATCTATCATAAAACAGATTCTAATTTATCTGATGAACCTAATGAACAAAAACAGAAAATTAAAAATCCATCATCTACTTATATTAAATCGATGTTTGTTAAATTTAATAAGAGTATGCAGAAATACATTCCTTATAATCCTAAAATCTGCAAGCCTATGGACAAAATAGCTATTAAGAAAATATGGGTTCCAAAAGGAACAATAATAGCTAACCTACAAGGACCCAAAAGAGCTTGGGTTCCTAAGTTGAAAATCTGAATATTTTCTATAGGTGTGTCTAGCACTCAAGGCTCCAACAAAAGATGTTAATTTAGATATTGGGTGCTCTAGACATATATTAGAGAATGAAACTTAAAATATACTTAAGAAAAGTCATTGAAATGAAAAGAATAATGAAATTAGTAATCCTTGCATCTCATCATTCTCTTTGCCTTAGTATCTAATTAAAACATAAATTGCAGGTATTAATCAATTTTGTGATATAGGTAATATTTTTAAAAACATAATCAAATCACTTCATCTTATAGTATGCTTTACTTACTGCTGGATAAGTTGCTAAATAATTAATCAATTTATTAAGAATAACTCTATGAATTCTCTATATGCTTGATTGAGAGTTTTTATCAATGGTATTATCTTTTATTGATCATAGACATGAGAATGTATACTTGGTATGACTTTAAATATATGCACTATGAATACCAAGATTAAAGAAACCACTTTTGGCATATAAAATCAATTCATACTAGTATGTACTTAGTCTCAAAAGACCTTGTCATTGACTTACTTAGATTAATTTCTGCAAGGTCAAAGTTTGCTACGCATGTTAACTAAGGAAACAAACAAAAAAAAAAAAAACAATTTCTAAATCTAAAGATGTTGTTTACATCATTGAGTTTTTCAAAGCTAACGTTGGTTTTATTCTTGGCACTTAAATTGAAATATTTTCTGCTTTGGCACAAACTTACAAAAGGTTTCAAATGAAAAAGGTTTGCAAACTGTGAAAGTATCATGGCACAGTTTTGAAAACCAATTTGTTAATAAGGTTTGCACAGAAAACGGTATTGAATACAATTATTTTTGCACCAAGAATACTATTACATATAGGGTTTATAAAAATATAAAAATAGAACCTTTGTTGTGTAAGGACAATGCTTTGTGATAGCAGTTGATTAATGTTATCATCACAGCTTGTCATATTATAAGGTTTCTATTAAATCTATTTTTGAAGAAAACCCCATGTGAACTCATAAAAAACAGAAAATCAAATGGTGCATACCTTCATGTTTTTTTTCAGTTATACATGTTATGTTCTCAAGAATGAAATATATGCCAAATCTGATAAAACAAGTATTTCTTTGGATATTACTCTCTAAGCAATGCATATAGAATATTCAATAAAAAGATACCAGTTGTAGAAATGTCAATTCATATTATTCTTATTAAAACTAGATCTTTTATTGAGAATATAGTTTGTCATTTTTGCTTCTATTTAAAAGACATTAAGAAGATTGAACAAGAGGATAATTGGTTAAGTTAAACTAAATCATTTTGAAAGGGATAAAATTTGAAATCTTATTGAAGAATCTGAAAACTTTTTATATTTGGAACAAAACTGAGTTTTTCAGAAACACACTAAATTAAGAAGAATTTGTGATTACTAAAAAAATTAATCAGAAAAGATGAAATAGATCTTGATGAAATCTTTGCATAATTAGAAGCCAAAGATAACCACTTTCATTTGATTGTTTTATGAGATTTGTATTTTGTCAAATGAATGTGTAGAATGAACTTCTGTGTGGTTATATTATTAAAATTTTTATGTAAAAATAACCATCTATATTTGAAAAATATTCATCACAAACATGATAAAATACTATTTGATTTAGAATAAGCACCAAGAGCATGATATGAATGATTAAGTAACTTTTTGATAGAAAGCAATAGTGATAAAACTATGTATCAAAAAGAAAAATTCTGATATCATAATTGCTCAAATATATATTGATGACATTATTTGTGGTGCTACTAATGAAGCCTTATGTAATGTCTTTTTTTAGGCTCATGCAGGGTGAGTTCGAAATGAGTAAAATGGATGAACTAATCTTTCCTCTCGAACTCCAAACTAAGACAAATAAGAAAGGGGATCTTCATGGCCAAAGTAAGTTCACAAGAATATTCTTACAGAAGTTTGGCATGAAGAAAGGTATATCTATGACCCCATATTGTAGAGTTTAAAAATAATGAGCAAGGTAATTTTATTGTTTGAAGCTGTATTACTATATCATGCAGCTTGTAGGCCAAATTGTATGCTCATTTTGTGCTTATATGCAAAGATATCAAACTAATTCTAATGAATCACATCTAATTGACATCAAAAGATTCATAAAAATCTGTTAAGATAATAAAACTAAGTAAGTACTCCAATCTTAGGTAAAAGCAAAACAAGTATAATATATTCAGCACATTTATAAGAATTATGTGAGCATTTCTTTGGATGGGATAAAATCCATAATCAACTATAATAGGAAGAGTTTGGAGTGAACATTTTTAAAGAGAAAAGTTTAACCTTTCTACATTGCTTATCATAGGGATGGTGCCAATGGGGAGGCTAGTGGTAGTACCCGGCACTATTTGACCCAACTATTCGGTGTAGGGTATATTAGGGACGGCACAAGAGGGAGGCTAGTGGTAGTACCTCGTGCCCCTTCCAACTCCACCGAATAGGGAGCAAATAGAGTATAGAGCATAGAAAAGTAAAACCAAAAGAAATGAAGATTAGAATATTCACTGAGTGGTTAAAGGAAGAAATTCAAAAATGAGGAAATGAATGACAAGATAAATGAAAGTATATAAAAAGCTTGTGAAAAGCCAAATGAAGTTTCGATCACTTGAAAACACACCTTAAGGATAAAAGCTTAAACTTAATTTAAAAATGCTTCTATCGTTGCATTTTTGTAACTTTCATTATATACTTCAATGATTGCATCATTTTGGGGAATAACTCAATATGATTTCTACATGAAAACTACGGTTTAAGAAAAATAGAATTACTTTGGATACCTTGGTTGTTTGCTCCGATACGCATCTGAAACATATCATTTTTTATAAGTGTACTGAAATTGGTCTAAATGATGTGTTTTTCAATGATCTTGATTGCAAATAAATGCTTCTAAACATATGATATTATTTTGATATTAAAAAGATTTATGGTGCTTCATATATACATTGCTGAAAAACTATGACTAAGAAATTAATATTTTGAATATACACTCCTACATAATTAAATGCTTCTATGATTAAGAAGAAAAGCTATTTTTAAGAAGAGAGTTAATGATCCTAAAGCTTAGAATATTTCAACTCACTT
The DNA here is from genome assembly GCF_009389715.1 of Phoenix dactylifera. Taxonomy (NCBI): domain Eukaryota; kingdom Viridiplantae; phylum Streptophyta; class Magnoliopsida; order Arecales; family Arecaceae; genus Phoenix; species Phoenix dactylifera. The sequence continues at coordinate 8,249,433 of NC_052399.1, forward strand.
CAATAATTCTTATAGGAAAGAAAATGTAATTACTTTTGAAAGAAATTTGAGCTTTAAAAGAATTATTTTCTGATTAATATTTCCATACATATTCAAAAAAAATAAGAGGAAATATAATTTATTCATGAAAGATTAAAAAGAGTGATTGCTATAAATTTTGAAAAATTCTAGATCACTCTACATTCTTGATATTATAGAAGAACAAAAAAAAAAAAGATTTGAAAGAAAATGCATCTTTTGAGGGGGAGCTTTAAATACTCAATCTCTTTATTGAAAATTATCTTCAAACTCTAAACTCTCAAATAGAATGATTAATTAAGGGGGAGAAAGAAAATTTCAGAGTGAGAGATCATATAGAACTTAATCGTATAAATTCGCATCTAAAGATGAGACAAAGAATACTAAATGTAAAGTGGTATTAAACTTTGTGCTTCATTGAATATCTTTTGAAAGTTGGATTTCCATCTGTATTCATCGGTAAATCATTTATTTCTGAAAATTTAATTGAAAAGGATTCCATCTGTCTTAGTTTCGAAAATTTATCTTGGAATCTACTTATGAGTTCTTATTGGCTTGCACTTTAGTGTTTCAATCCTGAGCCAATTCATTTTAATTGATTTTGATGCTATGATCTTTAAAGGAGTAAAAGAAAGTTTTTAAGAGAGCTCTAAAAGAACTTTTAAAGCCTTGAATTTTATGTATCCTACACTGCATAAATTCATGTTTTGGTATATATGCCCCAATACTTTTATATCATGAAAGAACTTTGAAGTCATTAAGAATTAAGGATTCAACATAATCTTATGTTTTTTGAGTATATAAGTTTTGATCTTTATTTGCTCTTATACTATACTCTGAAAATTAATTAGATTGCTCTCATCTTGCTATATACTTAATATATATATATATATATATATATATATATATATATATAAAGGTGTTGAATTTTCATTCGTGCCTTCTTTGAATATTATTCTTGATACTCCTTGAAATAACTTGAAAAAGATTCCATCTACACTTGATTTGAAAAAAAAAAAAATATCTTTGGAATCTACATTTAGAGATTTCTTTTGGCTCACATCTTAAATGTCTCATTTCTAAAGCCAAACACATAGAAATAAGATAGCATTTTATTAGGGATCATGTGCAAAATGGAAACATATGTATTGAGCAGATATGTACTGAAAAACAATTAGCTCACATATTCACAAAACCCTTGAGTGAAGATAGAGTCTGCACGCTAAGGAGGAAATTGGGTATATGTGATCCTTTTTATTGAAGAGATATAAAAGGGAGCAAGCAGTCTCATGATACATTCCTTCCATTTCTAAAAACCCATGAAACATGAGTCAAACTTGTAATCTATAGATTCCTTACTCATGTATCATTGTCCCAGAAAGAATTTGTAAGGATTGGAAGCAAGAAAAATTATTTGAAGCGAAAAGGAAGAGAAAAGAAAAATTTCTGAACTTGGGTCGACCCAACCCAGAATAGGGTCGACCCAACGTTGAGTCGACCCAAGAAAATTCTTGAGTCGACCCAACGTCGGGACCCCACTGTTAAAAGGGGGACCCGTGAGCTATCTAGGGCACTGTTTACCCTTTGTCCTCTTCCGAAAACCCTATTTTCCACTCTCAAATCTTCTCCAATCATCTCCAAACAGTAGATTACTTCAATATCTTGGAGAAATAGGACCCAAGAGAACCGTAGCCAAGCGATCCGGGAGAGTCTCACGATCTTGTTTAGAGCCTAGGATATGTATCTAGTTCTCATATGTATTTTGTGTTGATCATGTATTTTGAACCTTGATTGAGGAACATTGTATTTGCTTTTGTTTTTGGCATGATTGTACTAAAATGTTCCTATTTTGATAAATGAAGTTTGAATGTTTGTTATTTATTGTGTCTTTTCTCATGTACCTATTTGATGATAACAAAAAGGGGGAGAAGGAAAGAAAGAGTAATAGGGGAGAAGTAAAGATAGAGTAAATAGAGTAACAAAAAGGGGGAGAAGTAAAGAAAGAGTAATAGGGGAGAAGTAAAGATAGAGTAATAAGAGGAGAAGTAAAGAAAGAAAGAGAAATAATTTGTAAAACAAATTGAAAATCATATAGGAAAGCATATACATCCAAGGGGGAGCAATTTGCAACAATGAAAATGATCAAGTCAAAAATTTATATCAAATTTCAGAATTTGGCACATAGAATTTCAGAATTTGGCACGCACCTTTCACACCTCGATACATAATCTGAAACTCATGTTTTATCTCAAATTTTTGGAGTTTCATCTTTAATGAATTATAAATGAAAGGGGGAACAATTCAAAAAGTCAAACTGGCAACATTTGAATGAAATAGGGGGAGATTTCACTCTTATATGAAAAGCTGAAATTCAGCAAGTTAAGCCCTTTCAAAAACTGATCTTAAAGACAAGTATCAATAGGCTCATACTCTTTATTTTGTAATCATCAAAAAGGGGGAGATTGAGGATGATAGTGTTATTTTGATGATTAACAAGCAATTATCTAGAGTATGTTATAAGTTAAATTGATACTTCATTTATAAGACTATTACTCTCAGGATATTTGTATAAATTGATATAGATACATTTCATTGTCTATTTGAATGAATCTAACCTTGAGATGCAGTAAAGTGTGGATTGAGTCGACCCAAAGGATGATTGGGTCGACCCCGGCACATCAAGAAATTATTTGGCACACTTCTGCAAAAATGGCACAGATGAACAGTGAGTTGGGTCGACCCAAGGAAAGCATGAGTCGACCCAAACATCAAGATCCTCAAAACAAGACAGAACAATGGTTCTCTGGATTCACTGAGAGGGTCGACCCAAGAAGTAGTTGAGTCGACCCAAGCTTGAGTCGACCCAAACCCTGAGAGGGTCGACCCAAAGGCAAGACAGAAAAGAAGACAGAAAATGGTTCTCTGAAATTACTGAGAGGGTCGACCCAAGAAGAAGTTGAGTCGACCCAAGTGAACTTTGAGTCGACCCAAATAATGGTTGGGTCGACCCAAGGGAAGGAAGGCTGAATTTCAAGTTTCTGTATTTTCTGAGAGAGTCGACCCAAGGAATGTTTGAGTCGACCCAAGTGAAAGTTGGGTCGACCCAAGGACAGGTTGAGCCGACCCAAATACGGGCTGAAGCATAACGGCTAGTTGTGCAGAAGTGCTTTTTGGACTCCCAACGGCTATAAACGGCTAGTTTCTTCAATCCAACGGTCAGGAAGGACTATTTGGAGGTTGGAGAAGTATTTAAGAGGGAGTATTCATCAGAGGAAGTAAGCTTTGGAAAATACATCAAGTGCATTCAAGAGAGAATCCTAGCAAGGCAAGCTTCATCCAAGTGCTTCATTCAAGAATCAAAAGAAAGTTGTTGAGCAGATTTAAAGAGTCATCAAGAGCTCCATCCACCCTTGAAGAGTGAAGCATCCTTGACAAAGAAGAGAGAAGTCACATCAAGCGATAAATATTCTCTAAACTCTTCTTTGTAGATTATATTATTATATTTGCTCATCTAGGAGTTTAAATCTTCTTCCTTTGTTTATTAAACTACTTGTAAAGGTTGGTTGGTTAGCCCGCAAAACCAACGGCATAGGTTGATTGGTGAACCCGGAAAACCAATTGCAAAGGTTCGTTGGTGAGCCCGTAAAACCAACATAGGTTGATTGGTGAACCCGGAAAACCAATTGCAAAGGTTCGTTGGTGAGCCCGTAAAACCAACATAGGTTTTTGGTGAACCCGGAAAACCAAAGTGTATAGGTTCGTTGGTGAGCCCGTAAAACCAACATAGGTTTTTGGTGAACCCGGAAAACCAAAGTGTAAAGGTTCTTGGATTGTGAGTCCGGAAAACAATCCAACTGTAATCCGCGGGATTATAGTGAATTCCCAAGGGGTCGCTTGGGGAGTGGACGTAGGTGCTAAGGAGAGCACCGAACCAATATATTTCTTGTTGTTTGCATTGTGATTTGTTTAAGTTCACTAACTCATCATTTAACACAAGTAAGATAGTTAAAATTAAAAGAAACCAATTCACCCCCCCTCTTGGCTTGTCACCTTGGTTAACACTGAGCAATGTAAAACCCTTCTTCTATATCCTAAGTATCTTTTCGAATTCATTGAAATAACCCTCGTTTAAACTAATCCCTCTTTATTCATCTCCCCCAGTAATATTTAAGCAATATTCATTGCTTGTTTTGGTGGGTTCTTATATCCATAAGTTTTTAAATGTATTTTCAAGAAATTATAGTTTGTAAACTTGTATCTTAAGATTGATTAATTTCATGGATAAAATTAAAAAAAATGAATAAAAATTCATTTTTAAGTTGCTTCCTTTATTTTTAATTTACGTATCAATTATTATATTTTTAAGATATAAAAAGTTGTTAAATGCTTCACAACTTGATCCGAACTTCATATCTAAACCAATCTAGTGCTAACTAAGATTCAAACGTTTCAGATTGGGTTGGTGATCGGTTCTTTCAATTTCGAAAATAAACCACGCAATAGCACGTATCATGTAGGATAGTGATTACGGGTGTCGGTCCACAGGGATTGGAGACAAGTTATTTTTCTTTTAAAAATAAATCAAGAAGAAGAGTTTGCTAACTTAATTATACTGAATTAATCTATGAGTGCAAATTGGAGTTTATCAGAGTAGAGGGATCTAGGGTTTGGAATCCACCGCATAGCATTGCATTAGGGGGTTGTGTTCTTAATTTTTATCTTTTGGAGAGGCATGCAAATTGGCTACAAGCCTTTTAAAATAAAAACATAAAGAGTTTTAGAAAGATCCATCTTCGGTATAGCATGAAGTGTCTACCTAAGTATGCTAATCTAGGGTGTAGCACATCTCATCTTCCTAGGCATGGATCATCTTAGACTACTTTAGCAAACATGAATAGTAAATGGCATGCTCAAGGTTTAAACATCATAAAATAATTTTTCATTGAGAATGAGAATTTAAACAAACTCCAAAAAGATTAAAAGAGTAAGAACTACAATGCCCTGTTACATTGCTAGGGCTTCATCCAGCCCTAGACTAGATGCTCAGCCGCGCATGGCTTCCGGACGGCCTTTCATCTTCATATAAAAATCTTCCGCTACCGCTGTTCCCAAAATACCCAAAATATTCTCTCCCCCCTCCTTTTCTTTTCTTTTCTTTTCTCCCGAACAGAGCATCTCTCCCCAAAACCGAGCGCCCCCCTGTTTTCTTTCGAACCCAGCTCTTTATATAGGACTTCCCCACCCCTTGCAGCCGACTGAGGATCGAAACGGCCGTGGAATCGCTGGGCGCTGATCACGGAAGAGGATCCCTCCTGGATGGCGAGAAACGGACGAGGCGGAGGCGGGGGATTGGCTATGATGCGCTTCCTGGCGGATGGCTGGCTATTCGGGATGCGAAGGGAAATCACGGGCAACTGCGTTGGGTGCTGGGTTCCCTGGAAATAGAAGGAACTGTGATCGTATCCCGGAATGGTTGCGGCTGCAAATGGATTGGAAGAAGCTGGGAGGATGCAGAGACTATCTCGGATGCTCGGATGCTTGCAGGAAATTGAGCTTTGAATCGCGGAAGCGGGGGATTGGCTCCGGATGCGTCACGGGCGGAGGAGGAGGCGGGAGATCCGGTCGCTGGCTGCATCGTCTTGATCACAGACGGCTTGGATCATGCTTGCCGTCCGGGTGTGGGAGTTTCCGGAAGAGGGTGCTGCAATGAGGCGCGATGGAAGGAGCTGGATTACCGGCTGCTGAAACAGGGGAAGAAATGCTGCTGTGAACCGTTGGGAGGAGTGGAGGAAGCCGGGAGGGAGCTGATCTGGATGCGCTGGAGATTGTGATCAACGGGCAGAAGAAGATGCGGAGGTGGGGGTCTTGAATCCGGAATGGTTGCACGGCTGGACGTGGTGCGGAAGGAAGGAGGCGCGGGCTGCGGCGGAGGAGGAGCGATCGTGGCTGGGCGGTGATCGCGGGATGATGGGGACGTTGAGAGGAGCTGGAGATCCAGAAGAATGGAGAATGCGGATCCGTGGTTGCACCGCATGGAACTCATGGCTGGAACGGGAGGGAGGAGCGAATCTCGGCCGTGATGCACTGCGGGGAAGAAGATGAACAGTGCTTATGTTTTGTTTATTTTATTTTTTTTTGTAACACTGTTCATATGAACAGTATTTTCATGGGACACTGTTCATACGAACAGTGAATCCGTGATGCACTATTCATATTTTATTTATTTTATTATATTCATTAATTTCTTTTTTTTGTTTTAAATTTATAAATTTTATATGAAGGCAGGTAAGGAATTGGTTGGGAATTACTTTGGGTTTGAGGTGGGTCATGATCGTTGATTTGGCTTAAACTTGTTCTCGAGCCCAATGTCATTTAATTCTTACTAAACCGCTTCAGATTGGACTCAACCAGATCAGACCGTGACTTAATAAAAGGGTTAATCAAATATTTTCCTATACAATTATAACTTTCAATCAAATCAGGACCAAAGACCATTTAGTTATAACCTTAGTCGGGTCAACACAATCTCCTTATATATTTTTCTGTAGTTTTCATTAAAGATTGCAATCAAGAGAGAGACAAGTTCAGAATCTGGTTTAAGAAAAGAATTATTTACCTCTTACCATAATTTAAATTTAATGCAATGTTTATTCAATTTCATGGTAAAATATGTATTTATCAGTTTAAAAACATTGATAAGTGCTATGGAAAGATAACTAAATTATAAATTATTAAGCACTTATCACACCCCCAAACCTATGTTTTGTCCTCGAGCAAAATGAAAATAAAGAAAAGCTCTAACTCACTTTTGCAGGCATCGCAATTGCATTTACCATATGCAACAAGGCTTTAAATCCCTAGGTTACCCTAGTGGACGAGTTATAGTCTCGTGAGGGTTTCTAGTGAAGATACCCACAAACTTCTAAAATTTTATTATTATTATTATTATTATTATTATTATTATTATTATTATTATTATTATTATTTATTTTTTTATGGTTATTATTATTTTTATTTTTATTTTTTATTATATATATATATTTAGATCGATTGATCTATGAAGTGAAAATCAAATTCCAACTGCATACTAGTAAAGAATTTCAAAAACTCTCTTTTTTTTTATTAAAATCTAATTTAAGATACATAAATGATGAAAATTTCAAAGCACACACGGTTTTATTTACTAAATCAGCCCAAATCCTAGGTCAAGATGCAATTCAAGTTGAAGTCATTAAGTTTCCATTTAGGGAGTTGTAAGACTTATTTATACTGGAGTGCTCGGTGAAATCTAGACCGTACACAAGCTAAGGGTTCGGATCAACAAAATATTGCAAAGACTAGTAGTTTCCAAGGATTGGTCGAAAGGACCTGCTCACTGATTCAAAATCATCTTATCTGCAGAATTTCGAGAGTTGTGGATATTTACTTTAGTACCTCACGGGCTTTATCTGTAATATTCCAGTTTACTCGAATTTTTACAACGACGGCTTTCACACTATTGTTTTTTCGGTCAATACAATATTTTTTTTTTCTTTTTTTTTCTTTTTTTTAAAAGAAAGATATATAAATTGTGCACTTTTACTCTTGTGGTGATTTCTCCGTGTAACGAGCAATCAGTCGACAACTCTCACACCAGTTAGCATAAGGTGTCGGGCATCAAGACTCCCCTACGGACTTATGCTCGGAGTTCTCATCACAAGCCCACTTGACCTTTGACAATAGGTAGCCCTTTTCAATGTTCCTGACTAAATCCATTTTTATTGTTTTTTTTTTTGGATTAGATAAGTATGATTCATCAGGGTCCAAGGTTGCTACCATACTCTCAACATAATGTCGAGCCTAGACCTTAGAAGAGTCGGCCAGTGTGTAGTGAAATTCCAAAGTGTTAATTAGCTTACAACTCCCTAAGAGAGACTTAATAAAAAGAACTTAAATTTGTATTACTTCCCACTAGTCATTGGGCTTTTTAGATTTTATATACCTTGTGTGTTTATCATTCTCGCATAAATGTATATAAATTAGGTTTTTTTTTAACAAAAACTTTTTTTAATAACTTTTTTTATTATTTTATAAAAAATGAAAATAAACACATTTTTTTTAAAAAAATATTTTTATTAATTTTTTTAAAAAGAAATGATTTTTTTATTATTATTTTTTATTATTATTTTTTATTTTTATTTTTTTTTGGATGAAAATCAAGATGAATACCCCCAAACCTAAACCTAACATTGTCCTCAATGTTAAGAAATAATCTAAGAGAATTGGGTTGCCTCCCAACAAGCGCTAAGTTTATTGTCTTCAGCCAGACATAGTGAGATAGTTTTTGCATCTCCTTCTATGAGGTCATCTATTTTGTCTATCATAAAATACTCAATTTCCCTTGCGGGTTGGTCGGCCGCATTGAACACATTTAATTTTACCTTCATATTCCCAAATGATATGTTCATTACCCCTGTTCTACAATTGATGCACGCATTGGCTGTTGCTAAAAAGGGCCGCCCAAGGATAACGGGGATTTGTTTCCTAGGATTAGGTTCATGTTCCATATCAAGGACAATGAAATCTACTGGAAAATAGAATTTGTCTACCTTGACAAGAACATCTTCAATTATCCCACGTTGTGTTTTTACAGATCGATCAGCCAATTGAAGGGATACCGAGGTTGGTTTTAACTCACCTAACCCAACTTTCTCATAAACTGAATAAGGTAAAAGGTTGACACTTGCCCCTAGATCTAAGAGTGCTCGATCAATGAAATTATTTCCTAAGACACAGGAGATCGTGGGAGCACCAGGATCTTTGAATTTTGGAGGGGTGTTGTGTTGGAGAATAGAACTCACTTGCTCAGTTAGGAAGACCTTCTTAGGCACATGTGTCCTAGATTTTCGCTTTTGTGTACAAAGGTCTTTGAGAAATTTGGCATAGGAGGGAACTTGTCTGATGGCATTGTTCGTCCTTTTCCTGTCTACCTAAAAATATGCTAGACAGATCGTTGTTAGAACCGACGAACAAAAGTTGAATTTAAATTTACTCTTACCTGTTCTACTCAAAGAATAGTGGTCGTAAGAGGTCGATCCACAGGGAGGCTATTGGAGTTGCTTAAAAATAAAAATGTTCACTCGGATTCAAAAGCGATTTTTGAATATCAAAAGAAAAACATTATGTCGGGGATGTTGATAGATTCTCTAGTCTACCGGAGAATGATTTTTAATTAAAATAAACTAGAAGACATGTACTTAGATTCAAAAAGCATTTATATATTTAATGGAAAAGAAGAGTTTTTTTTTTGCATAAATTAAAATGAATGACAACAGTGCTTAGGGAGATTGAAGCCTGAAACATAGACTGCATGAAAGAAGATTTCATAAATTGCAACTAAAACGAGAATTTTTGAATGCATAAAACAAACTGCAGGAATTAAACTTAACCTAAAACATGAATTGCATAAAAGAAAAATTAATGGATTGCATTAAAAGATTTCATAAAAAGAAAACAGAAATTAACTTGAACCTAGAACAGGGATTGCATGAAAGAAATTTTGCTAGATTTCAAAAAATAAATTGATTACAAAGGTAGAAATGAAGATTGGTGGCTTGATGCTGCCTTTCTTCTGCAAATAAAATAAAGAAAAGAAATAACAAAAAATCAAAAAGAACACTTCTCTCTTTCTCTCCCACGGTGGAACAACATAAAATATTATTTTTTTTTTCTTTCTTTCTTCTCCAAAAGAACAGAGCAATGCTCTGTTTCTTTTTTCTTTCTTCTCTCCCACCGAGCTCTCTTTTGGTTCCCACCCCCACAACCGAGCACACCCCCCTTTCTCTTCCTCCTTCTCTTCTTATAGCCGCGGACGGTCCGCCTGATGCGGAAGGGAGATGGCAGACGCGGTGAGGACGCGGGGAGGTCGATCTTGGCGTGATCCGGGCGCTGGGAGGAGCTGGATGCGGTGATCTCGGGCGGAAGCTTCGTGGACGGCTGCTGGGCGGAGGAGGAGCGATCTTGGCATGATCCGTGGAGGAGATTGACACGGATGCGATGGATGCTGATTCGGGAAGCGGTGAGATGCGGTTCGAGATCGCCGGAGATTGGATCACGGCTGGGGCTTCCTTCTTCGGATGCTGGTTTGGGAGCGGGATCGACGGGGAGGAGTCGATCGTGGAAGGGATCCAGTGCGGATCGGCTCGAGGAAAGAGACGCGCGGGCGTTGCTGGCACTGGATCTCGGCTTGCATCACGGGTTGCTTACTGGCACGGTGGCTGGCACGGTGGACTGATGATGAAGCGTGATCCGTGGATGATGGGATTCCGGGAGGTGGGGACGCGGGCTGGTGAATTCCTTCTTCTTCCCTTCTTTCGCACGGGATCACAGGCGCGCTTGGATCGGGAGCAAGGGAAGGGCGGTGATGCACTGCGGGCGGCTTGGATTTTCCTTTCCCTCGTAAGATGGGAGCTGGGAGACACCAAGTTCTGTCCAATTAGTCATATAGATAAAAAAATAGTATGATATGAAATTTGGCTTGTAGACGGGTCATCTATCCTGGCTGGAGGTCAAGTGCAATTCTTTTTAAGTCATGGGTCACCCAGCACCTTATAGTTATGACATAGCCAATTTAGATTTGCCCAAAATTATTTTCCAAAAGCACAAAAGAAATGGACCTGATTCGGACCCAAACCCGACTCGGATCCGAACCCGACTCGGGCCCGATTTGAAGTCAAATTTGTACTCAATGTGCATTTTATTCCTTAATTATACTAATCTATGTTAAACCCAAATATAATATTAATCCAGTAAATTTATCATTATCGGTTAACAATAACACTAATTTTAGTAATATGTAGGTCGCACTTTTGTGCTCTCATCACAACCTCCAACTAGCTTATTGCTAGTCTCTAGCAATTCAGTGCGAAAATGATAAAATGAGAGAGCAAAAGTGTTATTTATTATATAAATATCCTAAGATAAATACTCACTTTCGTAGAGCATTACGATTGCACTTAGCACGTGCAACAAGCCGTTAAACCCCTAGGTTACCCTAGTGGACGAGTGTTGTCTCGTGAGGGTTTGCAGTGAAGTTACCCACAAACTTCAATCCCAAAATAAAATTTGTTTTATGAAATGAAAGTCTAATTTCAAGTACATTACTGATAAAAAGCACACAAGGTTTTAATTACTAAGTAGCCCAATTTCTAGGTTAGTATGCAATTTAAGTTGAAGTTATTAGGTTTTCCGTTAGGAAGTTGTAAGACTTATTATACTTGAGTGCTCAGTGAAGTTTGGACCATGCACAAGCTAAGGTTTTGGATCTCCAAAATATCGCTAATATTAGTAGTTTCCAAGAATTGGTCGGACAAGACCTATTTGCTGATTCAAAATCATCTTTTCTGCAGGATTTCGAGAGCTGTGGATGTTTACTTTAATACCTCATGGGCTTTATCTGTAATATTCCAGTTTACTCGAATTTTTACAACGACGGCTTTCACACTATTGTCTTTCTTAAGGTCAATATACATTTTTTTTTCAAATTTTTTTTTTGTGTTTTTTTGTTGTTTTTTTTTTGCATTAAAGGGAAATGATAATGTATATATTGTGCACTTTTACTCCTGTGATGATTCCTCCATGTAGCGACCAATTAGTCGACAATTCTCACACCAGTTGGCATGAGGTGTCGGGCATCAAGACTCCCCTATGGACCTATGCTCGGGTTCCTCATCACAAGCCCGCTGGCCTTTTGACAATAGGTAGCCCTTTTCGATGTACCTGACTAAATCCACCAATTATTTTTTTTTTTTTATCAGAAAAAGATGGTTCATCAGGATTCGAGGTTGCTACCATACTCTCAACACAATGTCGAACCTATACCTTAGAAAATGCAGGTCAGATGTGTTGTGAAATTCAAAGCACTAATTAGCTTACAACTCACTAAAAGGAACTTAATAAAAAGAACTCACTTTGCACTACTTCCAACTAGTCATCGGGCTCTTAGATTTTATATACCTTGTGTGTTGTATTTATTTATTTTTTTATTTTTTTTTATTTTTTTTAATTTCCAAAAAATTTTTTAATTTTTTTTTATATAAAATTCCAAATGCTTAAAAATACCCCCAAACCTAAATCTAACATTGTCCTCAATGTTAAAGAAAAATTAAAGCAGTAAGAGGACAGAGGAGAAGTTACCTGATATGGGTAGGTAAATTGAAAATTGGGCAAAATCTCCCAAACCTGCATGTTAGTAATTTTTTTTTTTTTATAGAAGATATTCATATGTTGGGTTGCCTCCCAAAAGCGCTAAGTTTTATGTCTTCAGCCAGACAATTATAATTCATTCATGATAAACAGGGTCGGTCAAAAGTGTCTCCTCGACTTCTGGACTCAAATACTCAAGGTATGGTTTTAAACGATGTCTATTAACTTGAAATGACCTACCATCTTTAGTATTGTATATTACTACCGCACCATGCGGATGTACTTTCTCTACCGTGTATGGGCCAGTCCAGCGGGATTTAAGTTTTCCAGAGAATAGATGTAATCGAGAATCATATAAGAGAACTTTTTGTCCTTGGTAAAACTCTTTACGAGTAATCATTTTATCATGCATGACTTTCATGCGATCCTTGTACTTCTTAACACACTCGTAAGCATTGTTCCTAATTTCTTCAAGCTCGTCAAGCTAAAGCTTTCTATGTTCTTCCGCCTTGTCGAGATCGAAATTTAAGCGTTTGATTGCCCAATAGGCCTTGTGTTCTAACTCGACAGGTAAATGGCAAGCCTTGCCATAGACAATCCTGTATGGGGACATTCCAATTGGTGTTTTGTAGGCCGTACGATATGCCCACAATGCATCTGTTAACCTAAGGGACCAATCCTTTCGAGATGGATTGACAGTTTTCTCAAGGATGGTCTTGATTTCTCTGTTGGAAATCTCAACTTGTCCACTCGTTTGTGGATGATATGGTGTACCGACCTTATGGGTGATGTTGTACTTCCTAGCAAGGGCTTTAAAAATTCTATTGCAAAAATGTTTCCCCCCATCACTAATGATAGCACGAGGGGTGCCAAAGCGAGCGAAGACAGACTCCTTAAGAAATTTGATCACTACTTTGTGATCATTGGTCTTACACGCGATAGCCTCAATCCACTTAGATACATAGTCAACAGCTAGGAGTATGTACTGGTGCCCAAATGACATAGGAAAAGGACCCATAAAATCAATACCCCAAACATCAAAGATTTCTATAATTAAGATTGGGTTTAGGGGCATCTCATTTTTTCTTGAAATTTTTCCTAGTCTTTGACATCGGTCACATGCTTTGCAATACTCATGTGAGTCATGAAATAGTGTGGGCCAATAGAATCCGTACTGCAAAACTTTTGCAGCCGTCTTTTTACCACTGAAATGACCACCACAAGCGTGGTCATGACAAAAGAAAAGGACATTCCTTTGATCGTGTTCAGGGATGCATCGTCTGATGATTTGATCAGGACAGTATTTGAACAGGTATGGTTCATCCCAAAAATACCATTTTACACGAGCTAGGAAGCGAAATTTTTCTTGTTTGGTCCAAGAGCTGGGCATTTGTTCAGTAACAAGGTAGTTGACTACATCAGCATACCATGGAACATTGGTATGGGAAATCATCTTTAATTGTTCATCAGGGAAGGTCTCGGACACAGGCATGGATTCTCCAGATGATTCAACAATTAATCTGGACAAGTGGTCAGCTACGACATTTTTAGATCCCTTTTTATCTCGAATTTCGAGATCAAATTCCTGGAGCAATAGGATCCAACGAATGAGCCTTGCCTTAGCATCCTTCTTTGTGAGAAGGTACTTAAGGGCGGCATGATCGGAATAAACAAGAACCTTAGATCCTATCAGGTAGGGACGAAATTTATCTAGAGCAAAAACCACTGCCAACAATTCTTTTTCAGTGGTAGAATAGTTAAGTTGGGCGTCATTCAGAGTTTTGCTTGCATAATGAATCACATGGGGAAGCTTCTCTACTCGCTGACCTAAGACAGCACCTATGGCATAATCGGATGCATCACACATGATTTCAAAAGGACGACTCCAATCAGGACTCCTTATGATGGGCGCTGAAGTTAGTTCAGACTTTAGTCTCTCGAAAGCAGTTATACAAATTGGCCGAAAAATTAAAAGTAGCATCTTTTGCCAACAAATCGCATAAGGGTTTCGACAATTTACTGAAATCCTTGATAAAGCGGCGGTAAAAACCCGCATGCCCTAAAAAGGATCTGACTTCCCTAACAGTTTTGGGAGGTGGGTAACTTGGCAATTAATTCTACTTTGGCTTTATCCACCTCGATTTCCCTTGTGACACAATGTGTCCCAAAACAATACCTGATTGGACCATAAAATGACATTTTTTCCAGTTAAGAACTAAATTTTTCTCTTTACATCGTTCTATAAACAACAAGGGTCAAGTGATGGAGACATTCATTAAAATTAGATCCGAATACAGAAAAGTCATCCATAAAAACTTCTAAAAATTTTTCCACCATGTCGGAGAAAATGCTCATCATACACCGTTGGAATGTAGGCCGGTGCATTGCATAACCCAAAAGGCATGCGACGATAGGCAAAAGTGTCATAAGGACAGCGTGAATGTGGTTTTCTCTTGATCCTCACGTGCAATTGGAACTTGGTTATATCCAGAATAACCATCAAGAAAACAGTAATGAGAGTGGCCAACTAGACGTTCTACATTTGGTCAATGAAGGTAGTGGGAAGTGGTCTTTCCTAGTCATGGCGTTCAGCTTTCTGTAGTCGATGCACACTCGCCATCCAGTTTGGATTCGAGTTGGGACTAACTCATTTTGGGTCATTCTTGATCACAGTAATTCCAGATTTCTTGGGTACAACTTGAACTGGGCTCACCACTGGCTATCAGAAATAGGGTATATAATCCCTGTATCTAAAAGCTTGATGACCATTCGGCTCGAACTACGTCCTTCATGATTGGATAAATCGCCTTTGTGGTTTCTCTAGAAATTTTTTGCATCTTCTTCTAGATGGATTTATGTTGGACCACAGAAGGACTAATCCCCTTAATATCAGCTATAGACCAACTGATAGCTTCCTGATTCTTCCGAAGGATACTTAACAGCTTCTTTCCTGTTCTTTAGTTAGATTCGATGCAATTATAACAGGTAAGGTCTTGTTTTCCCCAGAAATGCATACTTCAAGTTTCGGAAAGGTCTTTAAGTTCTAGTTGTGGAGGTTTGACATTAGATGACACTAGCTGAGATTCCGAAATAGGCAATGGATTCAAACTTGGTGGCCCATCTGCTAGTATCCATCACTGGAATGGAATCTAACAATGCATTAACCTCTTGACTTGACACCACAATCTTGACCAAAATTAGCCAAACATCTTTCTAATGGGTCAGAATAACTCGATTCTTCAAAAGAACTGCTAATTATATTCTCAATCATGTGAATTTCTTCCAAATCGTCCATCTCAGTTGACTGACTACTACTATGAAAAACATTGAGCTGGACAGTCATGTTCCCAAAGGCTAGAGTCATTATTCCATTTCGGCAACTAATCACAGCATTTGAAGTGGCCAAAAATGGTCTACCTAGAATCACCGGGATGTGACTTTCTGGATTTTTTACTGGTTCAGTTTCAAGGACTACAAAATCCACAGGGTAGTAGAATTCATTAACTTTTACAATCACATCCTCTACAATTCCTTTGGGATACTTCACAGTCCTATCTGCTAATGAACAAGGTAATGTTTGTGGGTTTTAATTCCCCCCAAATCTAGTTCGGTGTAGACAGAATAGGGTAATAGGTTTACACTTGCTCCTAAGTCTAATAGGGCTCTCCGAATGATGGTGTCTCCTATTTTAATTTCAACAGTGGGGCAACTAGGGTCCTTGTATTTTGGGGCAATCTGTTGTTGAATAAGAGATGAGGCTTGTGCCGCCATCACAGCTTGTCTAGGAATACTGATTTTTCTTTTCACCGTGGTTAGGTCTTTTAAGAATTTTGTATAGGAGGGGATCTGTTCTGATGGCATCTAGGAAGGGTAAATTTATTTGAACATTTTTAAAGACTTCCATGATTTCATCGTACTGAGATTTTTTCTTTGAGTCTTGTAGTCCTACTAGGAAAGGGAGCCTTAGACGAACAAAATTTTGAATTTAAATTTACTCTTACCTGTTCTACTCGAAGAATAGTGGTCGTAAGAGGTCGATCCACAGGGAGGCGATTGGAGTTGCTTAAAAATAAAAATGTTCACTCGGATTCAAAAGCGATTTTTGAATATCAAAAGAAAAACATTACCGCCGGGGATTGTTGATAGATTCTCTAGTCTACCGGAGAATGATTTTTAATTAAAATTAACTAGAAGACATGTACTTAGATTCAAAAAGCATTTATATATTTAATGGAAAAGAGAGTTTTTTTTTTTGCATAAATTAAAATGAGATGACAACAGTGCTTAGGGAGATTGAAGCCTGAAACATAGACTGCATGAAAGAAGATTTCATAAATTGGCAACTAAAACGAGAATTTTTGAATGCATAAACAAACTGCTGGGAATTAAACTTAACCTAAAACATGAATTGCATAAAAGAAAAATTAATGGATTGCATTAAAAGATTTCATAAAAAGAAAACAGAAATTAACTTGAACCTAGAACAGGGATTGCATGAAAGAAATTTTGCTAGATTTCATAAAAATAAATTGATTACAAAGGTAGAATGAAGATTGGTGGCTTGATGCTGCCTTTCTTCTGCAAATAAATAAAGAAAAGAAATAACAAAAATCAAAAAAGAACACTTCTCCCTTTCTCTCCCACGGTGGAACAACATAAAAATATTATTTTTTTTCTTTCTTCTTCTCCAAAAGAACAGAGCAATGCTCTGTTTTCTTTTTCTTTCTTCTCTCCCACCGAGCTCTCTTTTGGTTCCCACCCCCACAACCGAGCACACCCCCCTTTCTCTTCCTCCTTCTCTTCTTATAGCCGCGGACGGTCACCTGATGCGGAAGGGAGATGGCAGACGCGGTGAGGACGCGAGGAGGTCGATCTTGGCGTGATCCGGGCGCTGGGAGGAGCTGGATGCGGTGATTCTCGGGCAGAAGCTTCGTGGACGGCTGCTGGGGCGGAGGAGGAGCGATCTTGGCATGATCCGTGGAGGAGATTGACACGGATGCGATGGATGCTGATTCGGGAAGCGGTGAGATGCAGGTTCGAGATCGGCCGGAGATTGGATCACGGCTGGGGCTTCCTTCTTCGGATGCTGGTTTGGGAGCGGGATTGACGGGGAGGAGTCGATCGTGGAAGGGATCCAGTGCGGATCGGCTGGAGGAAAGAGACGCGCGGGCGTTGCTGGCACTGGATCTCGGCTTGCATCACGGGATGCTTACTGGCACGGTGGCTGGCACGGTGGACTGATGATGAAGCGTGATCCGTGGATGATGGGATTCCGGGAGGTGGGGACACGGGCTGGTGAATTCCTTCTTCTTCCCTTCTTTCGCACGGGATCACAGGCGCGCTTGGATCGGGAGCAAGGGAAGGGCGGTGATGCACTGCGGGCGGCTTGGATTTTCCTTTCCCTCGTAAGATGGGAGCTGGGAGACACCAAGTTCTGTCCAATTAGTCATATAGATAAAAAAATAGTATGATATGAAATTTGGCTTGTAGACGGGTCATCTATCCTGGCTGGAGGTCAAGTGCAATTCTTTCAAGTCATGGGTCACCCCAGCACCTTATAGTTATGACATAGCCAATTTAGATTTGCCCAAAATATTTTCCAAAGCACAAAAGAAATGGACCTGATTCGGACCCAAACCCGACTCGGATCCGAACTCGACTCAGGCCGATTTGAAGTCAAATTTGTACTCAATGTGCATTTTATCCTTAATTTATACTAATCTATGTTAAACCCAAATATAATATTAATCCAGTAAATTTATCATTATCGGTTAACAATAACACTAATTTTAATAATATGTAGGTCGCACTTTTGTGCTCTCATCAGGCATCAAGGAGTGGGAGGTTGATTTTAACTTGTTTGAAGATCTCTATCATCTCTTCTAATGAAGTTCCCTTTTTGCCAAATGGTGAGGGTGAAGTAAGAGCTTCAGAAAATGGGGCCTTTGGGATGTGAGTTTTGGCAGAAGATGGACTAGCTGAAGAAGAAGAAGAAGGTTTTAGATTTTCATTTGACACATTTCTATCCTCTTCTTCACCTTCCTTATGTTATCCTCCCCAATCTTATCGTCTATTATACGTCCACTCCTTAGGGTAGTCAAGGCATTGGCTTGTTCATGATGAATTGTATTTAATTGATTTTCTTGAGCCATGTATTGTCCCCTAGGATTACTTAGTGGTTGGCTTGGAAGCTTTCCTTCCTCTTGCTTGTTCAGTGCATTAGCTAGTTGCCCCATCTGGGATTCTAGCTTGGCGATTGATTGCGTGTGAGAGTGCAACCAATTGTGTAATGGTTTCCAAATCTTGAAGGGCGTTCAACACTTTCTCCTCAAGGCTGTGTTTTCTTTGGGGTGGAGGAGGAGTGTGTTGAAATTGAGTCGAGGGATGGTAGGGATGAATATTTTGTGGGTTTGAAAATTCTGAGGGTTTGGAAAGTTTTGGGAAATAAGGTTGGGCAGTATTCGAAGCTTGCTGCTTCCAAGAAAAGTTTGGATGATTTTCGCCATCCCGGGTTATATGTATTGGAAAATGGGTCATTACCCGGTCTAGGCAGTGTTTGAGCAGCATTGATGTGTTCTTGCACGAGTTCGGAGAATTGGGGCGCTGAAGGGCACTCATGAATAGGGTGGGATGGGCTAGAACAAATAGTACACACTTGTGCTTGGGAAGAGTTCATGTAATGCCCACCTATCATCAGTTGGTCAATCTTATGGGACAATGCATCTACCTTGCTAAGACAGGTCCATAGAATGACTTATTTCATAAATGATCCTTTTCTTTGAGAACTCGGGGGTGCTTGACGAGAACATGAAGCATGGTGGAGGGGAGTTTTCATTTAGATTTTCAAAATAATTTCCATGCTTCATGCTCATTTTGAAGCAATGAATGTCCCCCCACATGCGGCAATCAATCATCTGACGGTTTCGTTCTGTCAATCCGTCATAAAAACATTGCACTAGTTGCCACTTAGGTATTTGATGATGAGGGCATTTACGGATTAGGTCCCTAAATCTCTTCCAAGTTTTCATGAAATTCTTCTCCCTCAGTTTGGGAGAAGCTTGTAATGGCACGTCTAAACTGGTTCGTTCTTCCTATGGGAAAGTATTTTTTAAGGAATTCTTGTTGCATTTGATCCCAAGAACGAATTGAGTTAGCTTCTAAAGAATTCAGCCATTGTTTGGCTCTATCTTTAAGGGAGAAGGGAATAATCTAAGTTTCAGAGCATCATCAGTGAAATTCTGAATCTTGACAGTGGTGCAAATTTCAAGGAATTCATCTAGGTGTTTATATGGATCTTCATTGGTGAGCCCATAAAAAGATGGAAGCATTTGGATCACACTAGACTTTATTTCATATTGTACAGCTGCTACTTCAGGTAATCGATGCAAGATGGGGAAGTGTAAATAGTGGGAGTAAAGTACTCCCTCAGGAGTTTGGGTTGTTCTTCAGCCATCTTAAGAGGTGGGGATGATCCTAATGTTTTGATCTTAGCTCGAATGTTCCTAAGGGTTCGTTCTATTTCAGGGTCAAAAGGTAATAGGTTTTGTACTCTAGAACGACTACCGTGCATACACTAGTACTCGATCAATCAAGCATGCAATAAAAGAGAAAAGCATATCAATCCTAGTCTTTGTCCTAAAATCACTAGACAGCTCCTAACTGGTTTGAAGAGGGCACCCTAGCCTCCAATCCGGTCTAATGAACCGAGTTGACCAGGTAAGCTCCCAGGTAAGTAGAGGGGTCACGATGCGTTCGCAAAGGTCCCACTTAAAACCCACTTGCCTCGAACAGATGAACTGTCTCCCTTATAGGGACAAAGCTTGCCTAGACATCAACTAAGCCACAGAGCGAAATTGGTGTAACCTTCGGTGATCTTCGTCCTATTGAGCTCGAATGTCCCTAGGAGCCAACGTCTAATTGATTTTAATTAACGATGACACTATGTGAGATTGAGTTCACCTAAGTTGGGCAAGAGTCCGGTGATGAAATCCGGCTCTTATCTTGTTGGGGTGATTGCCCTTACTATGTGCAAATTGATTTGTGTATGTGTATCAAGCATGCATTCACAATTTTGCTATAATTAAAATCAAACAATCACCACAAAATTTCAAACCAATAATTAATTTAAATAAGAAAAGTTTAGGGGTTACCAAAGGGAATTTCCCCAGCAATTTAATTTTTTTTTTTGCAAACCTCTACAGCATTTCTTTTCCGGCAGTTCTTCTTTTGATCATCCCAGATTTTTTTTCCTCGATTCCTGATCAAATAATATAAATAAAAATTAGTAAGGGAGAAAAAGAAGATAAGAGAAGTAACAATAATAGAAATTTTTTTTAAAGAATTTTTTTTAATTTTTAAATAATTTTTTTTAATAAGAAAAATAACTATGCTAGCAATCCCCGACAACGGCGCCAAAAATTGATCGGTTCTTTCAATTTCGAAAATAAACCACGCAATAGCACGTATCCTGTAGGATAGTGATTACGGGTGTCGGTCCACAGGGATTGGAGACAAGTTATTTTTCTTTTAAAAATAAATCAAGAAGAAGAGTTTGCTAACTTAATTATACTGAATTAATCTATGAGTGCAAATTGGAGTTTATCAGAGTAGAGGGATCTAGGGTTTGGAATCCACCGCATAGCATTGCATTAGGGGTTGTGTTCTTAATTTTTATCTTTTGGAGAGGCATGCAAATTGGCTACAAGCCTTTTAAAATAAAAACATAAAGAGTTTTAGAAAGATCCATCTTCGGTATAGCATGAAGTGTCTACCTAAGTATGCTAATCTAGGGTGTAGCACATCTCATCTTCCTAGGCATGGATCATCTTAGACTACTTTAGCAAACATGAATAGTAAATGGCATGCTCAAGGTTTAAACATCATAAAATAATTTTTCATTGAGAATGAGAATTTAAACAAACTCCAAAAAGATTAAAAGAGTAAGAACTACAATGCCCTGTTACATTGCTAGGGCTTCATCCAGCCCTAGACTAGATGCTCAGCCGCGCATGGCTTCCGGACGGCCTTTCATCTTCATATAAAAATCTTCCGCTACCGCTGTTCCCAAAATACTCAAAATATTCTCTCCCCCCTCCTTTTCTTTTCTTTTCTTTTCTCCCGAACAGAGCATCTCTCCCCAAAACCGAGCGCCCCCCTGTTTTCTTTCGAACCCAGCTCTTTATATAGGACTTAAAATTCTTGAGTTAAAATTCTTCTTTTCTAGTTTTATTTTGCTCGAGGCGCCAAAAATTGATCGGTTCTTTCAATTTCGAAAATAAACCACGCAATAGCACGTATCCTGTAGGATAGTGATTACGGGTGTCGGTCCACAGGGATTGGAGACAAGTTATTTTTCTTTTAAAAATAAATCAAGAAGAAGAGTTTGCTAACTTAATTATACTGAATTAATCTATGAGTGCAAATTGGAGTTTATCAGAGTAGAAGGATCTAGGGTTTGGAATCCACCGCATAGCATTGCATTAGGGGTTGTGTTCTTAATTTTTATCTTTTGGAGAGGCATGCAAATTGGCTACAAGCCTTTTAAAATAAAAACATAAAGAGTTTTAGAAAGATCCATCTTCGGTATAGCATGAAGTGTCTACCTAAGTATGCTAATCTAGGGTGTAGCACATCTCATCTTCCTAGGCATGGATCATCTTAGACTACTTTAGCAAACATGAATAGTAAATGGCATGCTCAAGGTTTAAACATCATAAAATAATTTTTCATTGAGAATGAGAATTTAAACAAACTCCAAAAAGATTAAAAGAGTAAGAACTACAATGCCCTGTTACATTGCTAGGGCTTCATCCAGCCCTAGACTAGATGCTCAGCCGCGCATGGCTTCCGGACGGCCTTTCATCTTCATATAAAAATCTTCCGCTACCGCTGTTCCCAAAATACCCAAAATATTCTCTCCCCCCTCCTTTTCTTTTCTTTTCTTTTCTCCCGAACAGAGCATCTCTCCCCAAAACCGAGCTCCCCCCTGTTTTCTTTCGAACCCAGCTCTTTATATAGGACTTCCCCACCCCTTGCAGCCGACTGAGGATCGAAACGGCCGTGGAATCGCTGGGCGCTGATCACGGAAGAGGATCCCTCCTGGATGGCGAGAAACGGACGAGGCGGAGGCGGGGGATTGGCTATGATGCGCTTCCTGGCGGATGGCTGGCTATTCGGGATGCGAAGGGAAATCACGGGCAACTGCGTTGGGTGCTGGGTTCCCTGGAAATAGAAGGAACTGTGATCGTATCTCGGAATGGTTGCGGCTGCAAATGGATTGGAAGAAGCTGGGAGGATGCAGAGACTATCTCGGATGCTCGGATGCTTGCAGGAAATTGAGCTTTGAATCGCGGAAGCGGGGGATTGGCTCCGGATGCGTCACGGGCGGAGGAGGAGGCGGGAGATCCGGTCGCTGGCTGCATCGTCTTGATCACAGACGGCTTGGATCACGCTTGCCGTCCGGGTGTGGGAGTTTCCGGAAGAGGGTGCTGCAATGAGGCGCGATGGAAGGAGCTGGATTACCGGCTGCTGAAACAGGGGAAGAAATGCTGCTGTGAACCGTTGGGAGGAGTGGAAGAAGCCGGGAGGGAGCTGATCTGGATGCGCTGGAGATCGTGATCAACGGGCAGAAGAAGATGCGAAGGTGGGGGTCTTGAATCCGGAATGGTTGCACGGCTGGACGTGGTGCGGAAGGAAGGAGGCGCGGGCTGCGGCGGAGGAGGAGCGATCGTGGCTGGGCGGTGATCGCGGGATGATGGGGACGTTGAGAGGAGCTGGAGATCCAGAAGAGTGGAGAACGCGGATCCGTGGTTGCACCGCATGGAACTCGTGGCTGGAACGGGAGGGAGGAGCGAATCTCGGCCGTGATGCACTGCGGGGAAGAAGATGAACAGTGCTTATGTTTTGTTTATTTTATTTTTTTTTTGTAACACTGTTCATATGAACAGTATTTTCATGGGACACTGTTCATATGAACAGTGAATCCGTGATGCACTATTCATATTTTATTTATTTTATTATATTCATTAATTTTTTTTTTTGTTTTAAATTTATAAATTTTATATGAAGGCAGGTAAGGAATTGGTTGGAAATTACTTTGGGTTTGAGGTGGGTCATGATCGTTGATTTGGCTTGAACTTGTTCTCGAGCCCAATGTCATTTAATTCTTACTAAACCGCTTCAGATTGGACTCAACCAGATCAGACCGTGACTTAATAAAAGGGTTAATCAAATATTTTCCTATACAATTATAACTTTCAATCAAATCAGGACCAAAGCCCATTTAGTTATAACCTTAGTCGGGTCAACACAATCTCCTTATATATTTTTCTGTAGTTTTCATTAAAGATTGCAATCAAGAGAGAGACAAGTTCAGAATCTGGTTTAAGAAAAGAATTATTTACCTCTTACCATAATTTAAATTTAATTTAATGTTTATTCAATTTCATGGTAAAATATGTATTTATCAGTTTAAAAACATTGATAAGTGCTATGGAAAGATAACTAAATTATAAATTATTAAGCACTTATCAGTTGGGTTATAACTTGACCGACATGACCTATTATGTCCCATGAACCTAGCCATATCCAATCCTGTCTACTAATATGTTGGGTCTATATCCAAGATCGACTCAAATATAAAACCAGATTAGGTTACGGTCAGGCATACCCGAGTTAGAGTTGATCTATTTGCAGCCCCACTCACTTTACAAGGTAAGCTTGACCAACCCCAAATAGAAACCAAAATTTTTGATGATCAACCTATTAATCAAAATGAGTTGGTTAGGGTATCTTATTTAGTCAGGGATTATGGCCATTATAATGTTATCAATTATAAAAGCCATTTTAGATGAAATCCATTTTGTTATATATGTTAATATTTATATAATGAACCTCATCTCATTATAATTATCACAGTCTGGCATCATCAGTTTTCAATGTTCCCTCCAAAAAAAATGTCTATGCCACCTGAAAGCTACATTTTATTGACAGAACAATAAATTGAATAATAATATTTTTCCCATTATTTATGTAATTTTTCATTATAACATCGTTGTAGTAATTGTTACAATAACCTTTTTTTAATATAAAAAAAATTTGAACATATAAAATGGGCAAATAAATGTTATAATAGTTGGTAACTATTTTGCATATATTTGCAGGTGATTTGAGTCCTGGAGTTGTCATCTATGGCACTTTTTGAATCCATAAAACACTAATTCAATTTTAACCATGCTTGCAATCAAATTTGAACCAAGCTTGCTTCAAGTTTGAATGGACTTTTCGCTAGGTTTAGGATTTTTACACTAATCAATTAGACTCCTATTCAGATTAGTTTATATTAAGCTTGATTCGAGCTTGAAATAGTGAAAAAGAAATCAAGCTTAATCTTGAATTTCGAATTCAAAATTAGTTTCCAATCAAGTTTGGTGGTGATCACAGTTTGCTGGTCTACACCCTTAGGCATTTTTTAAATTATACATATTAATTGGAGAAACTTTAAACAGTAGAGTAAGATAGAAGTAATGGCTATTATTAGATATTTTCATTGTTCATTTGAATAAAATAAAATTTCTAATTAAATTCAAGCCTCTAAACTAGACGAAATAAAAGATTTTTTTTTGTTTAAGTAACGGCTCGAGACATAATATCTTTATTTTAGAAAAAATAAGTAACAATGGCCTTTATTCACCTTGCTAACCAATTATAGGTTTTCCTTGGAAAATAAAATTACTAAAAAATATGAGTGGAAAGTAATATATGAAAGTAAAAAAATGATATCATTTTACCATAGCAAACACCACCATCATTTTTCCTTTTTTTTTTCTATTACTCTCCGCTCATAACAAATTTTATTTTATTTTCAAAAAAAAATTATGAACAAAAGCTCGTATTGCTGTTGCAATTGTAGGTGGCTGTTTTGGTCGATGTCACATGAAGATACCGGTGCTAATGAAACTCGGTACTTTGGTTGGTTGGGCTGGGTTTGCTTGAATGCAAAATTAGTTTAGTATATGGATCCATTGTTTTTTTAAAAAAAACCCTATGTTCATATTTTCAGGCGAGCTCGAGTTCATTCTAAGTTGCTACCATGCAATCTAATAGTTTGACCAGGCGGCGATCGGCAGCAGGCCTCAACCGCTGGTGATGTGGTGTCCAGCAAAAAAGAGGAGTTTTGGCTTTTTAGGCCAAGCATATTTTTAGAAAGATAAACAGAGCCGCAGACTGGATAGTTTCGTATGTGACTAGTTACTTTGGAGACAACCTATGGATTGGAAAAAGGAAGTTGCGTAGAGCGTTCTATAATTTATTATTTTTTAATTTTATTGAATGTATGTATATGGTACAAATCATCCGCTTCAGCAATAATAATAATAATAATAATAATAATAATAATAATAATAATAATAATAATAATCTCGGATTCGGAGTGGATGAGCTATCTGGTCCAAGACGGCAATCAAAAAATAGCATTTCTTGATAGTTGTGTGGGCCCCACGAGCCCAACAGATATGGATCGACGGCCCCACCTTATCCACCTGGCGGCTCTCTCGGAATTAGAAACCTTGGACTGCCTCGAAGACCACAGTGGTGTCAGAAAGGGGCAGGGAATTAATGGTCCAATAACTTATCAATTTGGCCCACCATTCAAGAGTTCTTTCTCCCAGAAATTAAATGGCACATTCTTGGCAACTTGGTTGGGGGCCATCGAACTGGATCCTGCCCTTGGGCTATCTCCGTGGTCTTCCTAATTTGGTGCGTCTTAGTATCCAATAGCCAATTTAACCTATATTGTAAACAGTATACCATCCTAATTTTGGGCAGCAAGCCTATATGGAAGGAAACCGTCCAACGGATTGGTTCGCTGAATCGCTGTGCAGGGATACTGACAGAAGAGAAGGTGATGCTAAGCCACAACTTGTGGCCTATCTTACACCTGATTCAAGATGATTGAAGTGGGTGCATCTATCTTAAAGTCCTAATTGATCTATAGTGTAATTTTCCTTCTGCCCTAAGGAAAAAAAAAAAGGGGCCAAGTTTTGATCACCTTAAATAGTATCTTCCTTAAGTTGATAATCAAACGATATAATTCCTTCGATTGCAATCATTGATCTAGCAGTTGTATCCAATGCATGTGCCTAGACCTGGCCCTCAAATGAAAATGAAATGAGTCCAACCCAACCACTAGGTAAAAGACCTAGTGACCAGTTCATAGCATCCAAAAGGGAACCATGCAACAAATAATATATTTGTCTTTTAGGCAAAATTATTGGAATATCCTCTCTATTTAAAGGCAGTTTTTACTTACCATCCCTCTTGTTTAAAATTTTAAGTTCATAGAGTGGTGCAATATAGTTCCGCTATCCATCTCCATTTACCGGGCTCATAGGGTTGTGCCATGTAATAGTTATGTGACATATTTAGGACTAAAATACTCTTCACTTAACATCGCGTAACAATATGAATATATTTAGCTCCAAATCCCCCCAACTCCATAATGACCTTGCAACATCAGATTCTGCTATGGCCTTGCTTCTGCTATTGGTGCTGACAACAAGGCACCCGTCAATGGTGGCCACCAATGCTTTCTATCGAGCACCAACAACCTATATCGTCTCAATCCAATTATCCAGGTTGATCACTCTCCATCACCTCCATAACTCGTCAATATACAAATATATTAATCATGAAATCAAAACCATCCATCTAAATTAGGGACTCTAACATAAAAAAGCCCTCTGAACCAACTTTATCTCAGTCACCTCTAAATCTATCTGGCCCCTTGAAAATCCTCTCGTAGATTGCGGTCGACTTCCTCACATTAGATTGAAACGAGTATGGCCCCTTTCTTCACCCTCACTCATGTACCCTCTTGACACCCTCTCTAATGCCAGAGAATCAATACTCCTCTTATCATGGGTTGATAGTGCGACTGCTTAAGTGTCACAGATGATCAAGGTGGTGGAGACCACGACCTAGGTCCATCCGCAGCTCCTTACTTGCATGCTCCTCGCCATTGTCATGTTGGAGCACGAGGTCGAGGTGGTGATCAGGGAGACGAAGTAAGTCAAGGTAGAGGATGGCCGAGCAATGCTGATCATCTCCAAAGAGGGTGGCTTGACCATCGTTGCCAATACCATGGTACTCGCCTTGGCGCACTAGACCAATCACTCCCCCCTCATCTCCTCCCTCTTTATTGGAGGCTACATTTGTGGGACACGAAAGGAAGCCAATATATCGAACTATTTGAAGTAGATTATTAATGAGTATTTTGATTGGAAAGGTGCACATGATAGCTGGCATGGTGTCATGCTCTTCGTGGCTAAAAAAAGGGGATATGATGGCCTCTTGGAATGGCTAGCTAGGATGACTGGCTTGAGATTACTAGGGACGTGGACTATATACAAATATCGAATCAGCAAAGAAAAGAAGATGTGAGTAGAGGATTGGCATGGAACGGTATGTGGGGAAGTAGAAAGGACTTCAGAGTAGACTAAAGAGTGAGAGGGTAAATTTGTCTTTCGAGACGACGGACTAACAATGTTGGATGGTGGATGGACAATAGAGTTACATTGGATCAGTATGGTAACTCAAAGAACTTAATTAAAAAAATTTATTGCTGAAGAGGTATGAGTGCAAATCGATCAAAAATAAAGATGTGTTATGGTATTTTTTTATATTTTATTAAAGATATTTCATAAATTTATATTTAAACTCAATTGAAAAATCAAGTTGCATCAGTTTTACTTCACATGCTCCTGTTCCTTAAAAAATGATCGATGAGCAAAACAAAAAAAAGCACTTAATTTTGTGTTATTGACAAAGAGAAAGCCATTTTGACTTCTTGGGGCTCACCATGGAACCCTCATGTCCTCCGCAAGAACCATGTTGATGTCCAAAACTGTTAAAATATTTGCGGCAGAAGAGAAAAATAAGAAAAAAATAATTTTATTTCTCTATTCCATCATATTCGGTACATCTTAGGGTTATATATACTAGTATATAGACTCCATATAAGAAAAATAACATAGCTTCATATAGGATCACACTGATAATAGAAAATTTTATTGACCGATACAAGTTGTTATGCGATTCTTAAAATCACTCTAATAAGATCATACTAATAAAGAAAATTAATACAGGTTGATACATAATCACGTTAATAAAAAAATATTATGGATGATGCAGGTTGTTACGTGATCCCTAAAATTATGCTAACAAAAAATAAAGAAACAAATGGATGGAGTCATGGATGTAGGGTTTACCTACAAAACTAAAAAGACATTGAATTAAGCAACGTAAAAATCTGATACAAAATTATACAAACTAGGCATGATGTAACTCTATCATTATTCGATTTTTCGCTCCCAATGCATACCATGTTGAGTCAATGAAAGATCCGATGAAAGTGTTACGTGATAGCGGTGCAATGTGAGATTGTTGTGTTAGCCTAGCAGTCTCAAAACGATAGCCGATAGTTACATCATTGATAGGCTAAAAATTTGGACTTTGATTCAAACTGTTCGGGACCTAAGGTTGTCTATGTTCTGACCTAGGTCGATAGAGAAGCTCATCTTGGCCACTGCTTGCTTTTCCCAAGAGGCTCGTTGCATGTGCTATAAATAGAGATGGCTGCCGTGGCCATGGCCTGTCAGATGCGCGCAAAAACCGTTGGCCTGGCATTTTTGGTTCGACCCCCGGCTTAGTCAAGACGTTCGTCCCAAGGCTCAGAACTTGAGCATACTCTTACCGGATATGCTTCAAATCTTGTGGACCCACCTTCCATATGGATAACAATTATCCATATCCATTTACTTTCTTGTCGAATTATGACCCATATTAATTGCCACATGTTTATCCATATAAAATTACTGGCCAATAATTAATGGATACCTATCAGGTTTGTTGCATAAAATGTTGTCATCTTGGGCAGGTTTTAAATAAATAAATAAATAAATAACTATATATATATATATATATATATATATATGTTCATAACAAGTCTTTCATAGGAATATCTTCAATTTGGACTCTTTATTGTTTTCCCTGACCAGACACGTATATAATTTAATAAAATTTTGACACACATGAACCAAATTTGTTTCTGTTATGCTATTTTGAAATCATCTTTTAAAGGATAACTATCATAAAGGATATATTGATACCATTGGATTTACATTCATGTCATGCATGGATTGATCTTATGCTAAAAAAATGATTGATATCAGCTGGAATAATTCTACCCATAAGTGCACTGGACCAAGCAACTATACGTAAAAATTTATCGTAAGGGTCGATTAATACCAGTTGGAATA
Organism: Phoenix dactylifera; assembly: GCF_009389715.1. Classification (NCBI taxonomy): domain Eukaryota; kingdom Viridiplantae; phylum Streptophyta; class Magnoliopsida; order Arecales; family Arecaceae; genus Phoenix; species Phoenix dactylifera. The sequence continues at coordinate 8,278,949 of NC_052399.1, forward strand.
ATTCTGCAGATAAGTGTATTGACCAAGCAGCAATATATGAAAAATTATTGTCATATATCCATCCTGGGTTTGGTCGAGTTGGTGCTTGTTTGCTTTTATTTCTCTCTTTTAGGCAACCTTCGAGCGTCAGAAATACGGTGTAGCCTTCTTGGAGCAGAGATGGATACCATAACCGCCAGTTTCCAATTAATTCCGGACCAGGCGACGACAGGGGTCGATGTCGAGGTCAACGAGCCTTACCGGTCGGTGACCGCATCTCTGTTCGGTCGACTCGGTAAACTAACTATCTCGCGGAGTACTGTATTGCTAACTTGTGCATTCCACGTGGCGGAAAATTACACCGATAAGAGTTTATCCGAAAGCGCGTGGCGGGGGATACTACAATAAATACCAGGACAGCAGACCGTGACTCCGCCAGCGCTTTACATCCCGTGTCCACCCCTCGCGGCACGCACATCTCACTACTCTTCTCTCTCTCTCTCTCGCTCTCTCTTTCTCTCAAGGCGATACTCTTTACGGTGGTTCGGCGGGGGTCAGGATGCCGAATGGCGAGCGGGGGAGCGGCGAGGTGGAGCTGGCGGGGAATAGGGGCGCCAGGAGCGGCGGCGGGAGGGACGTAGGCTTGGTGGAGACCGCCGGTGGGCTGCCGCCGGAGAAGCCGATCAGCCTGACGAGGCTGATCTTTGCTTGCATGGTGGCCGGCGGAGTCCAGTACGGTTGGGCTCTGCAGCTGTCGCTGCTCACGCCATACGTTCAGGTGATCACCACCTTCGTCTCCTCTCTCTCCCCCTTTTTCTTTCGCCTTCTTCCAGCGTTTTATTATTATTATTTTTTGCCCTCCAATTATTGCCTTGGATGATGAGTTTTAGTGATTTATTTATTTTTTTTGGAAAAAAATAAATGGTTTGAAAAGGGACATGAGATTTGGATGCTCAGCTACGTATTTGATTTCCGTCGCAAACTCCCCTTGCATATTCCACGAAAGAAGGATGCACCTTCCTTCTCGCCCGTTGACCGTTGGATAATCCCCATCTCACTTTGCGATCTGTGCAAGTGGATGATCCAACGGTCAAGTGGTGCGAAGGAAGGTATTTTCTCCTTTCGCGCAAAGAGGATGCAACCGCGATCCTTGTACTATAGCCCTCGGCCACCAAGTTCATTGTTTCTAGCGCTGCTGATTAATTTTTATCAATTTTTAACCGTTTTTCTCGTAGAATTAATCCTTATCTGTATATGATTTGCCTCCCTTGTATTGCAGTATCTACTATTTAAAGAGATGCCATATGGTTTATAAATATTAGGAGCCAGTTCATGACAAGGGCATCACGATGTCAACGGAGGAGCTTGTCATTGCCCCGAGTCTAGAGTTATTTCAGCCATATAATGCGAAAGTAATAATGGTTGAGCAATGAAATAACTAATTCATATTTTTAGTTTATCTTTGCATTTCTTTTATTGTTGAGAGCAAACAATCAATATATAATAATTGAAGGAAATGAAACGTGCATTGGTGCTCTGCTGCCGTTTGTGCAGAAGACAAAACAATAAATGCCTGTGCCCCACCATTGATTATGATATGAGATAATGGATATGGTGAAACATTTTACATTTCAAATTATAATATATGCCATTTCGCAAAATAATTATTTTTATCAAATATTTTTAATTGTGAATTGTACTATATCTTGGATGTTGAAAAAGGGCAATGCCATCAGTTTCACAAAATATAAGTAGACTATGGGTGTTCCAAAGATACAAATATTATAGCAAACTTAAGCATGATTTTATTTTGTTTTACCCTATATGTCTTCGAGGGGGGAAAAGAAGATAATCCTAGCATGAAAAAAAGTAATAAGATAAAATATACATGAAAAAAAGTAAGATTTAAAATAAGATATATTAAGATAACATATAAAAGAAATATAAAAACATAAAATATAAAATAATATGAAAACTATAAAGCAAGATAAAATATAAAATATTAAAAAAGCAATAAGATAAAATAAGTTAAAAAGAAATAAGGTCTAAAAAATCCAAAAGTACTTGAAATTTTCTTTTTAGTTCCTCAAAATATATATTTATTTTTAAAAAAAATAAAATTTGGGGACCCAAGTGATAAAGCTGCTCTCACGGGAAATAAATGGCAAGTTACGTACAAACGAGAGCATTGGCGTGTCTACCGCATCCATAGCTTTTTATCGGTACACTAATAATTGGCTACCTACTTCTATCCTCCTCCACCACGTTGCCTTCGCCCCAACCCCTCCTCCCTCCTCCTCCTCCTCCTCCACCCCCCACCTATTTCCAACCCCCTCTCTTCCATCTCTTCCGAGCCAAAGGCAACTCCTTCTCACCCACCTTTTCTCTCTAACCAGTGGGAAGCCTCCGAACCTCTTATTCCCACCTCTGCTTACGTTCAAGTTATCACCTCCATCGTCTCCTCTCCTTTCCTTCTATTTCTATTTCTCCCTGGCGTTTATGATATATATTTTTTTGCTCTCCATGAAATGCGCTGCATGCCGGATTTCAGTGATGATTCGAGGTGTTTTTTTGTTTGTTTTGTTTTAAATAAATGGTTTGATAGGGAAATGTGATTTGGTTGGTACCCTACTACGTATATAGATAGCAGATTTCAGTTAAAATAAGTTTTAGTCTCAAAGAATCATGCAGAAAGAGACTTATTTATGCGATCTTTTGAGCGTGGTTTTTTTCACCCCCTCCTTCCTTGAAGAAAGATTTTATCCGATTACCAGTCAGTTTCGAGTTTCGAGTTTTATATTGCTATTTCTCGAGGACTCTGGACAAATTACGCGCGAGTTTTTGAGCTGAACAACTTACACGTCTGCATAAATCCGGTCGTACGCGTGGTCAAGTTGACTTTGACCGTAAGAGGTGGTGATGTCGTACCACGCGAATACGTCGGACCGCGTCATTTAGCGACCGTTGTGAATGGCCCCCACTTCAAACAGCCCAGAAATGGAGTTATTAGGTCCAAGCTTGGCCAATTTCCAATCCCAGACACCGTTCACTTGCCACCAAAGCGCTGGGCTTCATAACATTTTTTCTTCCTTCCTCTCTCTCTCTCTCTCTCTCCTTACGTTAAATTTTGTCATCTGGATAAATAACACGAGAAGTCTGTTCAGTTGCTCCGAAGTTCGTGCGCCAGGTGTAGCTGCAGCTGATGGTTATTTTGAGGGCGAGAGGGACACTCCGACTCTAGAATAGAGTGCACTTGTTGCGACCATGACAATGATGATGCGTATATAGTGCCATTTTTATGTATTTTTCTAGTAAGGAAAAAGAAATATGTACTGTGTTTGTAATGAAATTAAAGTGCATCTTTTTAACATAATGAAGAATTACGTATCCAGAATGGTCACAATAGTATATCATTTTTTGACACAATAAACACTTATAATAGTATGTATGTACATATATATGTATATCTAGTTATATACTTGTGTGTGTCTGTGTGCGCGATAGAGTTTTTTCAATATATTATTTTATTTTATCTGCTCTTAACAATGATGAGAAAGAAAATATCTGCCCTCTCTTTCTTTTTTTTGTAACATGTCTTTCAATATTCAATGTTATTCTTACTCTTTTTGTTGGTGTAGACACTGGGAATATCCCATGCCCTTTCCTCTCTCATGTGGCTCTGTGGCCCTATCGCAGGCTTCTTGGTGAGTATTAAAACCCTTTAACTTCAAATTTTCAGAGAAACTTGAAGGTCAAACTTCATTACAATTAGACTTTGATAAACATGCCCTGTTAATTGTCCTTGATAAGGCTTTTTAGTTTTAGGTGTAATTTTATTTATCTTGGATTCTAAGCTTTTAAATTCTCCTATTGAGTTTACAATTTGGCTAATGGCTAATTTTGTACGATATGAACAAGTTATTATATTATGATTTGATAACTCACACATCTCATGTAAGTTCAGCATTAAACATTGGCAACCTTCCATTCCGACAAACTATTTCTTCTCTTTTATTTTTTTAAGTCTGACATGCTCAACATCATAGATTTGAGGTATATAACAGGGAAAACAATAATAATCAAAGGGGCAATGTATTGAATTATCTACGAAAAAATAAAAATATTTATGAAGTTTATTCACTTTTTCGTTATGTTTTTTATTCTTATAATTTATACCACTTTAAAAGATCAATTTTAAATTTGTGCTAATCTAAGTTATGTAGATTATAGAGTTCTTTAATTATTTGGAGTTTTATGCAATTCTCTTTTGTTGAGAAAGACATAACAAGAAATTGATCGACATGCCACGGTCTTTTATATGCGAGCAGGTTCAGCCTTTAGTTGGTTTGTGGAGTGATAGGTGTCATTCAGGATATGGGAGGAGGAGACCGTTTATACTTACTGGATGTCTATTGATTTGTGGTGCTGTGAGTATCAATATGCTCAAATACAAGGGTTTTTCTATGATTGTTATGATTTCTCGGTTTCATCATAGCAAGTCCATGTTTGTGTTCTAGGTGGTTGTAATTGGGTTTTCTTCAGACATCGGAGTCGCCTTAGGCGATACCAAGGAGCACTGCAGGTTTCATTTGCTTTCCTTATTACATTGTCTTCTTTGTTTAATGTACCTTTAAAAAGTGGTATTGACCATATTTCTTAAAAAATATAGTGTTTATCATGGTGCCCGATGGCATGCTGCTATTGTTTTTGTTGTTGGATTTTGGGTTCTGGATTTTTCTAATAATGCAGTACAGGTATGTCTATTTAATGCTTAATTTACTAATCCACTAAAATTTTCATACATGAGGGTTTTGATGTATTATAAATATTCAAAGTTTTTGCAATTCATATGTTTCAGGGTCCATCTCGTGCACTTATGGCTGATCTCTCAGGTGAGCTGTAATTGCATGGTTAATGCAGAATAGATTTGTGTTCTTTGTTTACTTAAACCATCTTTTAACTTCAAGTCATTGTATTCACAACACAATATTAATGTCAAATGTACTGAGATACCAGTTACTCGTGGACAGGTCATCATGGATGCAGTGCAGCAAATGCAATATTCTGCTCATGGATGGCTTTTGGGAATATCCTAGGATATTCTTCTGGTTCTACTAATGATTGGCACAAGTATGTATGAGATTTTATAGCTCTCACTGTTTCCAGGTATATGCATGTGCACAAATGTACACACAAATATGCACACATTTTACTCTTCTTACGACAACAGTAGATCGATGTGCCCTTGATTAGTTTATGAGATCATCTCTTTAAAGAAATACTCTTTGGTTTGAATATAGAAGTGTTGTGGGGATGGCATATTACTCGTCCTCTAGAGAAGACATAGCCAAAATCATTTGTCGGTACATTCTTCTTTTCTTTTTTGCTTTTTTGTTCTCCTTATCATTTCACTAATTCAATTAAATAAATGGTCACCTTACCATTTGTGAGGACATGTGCGGGTGTGTGTTAAATCCTACATCGGTTACGTCTTGGATAGATCTTAGGTATTTATACAGGGTTGAAAAATCCAAATAATACCTTGTAGCTAGTATTTTTAGGTAAGATCCTGTAATGTTACAAATGGTATCAGAACCGATCTGATATATAGCTTATATGGACTAGAGGACACATAGCATAGGTCTGTTGGACTTGACTACAGGCTAATCATTGTGTTTGTGATTAGATTTAAAAGAATTTAGAGTCTTAACCTGGCCAGGATGCTGGGGTCAAACAGAAGGATTATGTGAGGACCTATGTGGGGTGTGTGTTAAATCCCATATTGGATTTGCACTGGACAGATCTTGGATATTTATACAAAAATAAGGACCTAAATAAGGTGAAGTCCTGGGTTGTCACACTATTATTTTGCTTAGAGATATTTTGTAATATCAATATATGAAAGTCAATGAGTGTATATATTTGTGTTTGTGTATGTATGCATGGTATGTGCATATGAATGCATACATGCAAGTGCATATATGTCCATATGAGCTTATACATTTGTTTTCTCAAGGCGCTTTAAGATTTTTTCATTCTAGTTTATGAGATGATGGATGTGTCGAAATATTTTTTAATAATGATTCCTTGTTTGAATTGATCTTGGGGCAGGTGGTTTCCATTCCTTTTGTCAAAAGCTTGTTGTGAAGCCTGTGCAAATCTGAAGGGTGCATTTTTGGTTGCAGTTGTAAGTTCCCATGTTACATTTACATGTGATATTTTCATTTTCTATTTGCTGATTTTTTTTCTTAAGTTACTTAGACTTGATCTTTTTGGCTGCAAACCAAGAACCTCCTCCTATATGGAGTAGGGTTCCAACTTATGAGAATCAATACAGGCATATGTTTAATCCTATATCGGCTATACAATGGATGGATCTTGGGTACTTATATAGGCCAACGAATCCAAATAATACTTTACTGCTTATCTTTTGGAGTGAGATATTGGATTGTTATACAACTATTAGGCTTTAACCTAGTTTGTAAAGCACATGATTTTTATCACCCTTGATATTGTTTTTCGACAAATGCTTTTTAATGACAAGATGATTGCCAAATTACTTCATTTAAATGATGTCTTGATGAGGAAAGAGAAGGGGAATCATGCCTAACTCTTTCTCAAAGAGAAAAATAAAAGAGAAGGAAAAAATGGTGAAGGCATCGAAACCCTCCAAAAGAAGGTGAAGAAACTCAGAAAATAAAGGTTGTAGGTAGACATTTTTGCGGCATAATATTGCTCGAATATGCATTCCTTTGATTATCATTTGTATGAACTTAGTAGTGCTATCTTTTCATAGATTCATTCATATTATTATTGCTTTTTATTTATTTATTTCACTCTTTCGAGGAAAGGGTGGCCCCAGATCTTGGGGCAGCTATTTTGCACAAAAAAATATACCGAAAGTTAGGTCTATCCCCAGTTTGCCTCTTCTAGAACTCCAGGTTGTCGAAACCATAATTGTGCAATGGCCTTTTTATTGTGATCTGATTATGGATCCTGACAAGTTAGTCCCCACCATCTGATGGCCAAATCAAATTTTTTTGGTTTCTCCAATTTAGGCAACAATCTTTTTTAGTTCAAGCTTTTGCTATAGATGCATTTGCAACACTCCTCTTGTTATCCTCATCTTATTCACGTGCTTTGTTTGTAATTTCGTGAATTTCAATTTGAGTCTCAGACCTCTGAGTCCAACTTTCATATCATTTTTATTGTTTTTTTTCACTTCTATCATCACTAGGTGTTGTCCATCCACATAAACATCATAATCATAGGAATATTTCTTCTATTCCTTTTGCTTGTAGTATTTGTAACTACTAATGATCTCATGGTCAGCTCCCTGTTTTGGATTTTAAGGCAGAATAAACATTTGTGCCATATGCATGGACTCTAATATGTTCTACGTGTACAAACAGTTCATCCTCCTTGCTTGTTTATCTGTGACGATGATCGTTGCTAGAGAAGTTCCGCTATCTCAAGTCAATGCGAAACTTCAATCGAATGGTGATCTGGTGAAGAATGAAGATGAGCAAGGAGCTGGCATACTTGCTGCCTTCAAAAGTTTCAAGAATTTACCTCCTGGAATGCCTTCAGTTCTTCTTGTCACTGCTCTTACTTGGGTATGCGATTCACCATTCTGTCAAAACAAGTGAATCTGAAGCAAAGCATTTGTTTATTCTCGATCTTGAGTACCATATTCTAAATTCTTCTTGTTGTTGTTGTTGTTGTTGTTGTTTTTTTCTTCATTTTTTTGTATGTTGGTTGCTTGCAGTTATCATGGTTCCCGTTCATCCTTTACGACACAGATTGGATGGGACGAGAAGTTTACCATGGGAAACCAACTGGATCGCAGGCTGAGATTGCTGCTTATGACCAAGGGGTCAGACAAGGTGCATTTGGTCTGCTATTAAACTCGGTAAGAAGTCGAAAGTTGCTCCAAAACTACCTCATCTGTTTTCATGTGACTGCTGAACTTAAAATTAGAAGATCAAAGAAAAAAAATTCCAGACATCATAGACATTTGTTTTATTCCTTCAGAATTTACAAAATAAGACTCGTTTCCTTCTTGCTAGATTGTTCTTGGGATTAGTTCTTTCATGATTGAACCATTGTGCCGGAAATTGAGTGCGAGAATAGTGTGGGTGATGAGCAACTTCATCGTTGCTGTCGGCATGGCTGCCACTGCAATCATAAGCGCATGGTCCTTGCATGATTACCATGGTTCCGTTCAGGATGTAGTCACCGCAGATGGCAGTGTCAGAGCTGTAGCACTTGTTCTATTTGCAGCTCTCGGATTCCCCCTAGCCGTTAGTATCACTCGTCTGATGCTTCTATACCATCTATTACTGCCTTCCAAATGTGAGCGAGCCTGTCAGTCTTACAACTCTTTTGCTTGGTGTAGATATTGTATAGTGTTCCTTTCGCAGTTACAGCACAGTTAGCTCAAAATGGTGGCGGCGGCCAAGGTTGGTTGGTTTAAATTATTTCTTTGTTGAATCTCATGGCATCTAGTTTTCATGCGCTTTGGTTCAGATAAGATTGTATGCAATTGTACAGGACTCTGCACCGGAGTTTTGAACATTTCGATTGTTGTTCCCCAGGTAACTTCTGATCTCTTTCCTAGCAAATTTTCTTTCAAACCAATCGAACAATTTGCAACCGAACATGGGATCGTCATTGGCAATGAATGACCGGCAGGAAAACAAAACATAATATCCAGAACTAACTACTGGTTGAAGAGACTGATGATTACATCTGTGTTGGTTTCTAATTCCTATAGTTAAGTCACATATATTAGAAGTACAGTTCCAGATGATTACATCTGTGCCGATATTTGTTATTACTGCAGGTAATCGTAGCTCTCGGTGCTGGCCCATGGGATGCACTCTTTGGAAAGGGGAACATTCCTGCCTTCGCTCTTGCATCTGCAGTCGCCTTCGTGTGTGGTGTGGTTGGACTTTTCTTGCTTCCGAAGCTTTCCAAGAGCAACTTCAAAACTTCTGGAGTTGGCGGAATGCACTGACCTCAATCAGCCATCATGGCTGTTGTCAAGTTTAAATACCTGGTCAATCCATGGATCGTAGCGTATTCTCTTTCAGTTGTGTTCTAACAATCAGGCGTTAGTGTGTGTGAAGGTACTTGTGTTATGGGCTGTGTTTCGGCCTTTCCCGCTATCTGCTGGACCAATAAAGGAGGTCAAGGTGGTGTGAGAAGGCTCAAAGTCCACTGCTGTGAGTCTTTTATGAAGAAACAATACGAAATAAAAAGAGTACAAAGCTTTAGCAAATGGTTCTCTCTCTCTCTCCCTCACACACACACACACGCACTCATACCCCACGGAAGAGTGAAGGCTAATATTAATTACTTTCATATATATATATTTTAACTAAGCAAAGTGTTTTCATGCAAAATCTGCTTTTCAAGTTAATTTCTCAGGTGAACAACGTGCAAGAACACCATATTATTGATTTTCCCTGGCGATCCATTTTGAAGGGATGTAAAAAGAGATCATTGCTTGGTGCAATGATAGAAGAACATCACTTGAATCGACAAGCACAATAGCAGGAGTTCGTAATAGATACTATAACTGGATAAAATACTTTTGACCTTTGAAGAGTTACCGCTTTGTTTAGATACTCATGGCCCCCGCAAGAAGTTTATACTGCTCAAGTGAAGTGGGGCGAGCATGAGTTGGCAACATTTCTTAAGTTTTCTTGTAGTACCCCTTCAGCTAGGCTGCTTGTATGAAGCAGTCTCCCTCCACAAAAAAAATTCAGTTAATAACTTAAAGACCCATAATTCAGAGGTTTTCTTTATTATTTTGGACTGCTCAATCTCATTTGAGAAAGGCATGATATTTTAAAGACTGACTTATGATTTCTTGTATATATCTAAACCTTCTTTCTATAAAGATATGCCTAGTGGAACAGTCAAATGGAGAAAAAGGAAGCACCTATTTCTTTTGAGAAAGGGGGGATACTTAATCTACTCATCCAACAAAGCCTACGAGCAAAATAAAAAAGATTCAGCGGCTAACCATGATTTGGCTATAAACAGACGCTTTTTTCTCGATTTCCTTTCTTCCTTGTAACTGGATATTAAATCTCAAGTAGGTAAAAAGTTCAACACATCGCCACATAAATAATAGACCACTGCCTATATTATTATTATTATTATGAGCAGGCAACAGGAGAACGGCGCCCCCTTAAAAGAACATGACAGTGGTGGCCAGCCCCGACTATTTATGTACTCCTTGTCCATCGTCTCCGACGTTTTGGACAGACATGTCTTTCACTCAGAGATCGAGGCTAAAAGTAATTTGATTTGTCATGTTTGGATTATTGGATGAGTAAGTAGTAGTTCTCTTCTTCACTTAAAAAAAAAAGAGCAGTAGTTTTCTTCTCTTTTCTGGTATTTATGTTTTGGTACATATGCTTGTGAAGAAATGGAAGCACGGGTTGATAATATAACATGGCATATGGTGAAGGCATGGAAAAAATATAAGGAAGCACAGGAAGCTAAATAGAAGTTGCAAGAAATGAGAAGATAAATAGTTCGGTAATATTGCATGGCTTACACATCTTTATACAAAAGAGAGAGAGAGACACATAAAGCGAATGTTCTCAAACGTGCAATAGGATTTCTAGCATCAAGGGTCTTACCAAAACAAAAATTAGTTGATTATTAACTTAACTGTGCAATAAAATGCCAAAAGCAAGTAGTCTGTTCGCGTGCATGTCCATACATGCACACGAGCAAGTAGTGTTGGGCAACGGGCCGGGCCGTAGTCTGTTCGCGTGCATGTCCATACATGCACACGAGCAAGTAGTGTTGGGCAACGGGCCGGGCCGGGCCGGCCCGGCCCAGGCCCACCGGGCCAAAGGACTAAACGGGCCGTGCCGGGCCGTGCCGGGCACGGCCCGTCCAGCACGGAACGCCAGCCCGGCCCGGCCCCAGGCCCGTCTATTGGCGGGCCGGGCCGGGCACGGCACGCCACGGGCCGTGCCTGGCACGGCCCGCAACGGCTCCAGACGGGCCGTGCCGGTACGGCCCGTCTGGAGAGGGGGGAGGAAAATAGCCGTTGGAAACGGCTATTTTCGGGAAAACGTCCATTTTACCCCTCCCAACAGTCCAATAACGGCTGAATTGAGGGGTATTTTGGGAAAAAAAATTTTGGGCTTCTATAAATAGCCCATTTCTCCCTCATTTTCACCACACCAAACCTCTCATTCTCTCCTTCTCTACTGCTATTATTTCTCTCTTCTAAAGTGCTCTTCTAGCAATTTAATTTTTAGTTTGTTCAAGTGCTACACAAGAGGAGGTTCCTGTTGAGAAGAGAAGGTCGCTTCTATTGAGAGCACAAGAGGAAGCTCGGAATCTCGGCTCTGCCTCTGCCCTCCGACCCTCTACTCAATTCCTCCTTGCGGTTAGTTTTTATTTTTTGAATTAATCATAGATATGTCATCTTTTGAGGAAAGTCAGTTTGGCATTCCTGTTTCTGAGGGAGAAGAAACTAATCTCCAACCCCATGTTCCTAGTTCCTCTAGAACTGGTGAACCGAGTGAAGATCAAACCTCTTCTCGTAAGAGGACTAGTGCTGTATGGAATGAATTTGATAGAGTTATGGTTGATGGAGTCTGGAAAGCTAGATGTAAAAAATGTGCCAAACTTTATAGTTGTAGTAGTAGTGGGGGAACAGGGCATTTAAAAAGACATCAAGAGAGTCATAGGATGCATGATTCTCATGCTCAAACTCAAAGTACCCTTAATATACAAGGGGGATTACTTGTAGGTAATTTTGCATATAATCATGAAAATCAAAGAAAAGCACTTGTAAAATGGATAGTTAAGAATGAATTACCTTTTAGTTTATATTAATCTTTTAATTTTGAAGAATATGTTCAATTAAACCTACAACCTGCTTACAAAAGAACTAGTAGGCGTACATTTAGAAGAGTAGTATGACCAACTTTTTAGCAATGAAACAAAATTTAATTGAAACACTTTCTACTTTAAATGTAAAAATTTCATTAACTTCTGATATTTGGTCAGCATCTGTAGGTAGTAATTGTTTTATTGCCATTACTGCTCATTATATTGATAATGATTGGCAATTAAATAAACGTATTCTTGCTTTTCGTGCTTTTGATTTTCCACATTCTGGGCAACAAATTTCAAATATTATTTATCAAACTGCATGTTCATATAATATTAATGATAAAATTATGTCTATTACTTTTGATAATGCATCTAATAATAATTCTGCTGTTGCATTATTAAAAGACTCATTGCATCCCATATTAGATGGAAATTTACTGCATATTAGATGTGCATGTCATATCTTAAATCTTTCTGTTCAAGCTGGCATGGGCATGATTCAAGATGTGATTTCAAAAATTAGAAATGCAGTTTCTTTTATTCATGCTTCAAGATCAAGACTTCAAGAATTTAAGGAATTATGCATAAATCATGGTAAACGTTTTAAAAAATTTAAACTTGATGTAATTACTCGTTGGAACTCCACATATAGCATGATACATGATGCATACCCATATAAAAACTTATTAAGTGCATATATTAATGATCGTGGATTAGGCTTTACATTGTCTGAAACTGATTGGAATAAAGGAAAAATTTTGGAAGATTTTTTGCTTAGTTTTTATAATGCTACCAATGTTCTTTCTGGTATTTATTACCCTACTTCATGTTCATTTTTACAACAAGCATATATAATTAGTCAAAAATTTGCAGAACATAGATATGATGATGTTTTAATGCCTATTATTGACCTAATGGAATCTAAATGGAATGAGTATTGGGACAAGATATGTCCTATACATAACTTAGCTGCTGTATTTGATCCTAGAGTTAAATTAACTGGCGTGCTAATTTTACTTGATGCATATTCTGAAAATATGAATCAAGATTCTGAATCTGCTAAAGATGAGGTAAAACAACTTCTTTATGATATTTATGCTATATATGATAAAAAAATTCGTGGATCTAGAACACAAATACAAACTTCTATTTCTTCTTCTAGTAGTTCTCGTTCGTCATCTATTTTTTCATTCATTGCACAGAGAAGACACACACATGCTTCAAGTTCCTCTTCATCTTCTTCATCTTTAAGTAGTGAACTAGAATTTTATTTACGAAATGATCTTCAGTCTGCATATGATGAAAATCAAATAGAGAATCTAGATGTATTATCTTGGTGGAAGAGTGTTAGAAATCAATATCCTGTTATGTCTGCAATTGCACGCGATATTTTAGCTGTGCCGATGTCCACGGTAGCATCGGAATCCGCTTTTAGTGCAGGTCGGCGTGTTCTTGACGAAAAGAGAAGTAGGATGACGGGCGAAACGGTGGAGATGCTTCTCTGCTTCAAGGATTGGTTGGATGCTGAGGCAAGACTTCAAGATAAAGGTGGACATAATACAACATCCTCTGATGATGATGATACAAACACTACTGAAGACTGAAGACTGAAGACTGAAGACTGAAGAGTGAATACTGATTCACTGAATCACTGATGATTAGTAAGATTTCTTAATTTTTTATAATTGTACATTTTTATTGTATTCTGGAGGTCAGACCAAGGTTCAAACCTCGGCCCTTTCTTAGTTTCTTATTGTATTCTAGAGGTCAGACCAAGGTCCAAACCTCCCTTCATGTACCATTTTGATTTAAATTAATAAACTGGTAGGGGTCTATGCCAAACCCCCCACCATTAAGGTGGCTTTATATTCATAAATCCTTAATTTTCAATATTTATTAATTTTTTTAGAAAATTTATGAAGCATTAATTTTTATCGGGCCGGGCCAGGCCCAGGCCCGGACCGTGCCAGGCCCACGGGCCAGCCCGGCCCAGGCCCTTATGGGCCGTGCCGGGCTGGCCCGCGGGCCGTGCCGTGCTTGGCCCGCGGGCCTAGAGCGGGCCATGCCGGCCCAGGCCCGAAGCGGGCCGTGCCGGGCTCGGCCCGCGGGCCAGTACCCTGTGACCCAGCACGGCCCTCTCAAATGGGCCGTGCCAGGCACGGCCCGGTACTGTAGCAAGCGGGCCGTGCCACGCACGGCTCGCTTCGTACCGGGCCGTGCCGGGCCGCCCACGGCCCGGCCCAGTGCCCAACTCTACGAGGAAGTGCCCCTCTCTCTCTCTCTCTCTCTCTCTCTCTCTCTCTCTCTCTGTGGCAAGGCAAAACAGAATAAAGATGGCCTGCCACCCTCTTAGTACTCGCTCAACCTCTGTCTTTGAAAGGACAGGGAAGGCAAGTATCTCAAGCATCCAACTCGAATCGAAATCTTTGAAAGAAGATGTACTTGAGTAAGAAGAATGCAGAGAACAAAGAAAGAAAGTCAAACAATCTCATTCCAAGTCAAAGTCGCATTATTTCAATATCCTCTCCACAGACACAGAAAGGCAAAGACGCTCTGTTCTCCAATATTGGAACATAACAGTTCAATGGGAGAAAATTTTAAAAAAAAAAGGAGAAAATTTCAAATCTAAGTACACCCAAAATTTGGTCAAATCTTACTTCCTCCTTATCCCACTCTGCACTGCTAAGAATGCTCCAACTTCAAACATTCTGCTGGTGAGCTTCTAACAACAAACAGGACACCTCACAAGACCATTCTCATTGCAGTCGGGACACCGCCGGAACCCACACTCGACATCCCCCCATGCCTCCTCCTCCTCCTCCTCCTCCTCCATTTCCTCCTCTAAACAGACCTTGGAGCTTCCTGAGCACCGCTCGCAAAGCACAAACCGCACGTCGCCACACCCCTGGCACGGCCTCCCCCTGCCACCCTTCTCGACAAATGCCGCGGCGCAATCTTCCAATGCCTTTCCCAATTCCCCTGCCTCATGCATGCATCTCACCTCCTCCGCCCCTCCCAAGTCCCTTCCATTGGCGAAGACCCTCGGCAGCCAGCTTCCCTCATATTCTGTCCCGAGAATCTCAGTCAGCTCATCTCTGAATCCCCTGTCCATCGACACATCCCTCTCGTCGATGCAAACTTCGTAGCCTCTCAATATCATCCTTACCACGTAGCACTCCTCGTAAGTCTTTCGAACCCCGCGAAGGCTCGTGAAGTAGAGCACCACCTTGCTTTCACCACCTAACGGGCATTTTCTGAATTGTGAAATCTTGGCGGCATTGTCCTTCTCGGCATCAATTATCTCCTGGAATGCATCAATCCTCGCCCGAACAATGCCGGTCGACTCCGCGGACCTATTCTTCCATCTTGATGCCGTCTTCACTGACTCAGGTGATCGGAGCTGTGGAGAGAGCTCCTCCAGAGCCTTTCGGAAGTTTGATATGATCTCTGGATCGAAGTCGGCAGCAGTGATCACTGGACCTGGGGACGCAGCTCCATTGCTCAATTTGGAACTGAGCTTCGATTCAGACACGGGCTCGACATCCCGGGTGGCGTGGAAGGAGAAGGAGTGGCGGACGAAGGTGGGGGTGGGTGGTCGGAGAGGGGTGGAGTCCTCCAAGCCTGCCATGAGCTCCCAGGCATCGACGGCCTCTGGCTCATTGGGTGGTGTCTCTGTAGGTGTCTTCTGAATTCTTTTCTCGATCATCGCCGACCAGGCCTTGGCTTTGACGAGCTCGGTGGAGAGGTCTTTAATCCGGTCATCGGTGTCGGGGGCGGGGGGGCCGTAAATGAGGCAGCCAAGGGTGGCGGAAGAGTTGGCGCCGCCAGCCTTGGGGTGGCGGGGCATCGAGCGGCTGCGGGGCAGCGGGGAGGGGCTCCGCCGGAGGTCACGGCGGGCCTGCTTGGAGGTGGTACAGCCCATGAACGAGGATATGGGAATGGAAAGAAGTGACTGAATGGAAAGAAGTGCCTGAAATGCTAGAATTGTGGAACAGGGGAGGGGGGTGCTACCAGGGGTTCAAGGATTTGGGAAGGGAATGGGTGGGGGTTTTGGGTTTCTCTGGGACTGTAGAAGAATAGATATAAGGAACATTCCCTGAGGAGTGAGCTGGATTCCATTGGGATGTGGAGAGATTAAAATAGAGAAAGTGTGATAACTGAAAGGTGATGATGGGGAGGAGAAAGGCTTGTCAAAAGGGGAATGATAGAATGGGGAAGAAAATCCAAAGCTTGGTAAGACAGAGGAAATGTTGTCATAGACCATTGTTATTGGCTTTGGGGATGGAAGGAGTAAGTTTTTATGGGGGCTTGTATGTGAGAAAAACAGAATGAAAATTGAGTTCGGAAAAAAGCTGACTTGCATCATGAGATAGATCTTATATAATTGCATATTAAAAATATAATTTTTTTAAAATTATTTATAAAATTATTTAGTTTATTGAATAGTTTAACATGTCTACTAATATATCACTATTTTTTGTAAAAAAAATTTATTACTTTTTATATTTATTTTTAAATTTTTTTAAATAGTTTCTGCAAATTTTTATTTTTTAATAAAGGCCGGATGGCTTTGCTTCGCATACGATTTGTTTGCCTTGCTTGGAGACTCGGCCTCATATCCTACTGAGCTGCGAGTGAGGCAGCCGAACGAGGAAGGCGAAGACTATTCTGTAATGCCTTGCCTTGAGCAGCTAAGGGAAGATTCCTACTACACTGCCTATGGCTTACGGTAGTTTCTATTCCCTCTTCATAAAAACAAAAAAAATATAAAAAGTTAGGGAAAGGGCTAGGCCCACTCATTGTCTGCCAAATGGAATGTGGGGTTCAGAGCGGACAGGGAAGTATGGAATCTTCTCGGAAGACATGAGGAGTAGGAGTAGGAATAGGGTGGGGTGTTTTGGTGAAGGAGGGCCAGATTAGAACCTCTTGTAGGCCCATGGAGGGAAGTCTGAGGACATGAACCCGTTTTTGGTTAATTGAAAGATAATGTCGGTAGGTCCATGAACTTTTTCATCTTCCATATCATCATCCCTGTCCTTTCCAGCATGTGGGTCAACCAACATCTCCACTTTGCATGACTCGAACCTGATCTACATTTGAATCGAGTTAAATATTAATCTCTTCGCACCCTGATGGACTTCTACTAGATGGAGAGGGTTTAGGAGTAATTGAACTCTTTTTTTTTTTTCAATCCATGGAGTTTTTTTCTTAAAATTAAGATCACATCTAAGTGAGGCCAGACTGGTAGGTCGATAGCCTCATAAATATATCACTCAAGACAACAAAAAAAATATAACAACTTGTAATTGTTATCACAACCGGTTGACAATTATGTCTAATTGAACTTCTATAAAAGTTATCACTACAGTAATGTTAAGTTAATATTGAGGATTGAGATGGCTAGAGGACGGTGTGTAGCATTGCTTAAAGATGAAGTTGATCATGGATTGAGCTTAGGCACAAAAATGTCAAATTTTAAATAAGCCCAGCATAAAAACTTAGATTTTTAACCCAGAGATAATGGGGTGTGAAAAAGTTTTGAGCAAAGACACAAAAAAATAGAAATGAATAATAGCAAGAAGCACAATAAATCTGAAAGTTAATTTGGGATCCTAATTTCTTAGACACCAAAAAAAAAAATTTATTTTTTCATTTGTATAATTACACCCCCTTTACAATCTAATGGTACAAGTATATATTTAAGAAAAGTTTAACATCAAAGTATCATTTTTAAAGAAAAGGTTAACTTTTCATCAAAAAATAAAGAAGTGCTCATCCCTTTTTTGTTTTATTAAAAATCTAAGTTATTGAATATTCATATGTTTTCATTTAGATTTTATGATGCTCGAATAATGTTACAATGCTAGTCAACTCTTATAAGCAACCTTCATGAAACAAGGTTAGCATCAAATTACTACAGTTAGGGTTGGAAGCCACCTACCTAGTTGATAGGCCTCCCTGCAGCTAAATTTACAGTAGGACAACTCTGTTTGTAACAATTATCTTTTACAATTAATTGACTTTTTAGAGTTACTCATGCCGCAACATCAACATTCACCATGTCAAGTATAATTTCTGTGCATCAATGATCAAAGCCGTGCCAAATACACTTGTCAAGCAAGTGCAAAACTTTTTTTTTTTTTTTTGGTGGTAAAAATGGCAAATTATATAGCTCTAAAGTGAGTACATTCTGCCAGATCACGAGAAAGTAAAGAGTGCAAAACTCTTTGGAGTCAACCTAACCTAGAATGCTTGGAGTGATAAACTTAACCTAGAACCAAGACTTGGACTAGTAGATTCAAACTCAAACATATGGGACATTCTTTCTAATCAATGAAAGAAGTTCATGGATGAAGTCTCACAGTTTTGCTCTCCTTTTTTCTTTCTTTTGTAAGAAGCCTCTAGTGACTAGTATACGGACACAAGGTCAAGCCTAAAGTCCCATAAATACTCCTATTTCTCCAACTGGGTTACAACAAGTAGATCAGAAGTATGGAAGCAATTGAAAAGAAAAAAAAAACAAATTCCTCATAAACATGTCGGATAACAAGGTCCAAATCCTAGAGTCTAAAGCATTTTACGTAGCTATAAAACTATGCTCTTGTCTGCTTACCTTTAGCATATATAGATAAGGTAAACAATAGGAGCTGCTTTTGATATTATAATGAAATGGCCAACAAATGTAGGAACCCACCATCGTGATAGGTCGAGTGTTTCATCAACAACATCCATCATGCGTTGGTCGTGATAGTGGAGCCGACGAGTCACAGCCTTTTGTTTATATTTCTCCTTTCTCCTCAATTATTGATCCTTGTTTACGGGGATTTCAATATGTAAAATGAGGTTATATATATATATATATATATATATATATATATATATATATATATATATATATATATATATATATTAAAGTACCAAGCATGGTTGGCGGAACCGTCCCAAACCTTGAGGGTCGGTGAGTACCAAATCATACCGGTGGTGGACCGAAGTGGTTCCGACAACCGAAACAAAAAGCATCTAACGGAGAGAATGAAGGGGAAGAAAAAAAAGGCAAACAGGGAATGAGCGGGGAGGGAGGGAGAGGAAGGATGAGAGAGGGCCGTGGATGCCAGCAAGCCATGCAGAGAGCCGGCGAAGGAGGCCTCTGTTTTGAACGAAACGGAGGATAAGAGATGGAGCCCCTTTTTCGCAGCCTCTGCACAGTATGCCGGCCTCCGCCACCCTCTTTCCCTGTCCCTCTCTCTCTCTCTTCTCCTTCTCTCTTTGTTTCTTTCTTCCGTTCTTTCTTTTCTCCATCTCTTCTACTGTGTTGGTATTGGGCGATATGATCAAAAATTGAAAATTGTTCCCAAGTTTAAATGAATGAAGCTTTATAATAGCCCAAATAATGATGGTGACTGCAAGGCTTGTTTTCATCCGAGCATCGATGCAAAGAAGGTCAAGGTTTTCTTATGGCTTGCAATTAAAACAAACTTGTGCGTCGAGGAGATCATGACCATTAAAGGTTCGGTAGTCTTTTTCATAAAATAGAAAGAGACAAAAAGAAAGATTGGATAGTAGTGTGGATTTGTCCTCCGTAACCATCCTTCCAAAACAACCGTCCTCTATTTCTTGCCCGTTCACAAAATGGCTGTGGTCATATATCACAAGTAGAAATTACTGGTCGACAACCAGCCTATGAACGCCCGTCATAGTTCTTGTTCCTGATCCTAGCTTTTTCGGGCTTCTAGTCTTGGATGTCGATAGGAGATGAATCTCTAACCAAGGATGTATGAACTTTATTCCTCTAAGTCAATCATAAGCAAAAATACCAAAACTCCGAATACATCCTCTTTTCTAGAAGATCTCCTTTGCCTACTAGAATGAGCTATATGAGTAGTAACATAACCTTATGGTTCTTCATTTCTCTCCATTTGAGCCGTAAGCCAAGGTCCAATCCCTATAGTC
Source organism: Phoenix dactylifera (assembly GCF_009389715.1). Classification (NCBI taxonomy): domain Eukaryota; kingdom Viridiplantae; phylum Streptophyta; class Magnoliopsida; order Arecales; family Arecaceae; genus Phoenix; species Phoenix dactylifera. The sequence continues at coordinate 8,298,752 of NC_052399.1, forward strand.
AACTTGTACGTTCTTCTGGTTGTTCCTATAAATTATAAAATAGAAAAAGAATATTGAAATCATAGAGGAGCAAACCGGTGCCAGCAAAGATTAACTCTAGATGGGATTAGATTAGATGGGAAAAGATCAACATTGTCTACCCTTAATTACATTGGTCAGATACTGGAATATCTGTTAATTTGTAAGAACTCTATAAGTTGTGAGAAGGTGGTTTACTATCTCTCCTTTTTGCTACAATGATAACTTTTTTTTTGTTTTGTTGATCCCTCACCTGTACTTTATTCTCTTCTTCCCTCTAATAAGTTGAACGACTCTCCTTTCCCATTAAAAATACCAAAATGCATTATCACATAAGTAGGGTGTGGTTAGAACTGAATCATGTTGTCAAAAGGTACGTAACCAACAAATCTTCGGGCAAATACAAATGCTTTAAAACAAAATATCAAATTATTGTGTCTTCCTTGCACCCGTTTGCCCGATGGCAAGTCACCCCTATGTTTAGGAGTAATTGGAATTCAAATGCTTGAGACCAATGTTCGTCTTTATTTTCCCCCACCTTTTTTTTTTTTTACCTAAGAAAGAAAAAGGTAGCAATTTCTTTGAAATTTTGATGTCTTTGCCAAGCCATTCAAACTACTTCTCAATGAAGCATAGAGTTTTATAATTAGGATGCTTAGGAGGGGGGATACCATATGTAGACAGATCAAACAAATGTGTTTAAGGAAAATTCAGATGGCAGATCAAAAAATCTTTACAGGAGGGGGAAAAAAGAACCAATGGGGTCTACCAAACAATATTTGGCTCTTCATAAAATGGAGCAAGGTCCGGCAATTTGATAAGATAACATTTGTACAAACCTATATAGTTGCTAATGTTAAGATCAAGTGTAGCATCTATACACTTGCTAAACTATGTACCGATACCTCACCAGAAGGAATAAAGAATGGCAGAAAAAGATGGACACATAGAAGAAAGTGGTGAAAATATAAAGAAGCCAGTCAAGCCACTGAAATTTGGATCTAAAATTCGTTGTCCAAAGGTGCACAACTATAAGAGATCATTTACACCAAACGGGCCTCACTATGGGCTGAAAAAATAGCAGGCTCTTGTTGAATCTGTTGGGCTGATTTTATAGAGCCCATTACTTAGATCCATTCTAACTCGAGAGTAGTGTTAGACCCGGACCGGGCCGGTCTCACATTACCAAAAATTGAAGCTTGACCAAAATTTCGAACGGAATTACCAAAATTGCTCCATTGAAGCTTCTCGTTGAACCTCGGCTTTGTCGTCCAGTCTGGGAGATTTTAGATTGCACAAAAAGTGCACATAAGTTTCCATACAAGCAAACTTCGCATTAAACTTGGTCACACTGCTCTACTATTATAACCCAAAGATAATGGGGTGTAAATTTTTTTTTAGAAAAGAGACAAAAAAATATCAATGAATAACAGCAAGAAGCACAATAAATCTGAAAGCTAATTTGGGATCCTAATTTCTTAGACACCAAAAAAAATCTTGATCTATAACGAGATATATATATATATATATATATATATATATATATATATATATATATATATATATATATATATATATATATATTTTTGTACAGGTGATCTACAATGAAATGGGTTATATACAAAAAAATCCAAAAAATCCTCTTTATACAATTTATTTATAACTGAAGGAGTCATATGCAAGAAAATTAAAAAATATATACATCAATCAAAATTTCAGGCTGGCCAAGGTTTTTTCTAATCAACTCAAAACTAGTCATCAAACACTCGAGCCAGTTATAGCATCCAAAAGAGTCTTGCTGAATATGCTCATCCTAATAGAATTTTTCTTCACTTGTTCCTCTTAGCTATATTGGTTGCAGAAGCATGTCACAGCCATCGATCAACACAAAAGAACTTATTATATACAGCAGCCCAATAAAGAAATTGTAGCTAAACCTTGTGTGGGCTGATGAATCCACATTACTGTTGATGTGAAAGAAAGAAGCTTCGGCAGCTTATTATATATATTTGCGAGAAGCCTACAACCATATGAATCCACCGCATTCCAATGGAAAATTGCTTGAGATCTCCAACTAACAAAGCCATGTGATGGCTTGTATAATGCCAACTAGAGTGAGGGCCACCATCCGACCATTAGGAAAATTGTGGGACATGGCTAGTTTCACATGATCGGTAACAAGAAAGAAGGCAATGATGGCGACGATGGCATGATCAACGAGACATCTTCTTCGAGCCGTATCTTTTCGATCGTGGCCCTGGCTAATCCGAATTCAAGCAAGCAATTGAATGGGGCACCATAGTTTATTCTTTGCATTCTAATGTAAAGGGACGATTTTTTTTGAGTCATTATGATAAAAGATGTCACAAAGTGCTTGGCTATAACCACTAGTCCGAAAAGGTGGAAAGCTTGGAGCTTTTTGACAATCCAAGTTAGGGTTCAATATGGGTTGCCTGCTATAATGCAACGTCCTAATTAGAGCAGGTAAACACTATTTTCACTGGAGATGGATGAGATGGACATCACTCTTTGAAATTGTCCAGAATATGATGCAAATTGTTTGACAGACCCATGTGGAAACAATCATCTGTCAAATATGAATCTCCAAGTATGCCGTATTGCGTTATTTATGACTCAAGCAGAGTACAATGATAGCTATGAGGATTAACTGCAACACCAGACCATTCTAATCACAATCTGACCTTGGCTCTCCAATCAAAGTTGGGCACATATTTGATCACTATTGGCCATCAGACACCAAACTTTTCTGAGCCCTATATTGTGTGTGTGTGTGTGTTTAATAAAAGAGAGGCAGAGATAGCCACCCGGTTTTTATTGGAGACTAAAGAAAAAAAATTACAAAGAACAAAAAATAAAAAATCCTCGAAAGTTGTATTATAATCTGATAGATAAAATAAATCATAAGAAAAAAAGGGCATACATCTTATAAATCAGCATTCATAAAATTCTTCAGGGATACCGTTAATTTTCGTCCAAATCCTTCCGAATTTAGAAAGAAGCATCTGGTCGCATAATGGAGATTGGCTAAGGAGACCTGAAGTGTTTCTGATATCAAGATATAGAAAACCAAAAAAGGATAAAAAATGGAGCGCCCTTGGGGCCGAGTAAATAGCCTTCCAAATGGAGGAGAAGTGGCAATAAAAAAAAAGATGGTCTACTGTCTCTGCTGTTTGGTTGCATAGTGCACACATGCTAAGATTCTTATCGAGTTTCCTCCTAATCAATTCTCTGGTATTTAATTTTTTTTCTTCCAACATAATAAAAAATGACAGTCATCATTGTCATTTATTTCTAAATTTTATGGATTTTTTGATTTTTTTTTGAATAGTTTTATATAAATTGGATTTGGTCATGGTAAAGCCTAGCTGAAGAGTTCAAGCATGTCCATGAGCATAAAAGGGATATGGCAAGAAGAAGGGAAAAGGTAGAGAAGTGACAAGCAATGCTTGAGCCCAAGTTTGGAGAAACTTGGGGTTGCACTAAATTGACTTAATTCAGCATTAAAAGAAAAAACAATTTCTCATATTTGATATGAGGGAACTGTTATAGATGATTGGATTCCCAACAAAGGATCGATACATGTGCTTTGAGAATTAAAAATAGGCCAACGACATGTGAGTCTTTTTATTTTTTCAAAGGACTTGTGCTAAGTTGCTTCTCCTTCTATCATAGAAATATTCTTAATAAAATGCTTTATAATTGATCATACATATCTCACATGCTCATATAATATATTAGAAAAAATACTTTATGTCAGCACAATTTCAAAAGTGTTTTTTGCCAAGAATTTGGCTCATGTTGCGAGAAATGGCTGCACGCGACCATGTAATTATGATCGAGAAAAAATAAATGAGATGAAGAAAAGGCATTGGACCCATATCGAATCCTATGATGCGGACATATCACCTTGGATTGAAATTGGATTCTATGATGAAGATCTATATAATTCATCAAAACGACAAGCCTTTGGCATTTAATCATGCATATAAAAGTAATAATGGAGAGACAACAAAACTCTTGTATCTATCAAGAGAGTTAGCTACACTTTACAATTGTTGAATATTTCAAGGATCAAAAAAAGAAAAATCAAAGAATGACAATATCTATTAGAAACGAAAATTTATTAAAATAATTTATTATTCAAAGAATGATAATATAATGTTGTCAAAGTGGAAAGAAATTTAATTGAATTACTTTTGCGCATGAAAGTTCACAAACCTACTACAAAAAGAAATAAACAAAGAAAGAAAGAAAGTTCACACACCTTCAAATGGTTTTTTACGGTACTGATAGGCCATTTTGGCTGGAGCAGCAAGGCAAATAAATTATTTATTATTTTAAATGGATAAAAAATGTTAATTAAACTAGTTTGAGATCCAATGAAGATTAATAGCAACATAAGCAAAGGAGAGGATGCGACACAAGCAATAAATTAATGAGCATTAGTAAATGCTTTCATAGGGTTCAAATCAAGCAAGCATATGAGAACTTATGTGAGCGTGTTTAGTCTCGCATCGATTATTCGTTGAGTAGATCTTACGTACTTATATAGAATCAAAAAATCCAAATACTATCTTTCGGCTAGCCATTTTAGGTGAGATCTTAGGTTGTTACAAAGGGTATCAAAGCAGACTCGGTCCATGGCCTATGTGTACTAGGAGACATTGCAGCATGAGCTCATTGAGGCTAATCATGGACTAATCGTGGTGTTTGTGATTAGGTTTGAATGGATATAGACTCTTAGTCTGGCAAGGGTGTCAGGACTTAAACGGGAAGAGTATATGAGAACCCATGTGAGTGTGTGTATTCAGTCCCACATCAGTTATTCGCTGGAGAGATCTTAGATGCTTATACATAACTAAAAAATTCAAAAAATACCTTCTGGCTAACCTTTTTGGATGAGGTCCTGAGTTGTGACGATGGTGTATGGAGAGGTACTAGTGGTGGGGTGTTTTCTTCTTTTACATGGAAAAATTAATTATTGCTTTTTTTTTGGGTTAGGTTTCTTACTACAAAGTTTACTAGCTTGTTGAAGAGCCAAATAAGATGATCACTTATACCATTGAACATGTGATACGCGATCAAGCTTCCTCTCCTTTGGTTTTATTTCATATTTATGGAAAGATTGTGCTACCATCCACATACCTCCTTAGCCAACGGCCAATTGGATCCATGTTCTAACCTTGTGAGGCGCGCTTCCAAAGTGCTTGGTCCAAGTAACTTCGAATTGAATTGTTGGCATCTCTTCTGAGATTTCCAAAGCAAAACTACAAATTATTCGTGCCCCCTCTCTTGCTCAAAGAAAAACTAATAACAATTATGAAGACAATTAAACTGAAGCGGATCATTAGTCGCACGTGCCAAGCATGCAACGGTAGTTTCCAAAAATTAACAAAACGATGGTACTTCGTTGCCACCTTTGACGTTCTTGGCATTTAAACGGCTTAGTAAAAATAAAAATTAATTCATGAAGCTTCTTGGGAACTGTTTAACATGCTATATGAGATATTCTAAAAAAAAGATATATAAGTTAATTAGAACTCAAAGAGCGAGAGCGAGGGAGAGATAAGTTTCTCGGGAACTGCTTAACATGCTATATGAGATATTCTAAAATACATATATATATATATATATATATATATATATATATTATATATAAGTTAGAACTCAGAGAGAGAGAGAGAGAGAGAGAGAGAGAGAGAGGACACGACGAAGGACGTTTATGGGTGGCAGATAGCGAGCTGGGAGGTGGCATTGGGATCGAGATGGAGGCACAAAGTCAGTGGGGCAAAAGAAGAAAAGAAGAAGGAAAAAAAAAGGGGAGAATCCAAGTCTGCTGTAGGGTTAGGGTTTTTTCTCCAATGCTTGCCCCGTATTGTGTGAGAGGGTGATGTTTGGAATATAGAGAGAGAAGCCAGACGCACGATATCTGTACGTGGGTTAGGTAGCAAAACCCTGCAGCCCAGAGGACCCATCCCTAGATTCCTGCCCCCTCTTTCTATCTCTAAAGGCCACCACCTTAACTAATATATATTTATTTATCTAGAGCCAGCCTTTCACTAATCAGGAATCTCATTGCCCAGTTTTATTTTCCCGTAGTCACACCAATCCATAAAATATAGCCCCATGGAAACGGAAATGTCCAACCTCTGCCAATAAAAATTGGAGTGCACGGATCTTCTTTTTTTTTTTTTCCCATCTGCCCATCCCATTGCAAGGAAAAGAACAAACCATCAAATGGAAGTATCTCAACCCCACTCATCTTAGAAGAATCGGGGTTTAACCTGCGTAGCAAATTAACTAATACAATTCACCAGACTACTTTAAAGCATGGATTAAGAATAAATAACCATCTGTATGTTCCCAAGAAGAATAAACCTTGGGAATTGCTCCGCCAACAACTGTTTTTTAGATCCAGATGTGGAATAACGTAGTATGATTTGCATGCAATATACAGCGTTGCTAATAAACTGAAGTCTGGCAGTTGTTGTTATCGTCTATGCTAGATAGAAATAGTTGCAGATCCTCAAAGTTTTTTATGAATGCTATTGTTCGATGAAGTAACAAGATTCTTGCTTGATTGATGTCCAATTTGGTCGGAATCGTATAAATATGGATAAGTGGCACTTGATTATATCAGTTTATAAGCCTAATTAAATGGCTGTCTTTCACCTATGTAGTCTCAACTAAAAAACAAAGAAAGCAGCTCGCCCACCGTTTCTACGAACAAAACCTGCTACTCTAAAAATAATGAAAGTGGAATGGGGACTCAGGAAGGAATCAACTCACAACTGCCTTCCTCTCCTACGCTCCAAAGAACCAGACACATATATATTTGCTGTAGAAGAGGAAAGAAATAAAATGAGAAAGGAAAAATTTTCATTTCCTACAAGAAAAAAAAAAGTTGAAAAAAAACCTCCTAGTATTACCATTTACTTCACTTAATTTCTTCATTCCATTTCAACTGGGGACCCCTTTTAGTAGGATGAATTTTTATCTCTTTTTTTTTCCCAATATCCTATGATATATTTCCATCTTCACTCCCTCTCAAATCCCTCTCCACCTTCAGCCCCTCCCATCCTTCTCAAAAGACCCCCCCTCCTTCCTCTTCCATTATGTCCTTGGGCTTGTGACCCATGCGTCTTTGAAGAAGATGGCCTGCAACGGGATGGCTTCCTCTTCCTTCTTTCCTCCTAACTTCATGCTTCAGATGCAAACACCCCATGAAGAGGAGCACCTACCCCCCACCTCTTTCAACTCCATCCTCCCTACCACCCCATGCACCAACCTCCAAGACTTCAGAGGTGAGGAGGAGGAATAAACATGGCACCCATTTTTGGAGCTCTTGAACTGGAGCTGACTCCATTGGTGTTGCTTTGGTTTTGGTGGTGCAGGTGTGGGTCCGATGCTGGGGAAGAGATCCATGCCCTACTCAGGGATTGAGACCTGCGAGGAGATGAATGCTGAAGACGACTTATCCGATGACTGCTCGCAAGCAGGGGAGAAGAAGAGGAGGCTCAACTCGGAGCAGGTGAGGACCTTGGAGAAGAACTTTGAGCTGGGGAACAAGCTGGAGCCTGAGAGGAAAATGCAGCTGGCCAGAGCCCTTGGTCTTCAGCCAAGGCAGGTAGCCATATGGTTCCAGAACAGGAGGGCCAGGTGGAAGACCAAGCAATTGGAGAAAGACTATGATGTGCTCAAGAGGCAGTTCGAGGCCATCAGGTCAGAGAATGATGCTCTACAAGCCCAGAACAAGAAACTCCAAGCTGAGGTAAATTGGAATTCCGCCATCTCCCTGAAACATTTGATTGAAAGTTCTTCTCTCTATTGCTGCATTGATGGCTCAAAACAAGTATTTCCTTGTTAAATTTGGTGGAATACAAGCAGTTTTCTTTTTTAATATCATTGGTTGCATGGAGCTGTCAAATCCTTTTGATTTGAGTCTTATGAGAAAGATCTGTTTCAAATCCTTAGGATTATTAGTTGTCTTCGAGCCTTTCGAGAAAGATGCCCTATAGATTGGCCATGTATTCTTCGATCTAATGATTGACTATATCATGGTTTTCAGAAATAAGATGATGATGGGATGGAGCACAAAGTCTTCACCTTTTTGGGTTTTCTTTTTTCATTGCTTCTTCTTTACATGTATAATAATAATAAAAGACACATCTTTTGGGCTCTAAATTGGTGCTCAATGAAAGTTGCACATCATGCACTATTTTTCCTATCTATTTAATTTCCATGTTGATGAAGTTTCTCAAGGCATTGTTTCGCTTCAAGTAGTTATCACAAGAATCTCATAGCACAATTCATCACCTTATTGATTAGCTCATTCAAACATATCTCTTGTATTCGAACTGAACCATGTAAAATTTGCAGATCTTGGTTCTCAAGGGCAGGGAAACGTCAGAACTCATCAACCTCAATAAGGAAACTGAAGGTTCTTGCAGCAATAGAAGCGAGAACAGCTCAGAGATCAACTTGGATATCTCAAGAACATCGGCCATCGAGAGCCCCCTAAATCCTCACCAAAGCATACCCCTCTTCCCATCAATTAGGCCAGCAGACATAGATCAGCTGCTCCAAAGCTCTTCCAGACCAGAGCTCCAATACCCTAAGATCGAACAAGGCGTCCCTGATGGAAGCCTTAGCAACTTGTTGTGCAGCATGGAAGACCAATCTTCATTCTGGCCCTGGTCGGATCACCACAGCTTCCACTGATCCATTTGATTGATTTCATTGGTAACGCATTGAGTGCAGCCCATTCGACCGCCCTCCATGCTCTACTTAGACTCGATCGCGGGCTTTGAATCCAAACAAATGGTGTATGAACAAGCGGGATTTAGTAGAGGAATAAAAAGTCTTTGTTTACTTGTAGGTTTTTCAAGTCACGGCACCTTTTCCTCCGTATCGCTAAAGATGTGAAATAATCTTATGACATCAAAACCAAGTTTACATGGATCTTGTTGATGCTAAGTGGCTCTGCATGGGCATGAAGTATAGGGCGTCTCTCCCACATATTTATACGTCTGTCGCCCTTTAATTCTCAGAAAGCCAAGAATATGAATCCGTCCAGGTTTTCTGAAGAAAGCTCAGATCACAGCCACCCCAAAAGGCTCAAAAGCTTTAAAGCATGCCAACTTGGTCAAGAGATAGCGAGAGAGAATATGCAAGTGACCGATCTACTTGATTTTGATCTGAACTACGACATGGACCAATATTTATAGGTTTCCTTTTCTTATAAACTTCGTGGATAACTTACATCATCTTGGCTGCAACGTTCTTTTAACGAGTTAAGTGTGGATTGAAGTGATGGCTTTAGAGGTTCCATGCACCAACCACTTGTAAAACTCAAAGGCTAGAGTAAGGTTAGCTACTTGCCGGAGGGGGAAAGAGAATATGGAAACGAGGAAGAGTACAAAAGAAAGAAGGGGAAAAGGGAGGAGTGCATGTAGGTAGGGCAGGGAAAGAACATGGGGCAAGAAACAAGGTGTTTGAAAAGGGGTCTGTCTTTGGTTTTGGTAGTAATGTCCTTACTGACAAGGCAAGGAATCCTCCACCCGTACCTCCCTTTCTTTGGACTCATAAGGAAAAAAAAGGTCCTGCTCTTAAGAGAGACATGTGACCCACTGTCGCCCACTATCTCACAGCCCCTTTGTCATGGGTAAAAGCATGGAATCCACCCTGAAACCACTATAAAGCCTGCAATAAGTAGGGAAAACCATAAAGTCCACCCTCCACAGGTACAGTCTAATCTTTTACCATGGTCACGAATCTATTGAAAAGTTCTGCAATTATTCATGAATATGTCATAGTAAGTAATGAAATCAATGTCTGAAATTTTTTGATAAATTAAGAATTTCAGAAACTATTAATAGCATCATTTCATGCTTAATTGATTAATTATTTGATGCTCAAAACACTCTGGGAACTCTGGTGAATTTTTTGTTCTTGTCTCCAATTTCAAGAGAACAAAAAAGCCAAAAGATTTACTGCACAACTCTATTCCCCAGTTAGAACATTAGGTCTCAAAAACTTGGTAGTTGGCTATACGGTATCTGAGGCTCCAGTTGACTCTCAAACTCCTCCCATGTCCCAATTGCTACATAGGACTGCTGTGTTATCTTACAGAAAGTCTTAGTACATATGTAGAACCGTACTCGTTCTAAAAGATTTGAACCCAATCACCTATATAGATTCCTCTCTTAACATATTGAAGGGCTATTATATATATATGTGAGGCAAGACAAATTAGCATAAAAGGGCCAAAATTATAGAAGTAACATGGCACACCCCTAACCTTGGAAACATCGTAAAATAGAGTTTATATAACATAAAAGATGTTTTATTAATTTCATAGTGGCAGTAGCAGCAGTAGTCATCAAAATTTGTGAGTAGATTCTTAGGTATGCCAAGTCTACGAGCTGGGAGAGAAGTTGAGATTACAGCTCACAAAAGAAAGCCTCTGTGGCCTTCATCAGGGAATCAGGGTGAGTGGGTCATAGCACTCACAAGCACACATAACGCTGTCGCTTATCGTTCCTAAGCTCAGACGAGGACGTTGCACTTGTGGAATTACAGAAAGAGAGAGCCCACACGGCATCTTGTTTCCATGTACACCTGTGATTTATCTCACCATCATCCGGTGCACTTACGAGAATTGGGACTCCCTACACTTTTGTGCGTGTGTAATTTGTACCATTTCTCTCCGTAATGGTGAAAAAAATTTCTTGTATATCTAATCTATGAGTTGTAATGAGTTAACACAGTAATGTTTCCTCAAAAAGCTAGCGGATTTAGCTTGCACTCTTAATGTGCCCCTTAGCGTACCCAGATTATTTTTATTTATTTTTTTTGCAGGGGGGGGGGGGGGGGGATATCTAGGGATATAAAGCCCTTTATTAAGAGAAATTATACTCTATACCGTGTGCACCATGCCAATTACTTCGTCTCCTTCCAGTGGGCTTCGTTCATCATATGCTCATCTCGATAATTGGCCTATAGGGAGGAGACAAACTGATTAGCCTGATGCAGAGCGATGTTGATGCATGAGGCATAGGATACAATTTGCCATCCTTTCAGTGGGCTCCATTCATCATATGCTCATCTCGATGATTGGCCTATAGGGAGGAGACAAGTTGATTAGCACGGTGCATGGTGATGTTGATGCAAAAAAGTATAGGGTACAATATATATGCCCTCTTTCAGTGGGCTCCATTCATTATATGCTCATCTCGATGATTGGCCTATAGGAAGGAGACAAGCTGATCAGCGTGGTGCATGGCGTTATTGATGCACGAGGTATAGGGTACAATTTGCCCTTTATCAACCATGTACCCCATGTATATATAGCACACAAAAATCTATATATATATATATATATATATATATATATATATATATATATATATATATATATATATATATATATATATATATATATATATATATATATATATATATATATATTATGTTTCAAGGTGGAACCCAGTGGAGGAACAAGAAACACAAGCACAACGGGGTCTTTCATGGATAACCTGCGATGGACCTTAGTGCCTAGTGATTGCAAGACCTTGTACATGTAGTAGGCCTCGGGGCCTTTGCTTCCAACCTTGACGGCTAATTAATTACCAAAAAAATAATATTAAGAGGAATATCCCAATGAGAATAGCATTCTAAACGCAATTGCCACATCATTTTATTACACCAATATCAGAGTCTGTTAAATAGTTTATTAGACCGACTATATATATAGTTTTGTAAACCTAGTGATATGATGTGACCTGCTAAAGGATTTTGTGCCTCAGCCGATATATATGTGACATGAATGCATGAAGATATGCAAGAACCAAGATCAACCATACGCTTGCTTAGCTAATCTCAGGAAGAAAACTAAATATTCTCAAAAAATAATAGGCTTGCTTGGCAATTGGTAGAAAACGTTTGCTTGAATTTAATCAGTAGGAGATTTTAAGGGCGGTTGGTAAAATTATTGAACCATCTCGGTTCTACAACGTTGCAAAATCATGGGATCTGTCTTAGCTTGCCTATCAAAAATAAGCTATCACCTATATAAGCTCACCTTCAACCTCTTTTTTATGTACAAGCTTAGAGCAATTTGGAATTTATTTAAGAATTTGAGAATTTAATTTCTTTCTCAGTGAATAAGAAGAAGGGAAGAATACAAGGAAGGAAAGAAAGCATTCAGTTAAAAGATAGTGTGCAATTAGGCAAGCAATCCTCATATATCCTTGAGTCATAGATGGAAGGTTATTGTGTTGTGGAATACAATAGAATTCAACAAGGGCTACTGTGAGATTCTTCAAAGAGCATGTGCAAACAAAGATGCCACAAAATAATGATTACAATTTTGTACTAAAAAGTTCATGTCCTCTTGGGATCTATTTTTCATCTTCTTCAGCACTGCAGAACAGAAGAAAGTTGTGGGGGACTGACTCCGGTATCCAAGATAAGGTTTACAGTGATTCAGAAAAAAGACTGTGTGAGCATTGTTGAGATCTCATGGTAGGCAAGTGCCGGCGATATCGGTCCATTGGTTCAGAGCTTGGCAAGGAGCATTTGCTCTATGTGGGAGAATAATGACCAAGTGTCCTTGCATGGGCAAGAAGCTTGCCACAACAATTATCTGACAAAATTCATATACTGGATGTCTGAGGGATGATTGGCTGCTTCTTTGTCCTTGTTGCACTGTCCATTGTTGAAACAGCTACATGGTGATCCTCCTTTGAGTGCTAATTTGGTCTCATTTGCAAGCTCAAGGAAGCTGCCAATGTTCCTCTACAATTTGTAGCACACGGGCAGGGATCACTAGGAAAGTCTAAGATCCAAGTATCATATGTCAGTTCTCATTGATAGCTTTTAATGTGTGTGTGTGTGTGTGTTGAGGAACTAATCTCATCCATAGTTAAGTCAACACAACCTGGTTACTATATATTAAGATATCTGCAAGTTTCTCACCAAAAATGAATGTCTGAATTATTATTTATATACTCCATAGAGATTAGATTTGGAGGGGATAAGAGCAAATCACATAACATCTCTTAGAAAAGCTGTGGGGGATACCATCATTCACTTCATAGAAATGCCAGAACAATTACCTCCATGTCAAAACACTGGAGAAATACCTCCCAAGCTACAATCGGAAATCCTTCAATGCAACTGTTCAAGTATTGGGCTATAGCATTGATTCATAAGTATCAAAAAGAAACCTATCTAATTATGTTTCTTGTTCTACTCTTAAGCTTGTAATGCGCTCATAAATCATCATATTTCAAGTCTATGTGGACTGTATGAGCTGAGTATGAAGAATTCCAGTTTCCCAGGACGCAAGTGGATCGGTTCAGGTCTGGAACATGATTGAATCTGAAACACATTCCACATACTAGGCCTCCATGGTTCTTATACTGGTTGGTTCCAATCCTGACCTTTTTTTAAGTCAACTCTCTATTGACAGATCCAATGCCAGAGAGAACAAATAATTTATTTTAAGATAAGATATCTACGCCAGGCTCAGGCTCAGAATTTCAATGATGTGAGACCTAGGATGGAGGCTTTAAGCACATTTATCTTGGAAAAATTCTCATTTTCTAAGCTCCAGGAGAGAGAAATAGCTCTCTTTGGTTGTAGTAATATGCTGACAGTTAGGTACTGTAAGACTTGTGGCATAGAGACTTTGTGGCCTGGTTATCATTTAATAATTAGATTGTGTTGGATTAAAGTAAGAGAATTATCCTGCATGATTTTGATTCTATCATTAAAAAAATCAGCAAGGATCTGAAGAACAAATGATAGGTGGACCAATTGAGGGGTCTACTTCATTGTTTAAAGTAATGGAGCATAGGATCACATGAATGTCCGCTTAAAGTCAGCACCCAATAAGATTAACAATTTCATAATATTTGCAAGGGAGTTTATGATGTATGAATGGGTATTATACATTATAATCCATGATACGTACAAATTAAATATCTCGAAGTTCTTGGATGGTAGATATGATAATGAGATGCTTATAGTGAGCGCCATGTGTTGCCAACTGTGTCCTAGTGTCTACTGTTTAAAAATTCTCTCCATATTCCTTGCCTCTTTACATGTCAGGCCATTTAGGGTAATATACATTAGCTTTAGGCATGTGTAGTGCACTTATGAGAGACGACATATAGTACTACTTAGGTGGCAATGCTTAACCGTTTAACTCATTTAACTTGTTTCAACCCATTGCAAATTGGATTAGATTACCTGTTAAATAAAATAGTCAGGTTTGGGAGTGGATTTTTCGACCCATCTAATAAAAAGGTCTATTAAGGCATACAAATGTGTCTATATATATATATGCCCACATGAAGATTATTGAATCTATTGTACTGATTTAGCCAAGTAAGCATAGTGCTGCGTTAATAAGTGTGCTGCATGCAGCATAAGATTCTAATTGAAGGATCAAAGAGTTTGGATGTTTTGCCAGATCCAACCAATTGCAGAAGATCTCACTTAGAAGTTCGAAAGTTTTTGCATAGGTCCAGTGAATTGGCAGTTGTTATTCACCTAATGCGCCGTGTGTGACCCAATATTATTAGTCGTATGAGTAACAAGTAAATGCCTTAGCAAAATCAAATCAAGCATGAAGATTAGATGAGATGATCCCCAAATGAGATCCTAACTTGCTATCGATCTTTTTGGAGGTCCATGTTAAGACATGACCCGATCTATATAGTTTTACCAACAAATTAGTCAAGTACAATTTATACCTAGAGGCCGATGCTAACATGATCCTCACTTAAGTGTCATTGCACGTGTGGGTGTGCATGTTTTTTTTCTTTTTTTTCTTGTAGAGAGGTAGAAGGGAAGAGCTTGGAGGTGTAGAAAATATGAAGGGAACACAAAGAAGGCTCCCTAAGCTAGTGGATTACTTCAAAATTTTCATTATTATGGTTCCTCCATTCTTGCTCCAATTTTCACCAACTAGTTTGTGGACTAGTATATCATTCTTTTGATTGCAATGAATGAAATATATATTTCTATCCAAACCTCTCATAACCCACATGTCCAATAGGATCTGACTGAGGTTTCATAAATTTGGATTGGGCTTGGGGTCAAAATTTCCAACCTAACCTTAGAATAGATTGGGATAGGGTTGACCTTCATTCCAACTTAAATCTAACCTAACCCAACCCGACTCAACCTGACCCGACCTTATATATAAATAAATAAATAAATTATATTTATGCTTCCATTTATATTTATGTTTTATATAGATTATTTGTTAAATTACATGTAAATATGTTATTGAAATTGATGAACAATTGAGGTCTCAGTCCACAGATATTAATCCAAAAATAATATTTCAAATCTTGTCTAAAATTTCTTAGTTAACTCAAACTACTTGATTAATGTGACTTGCAAGCTGACTCAACCCAAATTTATGTTAAATGGGGTTGAATTAGAGAAATCTTAGCTTGGGATTGCTTTAGATTGGGATAGGATTAGGAGATATGGAGATTAGCTTGGGTTAGAGTTTGCCTTCAATTAAACACAATCCAATTAAGTTGCATTGTTCGGCCCGCTAGGACAAAAGAATGTGTCATGCTACCGAATCCGCTAGATGAATATACTTTTTATCAACATTTTAAATAGAAATTTGACATTACTCTTTCACCATCTGTACAATAAAAAAACTGTTTACAAGAATTATGTGGGAGTTGTTTTCAGAGGCAGTTAGCTTCTAATTGATTTGATTTCATCAAGTTCGCCCAAAATTGAGAAAGGGAACAAAAAAGGAATTAAAAAAAAAACTTTATAACTAAGGATAGCTACAACTCTCTGACCGTATATAACTATAAGAGGAAGAAAAATAAAAACTATACTTCTTCAAAATCTAACATCTAACCATTTCTTTTTCATGATTCTTGTTCACAATTTTCTTTCTAAAGAGAATGTTCTTTATTTCCTAGATACAGTGTACCTTAAAATTTACATGAAACTAGAAATATCAATCAGCCAGCATAATTTTGAGCAAAGCTTTTTGAGGCTCAACATATAACAATTCTCCTTCTCTACATTTTATCGGCGAGGAGGGGGAAAAAAGCAAGTATATGAAAATCCAAACTTTTTTTCAAGTTATAAGCTAGAGCTTTATTTTTTTTAAGAAAAGAAACACATAGAATGTAGCGCATTGACCGGCTTAACAAGCTGATATAACATTGTAAATATCACATGTATCCATATCTTTCATCATGATTTCAGGATAATATAACAAAATTCTTAAGCCATGCTCATTGTGATTAAATTCTGTTTATGATAATGAATCCATTTATCAAATATTAAATATGAATTGTCAAGTTTACTTCAGTTTCATAATTTTTCGCAAAATCTCAAAATATTCAGAGATATATTTATGTAACCCAACCCAAGAACCTCGGTACAAGTCCAGGTCCAATACGATCGGGCAGCAACCTTTCCAAGCGCTGCATTTAGTCGTGAGCTCGTGCACGGCTTTTGAAGCAATTAGAAAGAAGGCCTCATTTCCCAGCCACCCAAGTTCGCGCAACGGATAAGCCCGCCAAAACAATGGCCGCCGCCGCCTCCTCCTCCTCCTCCGCGGCCGCCGCGGTCCTCCTGTCTTCCCAGCCCTCCGCCGCCCCCAAAGCCCTCCTCCAAATCCCTTCCTCTGCCTTTCCCTCAAAAACCCCACCTTTCTTCCGACCCGGAACCAAACTCTTCGTCTCCTCCCCTCCCCCCTCCCGAACCCTCTCCCCCAAATCTCCTCGCCCCACCGCCGGCGGCGGCGGCGAGGAGGAGAGCATCTTCTTCGATGGCGGTGCCCACTATGGCGACCTCGTTGCCAACCTCCTCCTCGGCTTCACCCTCCTCTGGCTCCCCCTCACCCTCGCCGCTGTCTCCCGCGCCTTCTTCCTCCGCTACCGCTTCACCAACCGGCGGGTCACCGTCATCTCCGGCCTCACCGGCCAGGACCGCAGCGACTTCGCCTACGCCGCCATCCAGGACGTCAAGGTCGTCCCCAGGTTCATCGGCGAGTGGGGTGACATAGTGATCACCTTGAAGGATGGGACCAAGGTGGACCTGAGGAGCGTGCCCAAGTTCCGGGAGATCGCCGACTACTGCCTTTCTATGGCTGAGGGGCCGAAGGGATCGGAGGAGAGGAGTGGTGGCGGAGCAAGGGGATTCTGAGTTCCAAGTTGGGAGCTTTAGTGAGGATGTGGGTTTTCTTCTCCCAGCAGGTATGCAATCAATTTCGGTCACTTCTCTTCTGATCTTCTTGTTAATGAAGGGAAAAGAGGTTTTGTGGTTCATTTTGTGTTTGAATTGTAATATTATAGAAGGGGGGTTGACAGGAGAATTTTTCTGAATTTAATTGGAAAGTTTTTTTTATAATGTAATTAAATGTTTTATGTGCCAAGGTGGTTGAGATTGAATGATTTATTTAACCCCAAGAAGAGAGTCGGTATTGAACATTTAGTTTCGTTGAGTGATATGGTTGGGTGGGGATTGCTGATGATATAAAGAATGCATGTTTACAAGTCGAAGAAAGAATCAAGGATCAAAGAAAGAATCAAGTTAATGGAATGCTGTTTGTTGGTTGGATAAAGAATTTAGAAGAAGAAGAAGCGTAAGAGAAGATAAACACAGCTATAGTGACTCATGACGATTCGTCCATTGGCCAGGTGTCTGAAATATATGCAACCATCTGGACCTATACTATCCCAAACTCTCATGCTATTCTAGAAAAAGTGCTTAGTGCTTGCTGGTTGGAGAATTTCATGCCTCACAATGTCAAGAATAATCTTAACTAAAACAGACTGCTCATTCTCTCAAGCCTCGATAAAATTCTAACCTAACTTAAAAGCAAAGTTAATGCAATTGTGCAAGTGCATTTAAAAAAGAAAAAAAAGAGAGTTCAATACTGTTAGAACCACCATTCTCACTGGATGACTCCTCCTCTCAGCAGACTTCTTCCAACGGCTAGTCTAGTAGAGGCCAGTGATCCGTTTCTTCTACCAGCTCAGAAGCTTCGAGTCACAAGATGTCTGAGGCGTATTCCCACGAGCTTCCCACGAGCAGCTTCTTTCTTTAGTTATAACAAACTTCTGTTGTAACAATAGTCTGTTAAAAATGTTTCTGTTTCTCTTTCTGAAACAATAGAGCTTTCTCTCTCTGAAACTCTATATATATCTGAATGAACAGTGTAAGGTTAGCTGAGTTAGCTAAACCAGTTATTCAACTGTCTTACTGTTTCCTTTCATGGTATCAGAGCATTCAAGCTCACGCTTAATCCTGGGATAGCTTTCATACTTCTCACAAATGGCTGCCTCTGAAACCACGTCTTCCTTCACCCCAAGAGATACCTCCTTACCATTTATCATGCCCAATATTGCACAACTTATCTCTGTAAAACTGGATGGCTCCAATTATCTTGTTTGGAGATCTCAGTTCCTGCCGGTGCTTAGAAGCCATGATTTGTTGGGTATCGTGGATGGCTCTGAAGCATGCCCTCCCAGCATTCTTACTGATGGCTCACCAAATCCGGCGTTTATGGTATGGCATAAGAAGGACCAATGTCTACTGAGTTGGTTCCTATCTTCTCTCTCAGAAAAGCTTATCTCTACCGTATATGGCTTGGATACTTCCAAGCAAGTGTGGAGTGCTCTTGCATCCCGTTTCTCTTCTCAATCTAGATCTCGCCTTGCCCATATCCGGCGTCAACTCCAAACCCTTTCTCAAACTAACAAAAGCTGCATGGAGTATCTAGAATACGCCAAGTCTTTGGCAGATCAGCTTGCTGCTGCTGGTAAACCAGTAGATGATCAAGATCTGATTTCATATGTCCTTGGTGGTCTACATCCAACATTTAATCCATTTGTGACTTCCTTCAATTTTGCCTCCCGAGATAAGGATTTTTCATTGGAGGATTTTCAAGCTGAACTGTTGAGTTATGAGTCCATGCTTGATATTCAGAATGCCTCACTTCAATCTGATCACACTCAGTTCGCCCTGGCAGCTGTAAAAACAAAGCCCTTAAACTTTATAAGGAAGCCAAAACCTCAGAACAATGTCACCCGGCTACAACAGCAGTCTCCAACTAGACTTCCCACCAGTCACTCACCAAAACACCCATCTCGACTCAATGTAAACATGAATACTACAGCTCCTATATGCCAGATTTGTAACAAACCACGGCACACAGCACTTGATTGCTACCATAGGTTTGATTACTCCTATCAAGGTCGTCTTCCACCATCTGATCTTGCAGCAATGGTCGCTGAAGCTAATACTGCCTATGAACATCAAGTCTGGTATGCAGACAGCGGGGCGAATGCACATATTACTCCTGAAGCTTCCAATCTTATGCACCAACAGCCTGTCCAAGGAGGTGATACTGTCACAGTGGGTAATGGCTCAGGTTTGCCAATAACAAGCATTGGTTCCTCCTTCCTTCAAGTTGGAAATTCCACATTTAACTTGTCTAAAGTATTACATTGTCCTACTGCTTCTACAAACCTACTATCAATCAATAAATTTTGCTTGGATAATGATTGTTATTTTATACTCACTGGGTGTGATTTTACTGTGAAGGAGAATCAAACAAACCGAATACTACTCCATGGGCAGGTTGAGAACGGGCTCTACCCAGTTGCTGATCAAAAGAGCTCTCAAAACAAGTTGAAATGTTTCACTGCCAGTTTAGGTGTCAGTTCATCCCTTGATACTTGGCATTCACGGTTAGGACATCCTTCCGAAAGTGTTCTAGAACACTTGCTACGTCTTAAACTTCTTCCTGTCAATAAATCTTCCAAGCACTTGGGGTTTTGTTCTTCCTGTCAACTTGGCAAAGGGAAGCGTCTACCTTTTACCAACTCTACACGACAGTCCACAGTCCCTTTAGCTTTGGTTCACTCAGATGTTTGGACTTCCCCAGTACCTTCAATGAGTGGCTGTCGATTTTATGTCCTATTTGTTGATGATTTTTCTCGTTTTTCTTGGATGTATCCTCTTCGTCATAAGTCTGATGTATTTGCTACATTTGTGAAATTCAAATCCCTTGTTGAAAACTTCTTCTCTTGTTGCATCAAACAGCTACAAACTGATAACGGTGGTGAGTTTTTATCTAACCAGTTTACTCAGTTCTTAGCTCATCATGGCATTTACCATAGATTGACTTGCCCATATACATCCCAGCAAAATGGGATTGCTGAACGAAAACATCGCCACATACAGGAAATGGGTCTTACTCTGTTAGCTCAATCACATCTACCACAGCAATATTGGGTAGATGCCTTTCAAACCGCAGTATTTTTAATCAATCGTTTACCTACCAAAGTCTTACACAATACCACTCCTTATTTTTTGCTTTATCGACAGCATCCGAAGTACTCTGATTTACGAGTCTTTGGCTGTTCTTGCTATCCTCTCTTACGACCATATAACGACCACAAATTAGCATTTAGAAGCAAACGCTGTGTCTTTTTAGGTTATTCTAGCAATCACCGTGGTTATCGGTGCCTTGATCTTCTCACTGGTCGTGTGTTTGTCTCTCGTCACGTTGTTTTTGATGAGCATTCTTTTCCAGCAACAGCGGTGGATCAGCACTCAGCCGTCCCACAGAGCAAGTCACCTCCTAGTACTCCTCTTCTCATTCACAACCCAGTGGTAATCTCTGATACTTCTCTTACAACTTCATCTGCTCCTTCACTGATGAATCTTTCCCTACCTTCATATTCACCCACTTCTGGGCCCGGTTGTTTGTTACCAAGCATTTCTGCTTCTCCGGCTGATACCACTCCTTTATCCCAACCTGACAACAGACCAAACTTCTTCATTTCCACTTCACTCAATACTTCTTCTGAACCACCACTTCAAAACACAATAGTGACCCGCTCTCAAACAGGCAACTCCAAACCCAAACAGTTCCCAGATTATAAAGTCTTTCATTCCACCCGTTATCCCTTACAAGCTCTCTCTACTGTCCTCCATGAATCTGAGCCCACATGCTTCACACAGGCAGTATCTCTTCCTCAATGGCGAGCTGCTATGGGGCTGGAGTTTGATGCTTTAATGCAAAATGGCACTTGGTCTTTATGTCCACGACCTACAGATCATAGCATTATTAGAAACAAATGGGTGTACAAAATAAAGCGACGACCTGATGGCTCTGTGGAGAGATTTAAAGCCCGACTGGTTGCCAAGGGCTTTGATCAGCAGGATGGAGTAGATTATCATGAGACTTTCAGTCCGGTTATCAAACCCACCACCATTCGACTTATCTTGGCTCTTGCTGTTTCTTTTCATTGGCCAATTCGCCAATTGGATGTCTCCAATGCCTTTCTTCATGGTGTTTTAGACGAAGAGGTATACATGGAACAACCAAAGGGATTTGTTGATTCCTCACGTCCGGATTTTGTCTGTCGTTTGCACAAATCCCTCTATGGCCTTAAACAAGCTCCTCGGGCCTGGTTCAGAAGACTTTCTCAACAGCTCCTAGCATTTGGGTTTGCTGAATCTTCTGTGGACTACTCTCTCTTTACTCTTCACTCTACTGAGTTTTCTCTCTTTGTGTTAGTTTATGTTGATGACATCCTTGTCACCGGTTCTGATTCTGGTGCCATTATGAAGTTACTTACTCACTTACAATCCTGCTTTCCTCTAAAGGATCTTGGATCTTTAAGCTATTTTTTGGGTGTTGAAGCTTCAAGGACTTCTACCATGTTGCATCTGAGACAGTCCAAATATATCTCTGACTTGCTGTTTCGATCCAAGATGGAAGGTGCTAAGCCTTTGGCCTCCCCGATTGCATCTGGTCTGAAGCTTTCTGCTCTTGATGGTGAATTGTTATCTGATCCTACTGCATATCGTCAGATCGTCGGTGCATTGCAATACTGCACCATCACTCGTCCAGACATATCCTTTGCAGTCAATCAACTCTGCCAGTTTATGCATGCTCCGAGAACACCACATTGGGTTGCCACCAAACGTGTTCTTCGTTATCTCAAAGGCACCATTGACTTTGGTTTACTCTATTCACCTTCATCTGTCACCTTACATGGTTACAGTGACTCTGATTGGGCTGGCAATCCTGATGATCGACGCTCTACCAGTGGCTATGGCATTTTTCTTGGTCAGAATCTTGTCTCCTGGAGTGCTAAGAAGCAAACTGTGGTGTCTCGCTCCAGCACGGAGGCCGAGTATAGGTCCATGGCTCTTGCTACGGCTGAGCTTTACTGGATCCGGATGTTGCTTCATGAGTTTCAAATCTCTTTGCCATCACCTCCCATTTTATGGTGTGATAACGTCGGAGCACTTGCTCTAGCATCCAATCCGGTTTTTCATGCTAGGACCAAACATATTGAAGTTGATTATCATTTCATCCGAGAGAAGGTTGTGAACAAAGATCTTGAAGTTCACTATCTTGCCACCCAAGATCAGGTTGCTGATATTTTTACCAAAGGTCTTTCAGCCTCTCGATTCAGCCTTTTGCGTTCCAAACTGGTGGTTTGTCCCCTATCATCAGTTTGCCGGGGGGTGTTAGAACCACCATTCTCACTGGATGACTCCTCTCAGCAGACTTCTTCCAACGGCTAGTCTAGTAGAGGCCAGTGATCCGTTTCTTCTACCAGCTCAGAAGCTTCGAGTCACAAGATGTCTGAGGCGTATTCCCACGAGCTTCCCACGAGCAGCTTCTTTCTTTAGTTATAACAAACTTCTGTTGTAACAATAGTCTGTTAAAAATGTTTCTGTTTCTCTTTCTGAAACAATAGAGCTTTCTCTCTCTGAAACTCTATATATATCTGAATGAACAGTGTAAGGTTAGCTGAGTTAGCTAAACCAGTTATTCAACTGTCTTACTGTTTCCTTTCAAATACGAGGTGACAGATCTCACACCATAATGCATGTTCTGTCACAAATAAGCAGCCATGTCCAACACAACTAGTTAGATTTACTTAGACTTCTGCATTTTGTTCTGAGTTGGATTTGACTCCAAGAATTTGGTAGTTATATTTATAATTCTCCTAGATTGTCTATGGGTTAAGATCTAGAGTCATTTTGATCTTAAATAGATCACATTCTTCTATGATAAAATGTAATTCTCTTAATTTAAGAGAGGATGTGATCTAAGATGATGATTCTTTTTCTGCTTTATTTTGCTGGCTTGGTGCTGGGGAGGAATCGTATTTTGAAGAGTATATGAAAAAATACCAGAGGAATTGGCCATATCATGGGAGGATGAGGATTTTGTTTTTGAATTAATGGATCATTAGATATCTGTATCCTTGAATGGCAAGGCAAATGATGATGATACATGACTGAAGGGGCATTAACACACGGTGACTCCAAGGAAATTAAAATTTGGATTTTATTTTGTTTAACCAAATAATCTCTATGACGGATTACACTTTCCTTTCTCTTCTTTTTTCTTTCCACTTCTTATCATTCCTTCCTCCTATCATTTTCGTATAACCATTTAATAAAGATGAGTTATGGCAGCCACCTCTTTGGAGGAAGCTACTTGACCTCAAGATGGGTATGCAGGGGCCCCTAAGTTGCTGTTGATGAGATTAACTTTTACTTTTAAATTAGCGTGATTGAAATGCATAAGATAGAAAAGAACTGTAACTCTGCTAAATCCCATTTCGAGCTTAGTTGATCTCCTGCCACTAGGATCAAATCCTACTTCCACCACTACTCAAATAATCCCCCTCGTTTATGGGTTATGCCAATTCAATTCCAAAGTGCTGTCCCTGATCATTCTCTCTTAGATGATAAACAAACCCTAAGAATCAACATCATACAAACAATGACCCAGCGTTCATGAAAATTAAGTAAAGATGGGAAGCTAATGTATTATCAGGAGAGTGAAGGAGAAAGTATTTTGTCATATCGTGATGTTGACGGGATGTTCACCATGATGAAAAAAGTGGAGTGCCTCATTTTGTTATCACTCTCCAGATGAAAAAAATATGCTTACCTAGTACAATGCTATCCTCTTTGTTGAAAAAGTATGGCATTCTTGTCTTGGGACGTTAGACTTCAATTTCATCAGGATTCCTCCAAACTGATCAAAGCTTAACTTACTGAAAGCTTCACCAAGAAAGTCACAAACTCTGTGTAACTTATTCTGTTAATTAAGCTCAAACTATTAACATCTGATATACATTTTTAGCCCCTTCATTGACTGCTTAAGCTTTTGGGGTCTAGTGGTAATGTTATGTGCTTATGTATCAAAATATATTGGATTAAAAAATATATTCTAGTGTTTAATTGTTTCTTGATATCTATAGATATCCGTTCCTGCAGAAGTTTATTTCCTCCTTTCAGCCAAGAAAATCAGTTTAGAAAGAAGCATGAGGTATCGCACATAGAGTAACCATTTCTTTCTTCCCTAGGATTGTGGCTGTCACCTGGTTCATTTTGATTATTTTCTACATGACATTATTATGAATTTTCTTTGCTGTGTGATGGAAAAGAGCATGTTTAAGGAATATTAAAGTCACATAAAAGAGCAACAGGTTTCATGTGACATTTGATTAACTAAAAATTGCAAGTCCTGAAGTCTTGAACATACTAAAATGTTATGTAAGCATTATTACTCAGTAAATTTAAGATTAAATTCATTGCCTGTGCTTGTTATCTTGCATTCATCTATTGTGGATGGCTATTGGTCTTGGACCTGCTCAAATAGAAAATTCATAGCCTCCTTCTGAACTAATGTTTAGACCTTATTGATCAGAGGAAAGTACATAATTAATAAGTCATAATATTCTTGAAGTTGAGGATTTGTCATTGCAAAGATATCTTGTATCATGTTAGTGCTGTTTGTAATTTTTCAGATGCTATTTCTGAGATATTGCGTTGTAATCTAGCATGCTTTAGTTATATGGATGGTCGTGCAATGAAAATGTAGATGAAAAGGATATAAACAAAAGAGTTTGGATTGGTTGGAGATTAAATGCTTGTCTGATATACTCTATGATAATCCTCTTTTCAATCACAAAGAGGATGGAAAATAATTCGGTACCTGGTATTTTAAAGAAGTTGTAAATACATACCAGCACTTCTTTAGACTAAGAAAGAAATAATGGAATGGTTAGAATATTTGCTGAATGGCTAGTCATTCTTTTCTTTCTTTAAGGAGAAAAGAAGAGGAGTTAGGAAGCCCTATACTGGTTCGTCTGCTTTTGTTCAGAAAGTGGAAGTTACAAAAACAGGAACACGAGGCAAGCCTGAAAACAAAACAACATGGGAAACTACCACTAGACAAATCAGTTATAGTCTCCAAAGCATTGAAGAACCAATAAGAAAGTCTTCCTCTTCTTCTCTGCGGACATTCTGGTCCAATCAATCACGAGAGAGAGGATGATGTCCAGAACCTGTGGAGGAGTATTTTAACTGGCTACTTCTCTTAATTCTCAAATGTTTGTGGCCTTAGATTTTTCACGTGATATTGGCATAAATCATTCAACTTATAATGGTATCGTCACAAGCAAAGTTTGCCGTCTCGGTACCGGACTTTGTACCGGTGCCACATTAGCACAATGTCAGTACGATATGGTACGAAATTTTTTTTTGGCATACCGAGTGTTGATATGCTATCCATATCGGGTATCGGCACCAAACTAGTACAGTATGCCCTGTACCACCAGATTTAGGCTGGTATGGCGTACCATGATCACAAGGAAAGATGATGCAAGCTTGGTGTCAATGAAAATTTGCATGCATCTAATGCAAATTACAAGACGTGGTTTCAGGTTTCAAACAAAAGAAACATGTGTCATTCTGTTTCTGTTTCTGTCAGACTATTAAAGTTTGATGCCATTTAGTTGATTGTGCTGTGTCTTTTAGCTGAGCTTTCGCATATTTTTCTTAACATATTGTTTCTTTCTGCAACTTTGGGCAATGATGATTTAAATAAAAGATTATGTAGGACTAATGAAATATGGCACTGTTGTTAATTGATAAAAAGAGCAGGGCTCTAAACTCAATGAGTTCAAACTGAGTAGAAGATGTGGGGGGCATTGCAAGAAATGCTATTCCGATAGGGAGATAAGTAGAACTCAGCCTGCAAGCTGAACATAAAGTGAAGAGTAGCATCAATGAGAGTTTTCTGTTCTCCTGGATCTAGATTGTAAAATCACACAAAGCTTTGTGGAAAACAAAATTTAATGAAGTAAAGCCTACTAGATGCACCTAAAATGGATAATATGATTGCGAAACATTTTAGATGGTGAACGAAAGCCAAAGGATGCTCGGTTAAGAGGAGCATGGATTTGTTTAGCAAATTGTAGAATTTGAGTGACAGTCCTTCATCATAGCCTTCCAAAATAATTGTTAAGAAGCAGGTAAAATCCTTTACAGTTGTTGGTAAGTAGAACCGAAACTGTACCTGTTTGAGAATTTTAAGACGCTTATAAAGGTTGATGTTCAACATGGTGAAACTTCAAGGATTGCAAATTCTAGTCGTGCATATATGGCCTTTAGAGGAGGTCCGAGGTTCAAATCCTGAGTATTACTCATAAAATATATTTTGTGCACGTGTGTAAAGAAAGAGAAAAATACCTTAATTTTATAGTTTTCATTTTGAGAGTATGTTAGATCATCTTTACGTTTCCAATTTCATTAAGTTTACAGGGCTTGTAAAACCCCTTTAGGAAATATCATGATTGCTCAACTGATTCACAATGATGGATGAAAGAATTCCTGAAGCTTGCTTCTTTGGTCTTCCTAATATCTTGGCTAACTTATGTAGTCCTTTGTACATCTTGAATAACTATTTAGCTATGAAGTCATTCCATTTATAATGGGAAAATGTATTTGAAATATATTAGGCAGATTCATGCATGACAAATGAGGTGAGAAGGGGAATTTCTTTATTAATTGCAGAATATTTCAAAAGAGAAGCATTCTACGGAGTTAATTGTGGTTGATTTGAAGTTTTTTCTTCAAAGTTACTGCTCAGAATATCTTACTATTTTTTTTTTAAAGCTACTTCTTAGTTTATCTTACAATGCTATTGTAATGCCTTTTTATATGTTCAAAATACATTTATTTGTCATTGTCAAGTACCCCCTACACTTGAACTTTTAAAGATGGATATACAGAAAGAAACAAGTAGGATAATATGAGGATAGCAGAATGAATATTAATGTTACCAACTTCAAAGAAGCCCAAATATTAACAGCTTCTGAAGCATGAATATGTTGACAACTTATGATCTCAACAGAGATTTGTACAGTATGTTTTTTCAGAATCCATCCACATAGGTCTATGTCATAAAGTGGGAGCCAAACTCAGGTACCATACACCAAATTCTCGCATTCGGAGAGGATCGGATCAGAAGCTGCCGGTTCCAAGGAGTATTTTGAAGCATCTCTGTTGAAAGATGGTAAAAGATAGTGCTCTCATCTGAACAAATGGTTTTTTGTCCCCCTATTTGAATACCGTTGGTCTTTCCATCTCTTAGTCAAAAGAGAGCACATGCGTAGCTACTTTGCACAGCACTCCTAATTAAAAAACATTATTGCTTCCATATTCGCCTCTAATCGAACATAGTTCGCGCTGCGGTGGAGAACTAAGACTTCATTCATTGATACCAAGCTAGGATACCTAAGAAAATGAACTTTAACTGTACAGGACTAGAATACGTATAGCATTTACAAGCACCATAGTAGTGAACTGATAATCTACATAACTGTGATGGAAGGCTTATTTCTAGATCATTTTCCAACACCATATCTGTGATCTACATAAGTTTATGATTTCAACATTGTAAGAATATATAAGGTTTTTAGTTACATCCTTTTTTTCTTTCATTTGGAGAAAGGATTCCTTTTCTACATATGCTCATTCTTCTATTGTTTTTCTCTTTGTTATTCCTATATGTGCTGATATTGGATATTTGACAAGGAAGCTTTGCTGAAGAAAATCTTAGTTTCACTCCCTATGGATAAGAGCCCCTTGCAAAGGTCTGACCATGAGTAACAGTTCCCTCAGAGGTGCACTCGCCAGAGTGATCCTGACCCAGCACTCAGTTTTAGTGAAAGGGGCACCGACCCTTTAACATATTCAACACTTCTCGTACAGTAGTTGCTCTTGCTTTACATGAGCACACTGACAAGCCTTAGCTCTTTTCTTTAAGAGGGATCTTTTAGCAGTCTCATCATTCCACAACGTCCTCCGACCCACTGTACCGTCCTTATTTTTTGCACACCCACATAGAGTTTCATAGTGGCATAGGATCCCAATTCCTTGCTTTTTTGCGTGCGCTTGCCCGTGGAAAGAAAGGTGGGTGAGGACTGCAACCAAAAGGCTTCTCAAATCAAAGCTAGATCCCACGCCCGTGGAGGAATCCCATGCAGCACAAAGTAACCCCATGATGTAAGATATCATCAGATAGCTCCTGTGGGACCTTTCTATATATTCTTCTTTTGGATTGTTTCACGGGGCTTCCTTTTTTTTTTTCCTGCAAGCATCGTTTACTTAATGGCACCGAAACAAGCTTTCCATTCTAAAAAGATAAAGGAAAAGAAAAGAAAAGGAGAAGGCTCTGCAGACTTTTGCATTGCTTTGGCTTTCATCAAGCTTTATTCCACATTAAAATAAATGCAATCTTCTGCCCCGTTTCTTCTTTCTGAATGCTCCTTTTGCATTATATCTTGAATTCTCAATCAAAGCCTTTACCTTCCAAAGGAAAATAGAACTAAAAATTTCTAAAACCTGTTTTTGTTTTTTTGTTTTTTACTTAAAAGCGTCATTTCCCCTTTTTTTTACTTAAATTCTGGGGCGCTAATGTCCATGAGAAGAAGATCCTTTAGATGCACTCTAGGGATTCACACTGGGCTCTCTCTCTCTCTCTCTCTCTCTCTCTCTCTCTCTCTAGTAGCCTTTATAATTGCTACAGAATTCTACATTTTCATTGGATGTAACAAATAGACTAGGATTCATTGTTCTATCTAAAGCATACATGTAGAGCAAATGGAGGAAATCTGTCTCTCTCACACACACATTCATAGGAAAGCAAATAAAGACTGACAAGATAGAATTGCACATAACTCATTTTTCTTTGTTTTCCTCCAACAAAACTAGGAGGTATACTTTTAAGTTTGGAAACTAAATTTGCGAAAATGTTCTGCTATCCTTAATAATGGCGACCATTCTTATATGAAGATTAATAAAGAACTCAAGGAGGAAGTGACGGTGAGACGCCTTAGACGCTAGCGACGTTGATGATCTTAAGGAGCAAGGACAAATAGGCCTCTATACATAAAAATATTTTCTGTGTAGTTTTGCTAAATGTTTTTGCTACTACTATTTTGTTTGCTATTGTTTACTATTTTTTGTCCTCCCATGCTTGTTTTGCAGCATTATATATTTATGTATAAATATTAATAAAGTGAATTATTATATTTTCTTTATTTTTTATTTTTTAAAAGTTTTAGATATTCAAGTTGTTTTTGAAATTTTATTCTTTATTTTTTGAACTATGAATCTTTAATTCTACTTGAAACGCCCAACTTCTAATTGTTCCTTGGGGGGGAGAGGTTGCTTGTAGAAGTTGGTAAAAAATAAAGAATAATATGTGTGAAAGTGGCATGAGTGGACTTTGCTACTTCCAACACATGGGAGGTGCTTAGTTTGAAAATTGTGGCTGTGGAGCCCACTAAACCCCACATCCCGCACCCCGCCCATCCCACCGCGGGCCCCCGTCCCGTTCTAAATCATCACCACGCATTAGAGTTTATAAAAAGAAAAAAGAAAATAAAAAGGATAGGAAAAAAGAAAATAAAAAGGGAGAATGTACAATAATTTATACCTAAAATTTTTATTTTTGACCACAATAAGGCAACGAACTCCATGCCAGAAACCATTAGCAGTAACCTCTTCAGTATATTAATGTTACAATGACGAGAGTACTTTATGAGATAGCATGACAAAGTTCTCAACATAAGAATCCAAACATTCCTCTCCTCTCATAGGTGTCAACAAATGATTAATTAAAATCAATCTTATGCCCATAAGAGATTGCTATTCTTATATCCCCCAGGTAAGAGTAGTTTTATTTAAGTTGTATCAATGGCTTATAGCCAGATACCAGCTACAATGAAAAATGATGAATGATGACACGATCTAATAAAAAAATATTGTTAGAAATTATGATGAAGTTTAGGTATTATCCGGATTGTGTTATTATGCTGTTAAAACATCATGGCACTTATTTTGAACTTAGATGGGTTCAATCAATAACACGTATCCCCTAAATGAGTGGCTAAACTAATAAGAAAGTTTAAATCGCTTAAAGATAGCTTATTTTAAATATATTATGACAACTTAAAACAGGCACACATTTAGCTGACCGTTGCTGATGCGTGTAACTCGAGGGGAGACCTCCCAAAGCTGTTAAATATGAAAATGACATTATTTTGAATTTTTGATTCGACTCCATCTAATGCTGGTACACAGATACCACGTGGCACGGAGCCTTCCGGTTTGGTTGCACGTGTCATCTGGATAAATGTTCATCATCAGCTCTGCTGCATTGATCATTGCAGCGGATCCTGTCTCAAAGGAATCTAGTCTTTGGAGTCAGGAAATTCCTGATGCCGTGACTACCTTGCTTACTTTGGAACGGCAGTTGGCACAGCGTTCTTCTGAATCTACTTAAAATACGGCACCGAAATCTGTGTCAGAGGACCACCGTTGGCACCGAAATTCTTCCCACACCTGACGTGGCCGTACCTGCTGTTTGACACTATGCTGGGTCCCACTGTTTTAAAGTAAAAAAAGATAAAATCCAAACCTTGCAACGGCTATTTAGTGAGGAAAAAGCTATTAGGCCCAACTTTGGTACCAAAGAAGTTCCCTGCATGGCCACATCGATCCATGAATGTAAGGTGGCAGCCACCGAGATCGTACCATAGTTAGAACGGAGCTTTGTTTCCATCGATATGGTCCAGATTCGAAACGCACGAGCGTCGATTAAATATTGAAAACCGGATGCCTTCTGTCTGAATACGCTCGGTGGGAACGCTATTTAATTTAGCTGGTACTGAGGTGATGTACTCATACGTGGAGTGACCCACGAGTCAGAGAGGGTATGAGCAAAAATTTTTACCCGCATCTGCATCGAACATTCTCTGGTGGAAGGAGAGTCCAGTGGAAGCCGGTACGCGGTGAAGTTTCCTCTCCCACTCTTATTTTTTTTAAAAAAAAGAAAGAAGTAAGGTGGCACGAGGAGATTGGTGCTTAGCACATTCAACACCTAATGTAACTTGCACCAACCTGGTGAATGGCACATTTGGCGATCCACATAGAATCCCAGCAATCTGGGAAATATTTGGGTAACAGAGTTGGTCCTGAAGCATTGTTTCTTCATGACATTGCTTCTCCACTTCTACATCCAGAAGTCATACTTTTTAATAGATATCATAAATAAATTTTTAGTTCAATTGTTCTTTTTATAATTATTTATTTCAAACATTATGGACTGCATTTATTGACATAAGAGTATAGTCCAAAAGTAAGCAAAATGC
Source organism: Phoenix dactylifera (assembly GCF_009389715.1). Classification (NCBI taxonomy): domain Eukaryota; kingdom Viridiplantae; phylum Streptophyta; class Magnoliopsida; order Arecales; family Arecaceae; genus Phoenix; species Phoenix dactylifera. Next base: position 8,330,341 of record NC_052399.1, read on the forward strand.
GTGGAGTGGCACGCTTCTAAATAAGAAATACGGCTTCACAAGAGAGATATTAAACTATGTTTAGGGTTGCAAATGACTATTGTTAGTTATGAGCGACTGAGGATGAGCTCAATAACTTACCTGTCTAGGCTAGGCATGGCTGGAAACGGAGTGGACTAATACAAAATTCATTGCTCCACATATAAAAGAGCAGACCTCAAATATTAAAAGTTTTGTAAAAATGTATAAAGACTCAGCTTGGTTTGATAAAAAGCTTGGCTAAAGTTGTGTTAGAATCAAAATATAAAAGATATCTCTAGGGCTTGGCTCAAGCTTGAGCCTAGCTTGAGTAGCCTTTTGATCATAAAATGAGCTGAGCGTAGGCGGCCTCTATCTATATTATAATAACAATAATATATATATTCAAAAAACTTCTTGAGAGCAATCTAGCAGCTGTTTTTTATTATATATTTCGATATGTAAATCTATATTTTTTTTCAATTTCTAAATTCAAGAGAATCAAAGCAATGAATCTCATAAATATGTTTCTTATAGCTATAATGAAATTCTGCATCCGACACTTAGGTAGTCATAGCATTAACGCTTTGTCCCGTGGTCTACGATGTTACCTGAGGATCTAATATGAATAGGCACATAAATGCATAGATCGAAGGGTAATGTTATAATTCAAGTATAAATGGTGCATAAGCATGCTCGAGGTAGCACGAGTTTTGGCTAGTGCCAGTTGTACAACTTGCACATATAAATCTCAGCCTAACATTTAGTGCTAATCGACAAACCGCATTACAGAATAGTATATTTAATTAGAATGGTGTTATTATCTAGATCACTCAATTAAATGATATTATATCCAACTCGAAGAGGAATCAAGTTTTCAGGTGAATCAAATCGGCAAGATCTTTTGATATTGTCCTGCAACATTGGGGCGTCAATAGTGTGATAATCCTGGGGTGCACAAAGGGGTCCTTACAAAAGATGTCTCTTTTAGAATTCCTCATCCCAAACTCCGGGGAGCTTTCCCTCTATTTTTTCAAAAAAACAAAAAGAGCCGCATTGGATTGCATCATCATAACGCCGCCGACCTCATTTCCAAACTTCGCCGGGGCCCACATCCTCCAACCAATCTCGCCCACCCGTTGCCAATCCCCGTCCGAACCGCGCTACAGTCACCTTCGACAGCAACTTACCAACCTCGGTCCTCCCATTCGCAAAAAGGAAGGTAACCAGATCCCGGTGACCACACCGCCGGAACGGGTAACAATAAATAACCCCACCCCTGGTTCACGACTCGTCGGAGAGAACGAAGAAGAAGAAGAAAGCAGTACTTTTTGAAATGGAAAAATAGCGAACAACTAAGTATTTAATTTTTTTTACCTCAGTAAAAAGTCGGTCACGAAGAGTATGAGCTGTTCTTAAACGCACCGGTAGTGAAATCCATCACTTCCTCTTCCTTGTTTGCTCTATTAATCTCTTCATCTCCTCGTTTTATTTCACCTCTTCGCCAGTTTTTTAAATTGGTTTTGGACGTATCCGAATTCGCGCTCTTGAGAACCCTAGTCGATCCTCGGGGAAAATTATTCCCCATCGATTCGTTGGAGATCGGATCCGCTGATCTCCTCGATTCGATCTCTGGATCCTCTTTCCGACGGGCTCCGTCTCGACCGAATCCGTGCTCTCTCATTTGGGTTCTGGATGACGCAGGGAGTGGAGGGTTGGAGAGGGGATCGGGTACGGAAGCGGCGGGGATGAATTCTGATGGTGCTGTAGCTCCGCCGGCTGCGGCGGCGGCGGGGAAGGCGGCGGCGCCTCCGAAGAAGGATCGGCGTATCGTCAGCTGGACTCCAGAGGTCGCTCTTTTTTTCCCTCTTTGTTGATGTGTTCGTGTTTTGTTTGCTTGGGCGGAGAGGTTTCTGAGGTGACGATGGTGTTGGTTTCTTTGCAGGAGGATGATCTGCTCCGGGAGCAAGTCGCTCTTCATGGAACTATCAAGTTAGTCTCCGGATTTCGCTCTATTTTCCTGTCTCTATTTTATTTTGGTTTGATAGAACAGTTTCCATGGCTGAATTGGATCATTTGAGGTGGTTCTGATGTGGGTTTTTGGGCAGCTGGACGAAAATTGCATCTCAATTCAAGGATAAGAGCGGGAGACAGTGCCGAAGAAGGTAGGTGGAGTTGGAAATGGCTCAGAGAGAATAGAAAAGGAGCGATATTTTTGTTTATTTGATTGCGGTTTTATTGAAATTTTTGGCCTGAAATGATGGAAACATGGTGGTGAAATTTCAGATGGAATTCGTACTTGAATTCAGAGTGTAAGAAAGGTGGATGGTCGCCAGAAGAGGACAATCTCTTGTGTGAGGTATGAATTGGATTAGTAGTGCATCAAGTGTTTTTGTTTAATTTTTTTTTCAGAATATCTATTTTCTAGATATAGTCTAGACCTAGTTTGATTGCAAAGTAGTATTTTTCCGCTCAAAAGTTGTATTTGTTGAGAGAAATTTGTGATTATATTATCTATCATATATCTTAGGTATGTGATGTTGGGTTTATATGGTTCTTTATATGTGTGGTTGATCATTCTGACAGCGGGTTGATACAGTTATATCTCTTATCGAATTATCTGAGTTGATAGAAGTTGCTCTTATCTATTACATTTGCATAGCATGTATTCCATAGTTTAAGGCCCTGTTCTCTTGCTTCGATTTTAATTCAAATTTCTGTTTTGAGAGTCAGTTGACCTCCGGATATGGTCCATAACAAATTAGAGTAAAAACTGATTTGTAGGCTCAGAAGGTTTATGGGAACAGATGGACTGAGATTGCAAAAGTAGTCTCTGGCAGGTAATTTTCTCTGACTAATATTTTTGACATACTTCTAATGCTACAGAGGAATAAAAACCAAGAGAAGTAGAGAACTGATGCATATCATTTGTTTAACAACAGAACAGATAATGCAGTCAAGAACCGATTCTCTACCCTCTGCAAGAAAAGAGTGAAGAATGAGGCTTTATTCAAGGAAAATAGCGGTTCATTCCTGAACCCAAATAAGAGGGTCATAATTCAAAATGGATGCATCACAGTTCAGACAACGGAATTATCGCTATCCACAAAGCAGATGAGGTATCGAAAACATCAAACAAAAATCAAGACCACCCGCGAAAGCACACATTTTTTCCATGTTACTGATGATTGATGCAACTGACGGATACACTCGATGTATTTTGCCTTTGCAACACAGGTACAATATTTCAGATCTTAAAGAAAATAAAATAAGGGAACAATATCTTGGGAACCATGGAATGAAAAAAGATCAGTTAAGGTCTCCTCTGGCAGGGCTTGCTCAAAACTGTAACACTGCGGGCGGATTGCTGAATCAACATCTCATTGGAAATGACCCAAGGACAGCAGTGTGTGATGGTAAGCAATGATAAACTTGTATTTCTTTTACTGTTGCTCTATATTTATTTCAAGGAGTTGCTTCTTATGTCATTAACACATACCCCATCTTGCATGTAAACAGATAATAAGACTAAAGGTACCTTTCTTAGAAAGGATGATCCAAAATTAACTGCCTTGCTTCAACAAGCGGAGATGCTAAGTTCCCTTGCACAAAAAGTTAATGCAGAAAACACCAAGGAGAGCCTTGATGATGCCTGGAAGGTGCTGATTACTAGCCTATTTCACTAGCACTTCCTGCTTGCTTTGTTTGTAACTGGCAAAGTATATTGGGAGGCTATAATTTAATATGTTATTTTAATTGTAATAATAATTCAGGAAATCCAAGACTACCTTGCCCAAACAGAAGAGACTGGATTACTGAATAGGAAAATTTCTGGAACAGATTTTCTACTGGATGACTTCAGAGACCTCATGGAGGATCTAAAGGGCACCAATACAATAAGTCAGCAATCTTTGAGGTAATAACAATTGTCTGTCCAGTAATTTTGGCTGATAACTCAGTCTGTTATTCTGGCCCATGTCCATCGAACTCACAACTAGTCTATTGTGTAGGCAATCTGATTTGCATCAAAACAGTCAAGGAAGCTCAGAGCGCAGCACGGGGTCAACTGACCACTTCGAAACTCAAAGAAATGACAGGGATCATTGGACTGACAATTGTTCATTTAACAACGATGCAGAGGTCAATGGTCCTCATGAAAATGTGCGGCTTCCAAGTATAAGCACTCATCAAGGTAATAATCAATATTCACAAAACATAGGTTTTTTCAGTTCCATCAATTCATTCATGTTACTGGGACGGGGAAGTATTTACACAATACAACTTGTTCTTCTTGCAGAGGAAGTCTCGCCTCCTACCAAAAGGCCAAAGGAGAATGATGAAAACAATTGCAATGTTTCTAATTCTCAGTTTGCCTCACCTCTTCCAACAACCCCACCTTTCCGATCATTAGCAGATGGGATTCGAACCCCAGAATTTACAGCAAGTGTAAGCAATGATTTTAGTGTCTTCCTGTGTTCTTGTAGCATATTCAAATAGACACAAATCCCATAGACTCAAAGGCTCCTCAGATAGCAAGTAGAAACAGAAAAAAGATGACTGTGAGCCTTTCTTTCGCCTAAAACATGAAAGGTACATTTTGGATTAGCATCACATAATATTGGAGGAAAACTTATATGTGCCTGCATGAATCAAGTGAAGGAAGATGTTGAAATAGTTAATAATATTATTTAGCAGGGTAATGCTGACTGTATGTGGTGTTACTTTCTTTTATATTCCAGGGGAAAAATTGAACCTAGATGATTTAGTAGGGACGAAGCTGGTGCTTTATGTTCTTTGTAACAATTGCATTTGCTTTCATCTAATATGTTAGTATTTCATAGTGTTCTCTCTCTTAAATTAATACATAGCTTTGTTGTATGGTCCAGGAGAGGCGTTTCTTGCTGAGTATAATTGGCCTGCCATCACCAGCCCCCAGCCCCAAATCCTCTCAACAGCCAACCTGCAAAAAGGCTCTTCTTGATGGCCTTTAACAAATAGTGCCATTTCTGAAGGTCTTTTTACATCTCTCTAAACATTTTCATATTTAGAAGCTCTGAAAAATCATCTTTGTCCCAATATTGTGATAATCTATTTGTAGGTTCTTCTTGTTGCCTTTTTTGGTGAGCCATGGACCTTCTCCTGTTTTTCATCAAAAGTTGTTCTTAGGTCTGTATCTGATGTGTGTTGCCCGGTGCTTTGAAATGTTCCTTGGCCTTTTATCATCTTAGTCTTGTTTGTTTGCATACCCGTTTGGTATTGAGCTTAGCATTTGCGCTCTCCCATTCCTTATTCTTGCTATAGGATTGTTGTGCTCCAGCCCACCTCAAACAGTTTGGTTTGTCATTTCTTGTACATATACTGCATTATAGAGTTATCATGTTGCAATTATACAAGCTTTATTTATTAAAAAGTGGATGAAGGACCAGCCAGTTGAAGTGGATGCCCTCTTTGGTTTGGTCTAATGTGTAAGATATGTAATAAGGAAGCTTTCTTGATTGTGTCATGTCTGTAACCATTCCTTGTATCTGTTTGACTGGAGATTGGGACCTGTAATTGGTGTTTTATTCTGTAATATATAATTCCCTTTTCTCCTTGTTGTACTTATCTTGAGTTTTTCAGTTTCTCAGTCATTTGCAACACTGTAATTAAAATGAGAATGTATGATAGGCTTTGCATGTTAGAAATTATTGTTTTTCAATTTAAACATAATATTAACCAGAGTGCTCCGAAAAATGAGTCCTATTTTATGTTTTGACATGGTTGCTGTTCTTTCCTATATGTTTCCTTGCTATTTCAAGGGGATGACTCGAAACAGCTACAAGTTTATCTTGCTCTACTTAAACAAAGTGTGTATGTATATACAACGCATGCATATATAACCTAGAAGAAAAATTCCAGTCCGACTGCCTTGATTAATAACAAACTAAAAATAATAGATTCAACCAGAGAATTGGGCACCACTGAAGTCCCAAGAACTTGTAGAAAAGAGAGAAATGTCTTTGCATCTGAAATCTCCTTTAGGGGAGCTGATTATGTTCATGATCACCAGCCACAGATAGTCAAATTTTAGTTAAGGAGCAGCTTGCATGGACTCTCACATCTCTGGTGTCAGTAATAAATCTCAACAAAGGTTCTGAAAACAAGTGAATGTGAATAATCAAATCATTTTCTGCAATATCAAATTCCTAAATAAATTCAAAACAAAAGATCAATAGTGATACTTGTGCTTACATCAAAAAAGATATCTATATTTGTCCTGTTCCTCCACAGTATATGAGATACCATGCATGAAGACAATATAGTTGGTAGAAATGGTATTTATGGAAGAAAAAAATTGGTTGCATACTTGGATACATCATAAATGATGTGTTAACTAATATAGGAAGACTAAGTTATCCTACTAGTTGACTGAAAACCAAACCCAAAGCTGACGTACTCTTATCCAGATCTTGTCAAGAAAAAAAAAAATGATCACAGCATGCCTGGTGGTTTTCATAATTCAGCAAAACTTACATCCTGAATTTTGTGATAGTGGCGTATTATCATGGGAGTGTAGCTGATCTGTGGTGTTTTCACCTCGAAAGCTTGTCAAAACTATTGCTACCGAATGTCTACCTCAAGCATTTTACTCACTGTAAAAGTGTAAACTCTACGGGTCACTTGATATGGATGTGAATATTAGTTCTCTAGTGCTTGTAGAGACCAAAGTCCGTTTCAAGTTAATTTAGATAATTATGTGCATACTCGTGCTTTAACCACTTTAGAGAAATGACCTTAACTTCATCAAATGATAACTATGTGTTCCTTAAGCTAAAACAATTATAGTGTTGGATGCAATCTGTCACGCCCCAAACCCATCACTCGGGTCGACCACGTGACACGGCCACATAATCCCTAAAGTAAAACCCTAGAGATCATGTAAGGCCTAAAAGGTACAATATTCACATAAATGCCCAAAATTAATGATTAATGTAATTAAATCAAACCCAACTAAAATGTACTGATTAATTATATAATTTCAAATATCCATAAACAAAAGATAAATTAATTTCTAACTATCTAGCAGTCAGACTCCATATCGATCTCATTTCTTGTTCCACCCGATGGACTCTACAATTCCAGTGCCTCTGAAAAAGAAAGTAAGTGTAGTATGAGCTTTTCCAGCCTAGTAAGAATCCCAGCAGCCACACACAGTAATAATAATAAAATAATCAAAGCAACAAATAAATGTCATTTCATCATTCAAAAGCTCAACAGACAACAAGTATATATAACCAGTACATATACATAAATCCTTTTTGCACATTATGTGATCTACTTTCGTATTACTCTGATTCCCAAGTTTTAAGATTTTTCACTTTTGGCTTTGGACTAACCAAGATCATAACCCAGTCCAAGACTGCACAAATCCGACGCATAAGCTCGTGGCAGCTATCCCGCGCGTAAGCCCGTGGAGGCTATCCTACGCATAAGCTCGTAGAAGCTATCCCACGCATCAGCTCGTGGCAGCTATCCTACGCATAAGCTCGTAGAGGCTATCTCATGACAAGGTTAGTCCAACCCATTTTACATGTCTAGTTTTACATGTTTAATCACATTTCAATCACATCATATATATTCATAAATTCTCAAAAATATGATAATTCTTCCCAATTTAATTATTCCAATACTTTCATAATAAACCAAATGCACACCTCATATGTGTCATACAAGCTCATCAAATTTATAACAACATACTGATAAAAATATATCCAACGATAAATCCAATACATGCATAAATAGAGGTGCTCAGATGTAAGGATTCTTACTAAAATTGTAGACTGACTCAAGCATGGATCCGAATCACAACCTACGCGTTGGGGTGCTGAGTCCCCTGATCAAAATCTCCTGGCACCGCTGACTCTTCCCCTACAACATCAATTATAAATCACAAACTAAATTATTTAATATTTAAATATTCTAAACCATAATTCACATCCACTATGGGGTCCATCACCAGGTCCGCAAACATCTCTATCCCTCTAGATCTAGGACAATCGGGGTGGCCCGACTTCCACCTTGTACCACCGGCCTATGTCGTTGCCAGCCGTGGCCGCAGCCACGCCGTCAACGATGGCCGGTCCCGGTGAAGAGATCAAGAGAAAGGGATGATTCCTCCCTCTTCATGGTTGGGAATACATCTCCCTCCCTCAAATCTTTTTGATCCAAGGGCAACAGCCATGGTGGCTGTGCCCTCTCCTTCCCCAACCCGACAACACTACTAGCCGAACCATCCAGGCCGCCACTGTTGCAGTCGCCGACGATGGTGGCCGGCCAAGGGAAAGAGCTAGAGAAGAAGAGATCTCCTCTTCTTCTTCTTCCTCCCAAGATGTCACGACCCCCGCCCCATTTCCGGCGGGCCGCCGCGACGGTCCTAGGGTGCGGGTAGGCATAAGGCCACCAGCCACCGCGTAGAACCCTACTACCTATCAATCATCAATAAATCTTGAAAAAATTTGGCATGATGCATGCACAAAATGATCACTTTTCCTATAGTGACCTGTCAGGATTATCTCAATACATACAACACACTACCTGTCAGAGCAGCAATCACATAATCTGTCACATAATAAACCTGGACAATATATAGCAATACATCATCTCAGGCATATAACTCATCTGCACACATATATATATACCTGCTTCCTAATCCATCCATGGTCAAACCCATATCCACAACAGGATCTATGACTGTAACTATGCACTATATACAATAGAAGGTTTATAATACACCAAAAGGTATGAACCTCTATCTACATTATACTATACTATACTATGGAGCGGCACAGCTAGCAGGCAACCACTAATCCTGCTCCTCTCTATACAATACCTTTCCTGCAATCAAAAACATCAAACTGGGGAGTGAGTATATAAATACTCAGTGAGTGGAGTAGAGAGTACTATGCACATGAGACAAGATATAATCATGGCTCGAGGTAAAATCTCAAGATCAATAACAAGATGAACATGAACTCAACATAAAGAATATGGAGTAAATCATCAATATCACCACAATCAATATCAACTCATCTGAAGCATATATGGAATAATCAAGTCAACATATATGCTACTCATGAATATGTTCAACAGGTCATAGTACTGAATCATATAAATCAGGTGTCAATAGGCTGAATCATCAACAAGACAGCTATCGGGAGGTGGGTTTTACGCCCCAGGCGAACCAGCAACAACTCCCTACTGCCATATGCATACATCGAATATGACACCACACCAATATGTAAATCATCACTAGACAGCTGTCGGAAGGTGGGTTTTTACGCCCCAGGCGAACCAGCAACAACTCCCTACTGTCACATGCATATGCAGGATAAGACACCATACCGATAACATAAATGCTAGACAGCTATCGGGAGGTGGGTTTTACGCCCCAGGCGAACCAGCAACAACTCCCTACTGTCACATGCATATGCAGGATAAGACACCACACTGATCATATAAATGCTGGCCAGTATCCAGAACAGAAATTCATCTCACATCTACATACTAAACGGCACCTCGCGGGAATTCTACATCCGCGGAAAGCCATACTGCACCTCGCGGGGTCTTACTATGCCCGGCGGCAAGCAGAATATAAGTCGTAGGACCGGCCGATCCTACGCCTAGGGCCGTGTCCCCCCTAGGAAGGGACTGGGCTCCGCCCACCCAGAAGGCTACTATGTGCACAAAGGCCGATGTTCAACCCCATCGACTATAGGTGTCCTGCAGATACTGTCAAGCCATGCATGAATGCCATAATGCACCCTCCCAATACTCTACTAAAAGGAGCATAATTAAGACTACCACTCACTCGACTCCGACCCAATCATAAACTAACATCAGGTTTGGGAGTGAGGGGTCAAGGGTGTGCAATGCAACTCAATATACCACTTACAAGTCTTTGAAATAGAGGAAATGAAATCAATTTACAAAGAAGTCATTTCACAATTCAGATCCAATTTAATTACTCATAAAGAGTATAATCAAGGTTACCACTTACAAGTTTTTGAAATAGAGGAAATGAAATCAATTTACAAAAGAAGTCATTTCATAATTCAGATCCAATTTAATTACTCATAAAGAGTATAATCAAGGCTACCACTCATAAGTCTTTGAAATAGAGGAAATGAAATCAATTTACAAAAGAAGTCATTTCACAATTCAGATCCAATTTAATTACTCATAAACCCCTCGTAATTCCTCTCAATGTTTCCTCAAATGCATGTACAGAATAATCAAGCATGGAGAATCAAGATTATAAAGGAATCTACTACAATATCAATCAATATGCTCAAGTGGAATCAATTCACACTTGGCGACATTCATGAAAATGAATTAAGGAAGCTCATGGTGCAAAGTACATGACTCCCACTCACCTGTCAATCTGGCACAGCCCTGATACGCCTCCAAAAATCTACAGCAGGCAGTGGAGAACTTCTTCCTTTTGTTCCCTAGCTTCTTGCCCAACTGTGACATGCATTTACAATACATTTAGTCTTGTATCAAGGGCTATAATCTACGTGCCAATTATAACATAGGAAACTTTAATTGATTCAACTCCCCTGTTCCCTAAATCTTTTCTTTTCTTTCTTCTTTTCCTTTTTAATTAATTAACTCACCATTTATGTGTATTAGGGACTCCTTTGCATGAGTACAAGGTCCCTTTTAGCTTGATCTAGGCTTAATACTCTATTATAGCATGAAATCCCCTATTTTCCACCCGGATAAACAGTAACCTGAACTGACAGTGGGTTACTTCATCCCGGTTTTGATCCACTTTCAGGACTCCAAATTTGATGAAATTTTTACCTAACATTCTACACTCACAGAGGATTCCAAAGAGATAACATGCATCATCATCGGAGGCCGTTTGACCCCCTAAATAATCAGCCGAAGTTAGGACTTCGACACAGTTTTTCCGTAGTGCCGGAAAAATTTGTCGAAATCCGATTCTTTCTCTTTTAACCGCCTCTACAACCCTTATCCGACCCCTCTAGACTATATCCACCCTTTGTATAGCCTAATGTCATCAAAAGACTAGATAGGGACGGATATTTACCTTTTTCTTTTTGGAAATCGAGGTCCTTGCGTAGAGGGGAAGGAGATCTACGTTTTTCCCTTCAGCTGGAAGTGCAACCGGGATCCCTTTCCTCCTTGAATCCCCTTCCTCTTCTTCTTTCTTCTTCTTCTTCTTCTCTTTTTCTTTCTTTCTTTCCTCTGTTTCACGCCTGAGAACCCCCTCCCTCTTTCTCTCGATTTCATTCCAAAAGCCAGCTCAAACCCTCCAATTAAATCACATCAAGACACTATTCACCCTTTGTTTAATATTATTAAATTCCCATTTTGCCCCTAACACTTCAACATATCTACCGTTATGCCATTAACTTTTGATTCCTTCCAATTTTACCCTTACCACTTCAATGCATCTACAACTATGCCATTATCTTTTGATTCTTTCCTATTTTACCCCTTATATTAATTTTAAAGGACTATTCTATCCCTTTTTATAAAAAAAAAATTTTGGGGTTGTTACATCCTCCCCCCCTTATATTAAATTCGTCCTCGAATTTAAAAGGGTAAATTACCTGATTACTCAAAGGGGTGACTGTATCTGCTCTTGCATCAGAACAGGGCAGTCTCCGTATCATCTTTTCAGTCTCCTCCAGAAATCTCTGAGGATCTTCACCTTCTTCCCCCTTAAACTCCGGGGTTCTGAGCCTCAGAAATTCCTGTACAGTAATCCCCTCATCATCTAGAGCTCGCCTGGCCAAACTTCTTGGCACACGTACAGGAGGTGAGATGGATACTACTGACGGGGCAGGAGGTTTCCCCCGAGCAATCTGCTCTCTCAGAGCCTGATTCTTCGTCAGTAACTGTTCCATCAATGCATCTCTATTTCCTACCTCCCCTTGATCATCAACTCTCCGCCTGTCTGCAGGAGGAGATTTTTCTCTTTGGGGCTCGATATGTGTGGAACCCGCATCCAATGCTATATCTGGCTCCATCCTCCTTCCAGGACGAGCAGATCCTCTCCTTGGAGGTATTCTTTATATGTCTCTAAAAGAGTTAAAAAGAGAGGGCAGTCGTTACACACTGAGTCATAATATATTTTACTGAATTGTAAATGACTCATAAATTAACATACAGAAAAACCTTATGCTCCATAGTATAATCCTATACTTAATCCTGACTCACCCTATTGCTCTGACAGGACTCTTCTTAACCTTTGCTCTGATACCAAGCTTTGTCACGACCCCCGCCCCATTTCCGGCGGGCCGCCGCGACGGTCCTAGGGTGCGGGTAGGCATAAGGCCACCAGCCACCGCGTAGAACCCTACTACCTATCAATCATCAATAAATCTTGAAAAAATTTGGCATGATGCATGCACAAAATGATCACTTTTCCTATAGTGACCTGTCAGGATTATCTCAATACATACAACACACTACCTGTCAGAGCAGCAATCACATAATCTGTCACATAATAAACCTGGACAATATATAGCAATACATCATCTCAGGCATATAACTCATCTGCACACATATATATATACCTGCTTCCTAATCCATCCATGGTCAAACCCATATGCACAACAGGATCTATGACTGTAACTATGCACTATATACAATAGAAGGTTTATAATACACCAAAAGGTATGAACCTCTATCTACATTATACTATACTATACTATGGAGCGGCACAGCTAGCAGGCAACCACTAATCCTGCTCCTCTCTATACAATACCTTTCCTGCAATCAAAAACATCAAACTGGGGAGTGAGTATATAAATACTCAGTGAGTGGAGTAGAGAGTACTATACACATGAGACAAGATATAATCATGGCTCGAGGTAAAATCTCAAGATCAATAACAAGATGAACATGAACTCAACATAAAGAATATGGAGTAAATCATCAATATCACCACAATCAATATCAACTCATCTGAAGCATATATGGAATAATCAAGTCAACATATATGCTACTCATGAATATGTTCAACAGGTCATAGTACTGAATCATATAAATCAGGTGTCAATAGGCTGAATCATCAACAAGACAGCTATCGGGAGGTGGGTTTTACGCCCCAGGCGAACCAGCAACAACTCCCTACTGCCATATGCATACATCGAATATGACACCACACCAATATGTAAATCATCACTAGACAGCTGTCGGAAGGTGGGTTTTTACGCCCCAGGCGAACCAGCAACAACTCCCTACTGTCACATGCATATGCAGGATAAGACACCATACCGATAACATAAATGCTAGACAGCTATCGGGAGGTGGGTTTTACGCCCCAGGCGAACCAGCAACAACTCCCTACTGTCACATGCATATGCAGGATAAGACACCACACTGATCATATAAATGCTGGCCAGTATCCAGAACAGAAATCCATCTCACATCTACATACTAAACGGCACCTCGCGGGAATTCTACATCCGCGGAAAGCCATACTGCACCTCGCGGGGTCTTACTATGCCCGGCGGCAAGCAGAATATAAGTCGTAGGACCGGCCGATCCTACGCCTAAGGCCGTGTCCCCCCCTAGGAAGGGACTGGGCTCCGCCCACCCAGAAGGCTACTATGTGCACAAAGGCCGATGTTCAACCCCATCGACTATAGGTGTCCTGCAGATACTGTCAAGCCATGCATGAATGCCATAATGCACCCTCCCAATACTCTACTAAAAGGAGCATAATTAAGACTACCACTCACTCGACTCCGACCCAATCATAAACTAACATCAGGTTTGGGAGTGAGGGGTCAAGGGTGTGCAATGCAACTCAATATACCACTTACAAGTCTTTGAAATAGAGGAAATGAAATCAATTTACAAAAGAAGTCATTTCACAATTCAGATCCAATTTAATTACTCATAAAGAGTATAATCAAGGTTACCACTTACAAGTTTTTGAAATAGAGGAAATGAAATCAATTTACAAAAGAAGTCATTTCATAATTCAGATCCAATTTAATTACTCATAAAGAGTATAATCAAGGCTACCACTCATAAGTCTTTGAAATAGAGGAAATGAAATCAATTTACAAAAGAAGTCATTTCACAATTCAGATCCAATTTAATTACTCATAAACCCCTCGTAATTCCTCTCAATGTTTCCTCAAATGCATGTACAGAATAATCAAGCATGGAGAATCAAGATTATAAAGGAATCTACTACAATATCAATCAATATGCTCAAGTGGAATCAATTCACACTTGGCGACATTCATGAAAATGAATTAAGGAAGCTCATGGTGCAAAGTACATGACTCCCACTCACCTGTCAATCTGGCACAGCCCTGATACGCCTCCAAAAATCTACAGCAGGCAGTGGGGAACTTCTTCCTTTTGTTCCCTAGCTTCTTGCCCAACTGTGACATGCATTTACAATACATTTAGTCTTGTATCAAGGGCTATAATCTACGTGCCAATTATAACATAGGAAACTTTAATTGATTCAACTCCCCTGTTCCCTAAATCTTTTCTTTTCTTTCTTCTTTTCCTTTTTAATTAATTAACTCACCATTTATGTGTATTAGGGACTCCTTTGCATGAGTACAAGGTCCCTTTTAGCTTGATCTAGGCTTAATACTCTATTATAGCATGAAATCCCCTATTTTCCACCCGGATAAACAGTAACCCGAACTGACAGTGGGTTACTTCATCCCGGTTTTGATCCACTTTCAGGACTCCAAATTTGATGAAATTTTTACCTAACATTCTACACTCACAGAGGATTCCAAAGAGATAACATGCATCATCATCGGAGGCCGTTTGACCCCCTAAATAATCAGCCGAAGTTAGGACTTCGACACAGTTTTTCCGTAGTGCCGGAAAAATTTGTCGAAATCCGATTCTTTCTCTTTTAACCGCCTCTACAACCCTTATCCGACCCCTCTAGACTATATCCACCCTTTGTATAGCCTAATGTCATCAAAAGACTAGATAGGGACGGATATTTACCTTTTTCTTTTTGGAAATCGAGGTCCTTGCGTAGAGGGGAAGGAGATCTACGTTTTTCCCTTCAGCTGGAAGTGCAACCGGGATCCCTTTCCTCCTTGAATCCCCTTCCTCTTCTTCTTTCTTCTTCTTCTTCTTCTCTTTTTCTTTCTTTCTTTCCTCTGTTTCACGCCTGAGAACCCCCTCCCTCTTTCTCTCGGTTTCATTCCAAAAGCCAGCTCAAACCCTCCAATTAAATCACATCAAGACACTATTCACCCTTTGTTTAATATTATTAAATTCCCATTTTGCCCCTAACACTTCAACATATCTACCGTTATGCCATTAACTTTTGATTCCTTCCAATTTTACCCTTACCACTTCAATGCATCTACAACTATGCCATTATCTTTTGATTCTTTCCTATTTTACCCCTTATATTAATTTTAAAGGACTATTCTATCCCTTTTTATAAAAAAAAAAATTTTTGGGGTTGTTACACAAGAACCAGCAAAGGGTCCCCCCCCTCCTCCATCATCAGCCAAAGACCACCCTGATGGTGGCTCGGCTCCCCCCACCCGACGGCAGCCACGGTGGCCCACGACCGCCATCGTCGTCGCCGCCGGTGGCCAACCGACGAGAGGAAAAGTGGAAAGGAGATGGGATCACGAGGAAGGAGACCTCGGTCCACCTCCCCCCATCCCCAACTAAAACCCTAGAATCCCTCACAATCCCTTCTCAATCCAAATCAACGCCTCAGATGCCATGGATCTCTCGGCCAACTAGCGGCCGGCGGCGGCAAAAATCCGGAAGAGAGAGGCCGAAACAGGGGTACCCTGTTTCGGATCCCTCTCCGATGATTTCACCAGCCAAAACCCCACCAACGCCGCCCCAAATCCAGGAAATGAAGCACAAGGGACTTACCTCAGTCCGACAGGATGCTCCGGCGACCTTTCCGGCGAGAAATCGGTGAAGAAATCCATAAGTAAACCCACGGATCCGAGGCCTCTTCGTGCGATTGGTGGGGATCTTCATTATCCTCCTTGATCGGCCGGTTCGCGAAATTCGCCGCCTTCCCCACGATCGCCCTCTTCTCCGGCGGTCAACCTCCGATGACGACCGGCCTCCTCTAACGCCGCCGCCCCCCTTGCAACTCCTCTCTTCCACGATCGTGCCTAGGGCACGATCGTAATAGGTGGATGGGCCCGGTCATTTCAGGCCGGCCCGTCAACCCTTTTTTTTTTCTGGGTTCTCACATTCTCCCCTCCTAAAAAAATTTCGTCCGCGAAATTAATGTACCTGGAATACCAAAGAGTTGAGGATGTTTGGCTTTTATTTCTTCCTCGAGCTCCCAAGTGGCCTCTCTTTCTGAGTGGTTGCTCAATTGCACCTTTATATAAGGAATGGTCCGACATCGCAACACTTGATCCTTTCTATCCACAATCCGTACCGGGTACTCTTCATAAGTTAGGTCCTCATGCAGACTCATAGGCTCAAAATCCACCACATGGTTTGGGTCCGGAATATATTTTCTCTCGCCCACATCATCCTAATAAATAGGAGATCCGCATTTCCTGCCATACAATGCCTCAAAAGGAGCCATCTGGATACTGGCCTGATAACTATTGTTGTAGGCAAACTCAACCAGCGACAAATGACTATCCCATGCACCACCCAAATCCATCTTTAACATATCTTCCAAAATCTAAATAGCACGCTCCGACTGTCCATAGAATCAACAACATTCTCCTCTACTAGAAACTAACTCAAGTGTTCCATCATAATACTTTTTAGATCAAATATTAATGTCCTTAACCAGTTTCAAAATAACTCAAACCACTACACTTCCGTTGTGCACTCTGATTTAATCCATTAAATACTCTAAAGCTTCTAAATGATTTATGACCGAAATATCACTTTGCACTAGGAGTAAGAAAAATCCAAATTTTAGAACTTTAATTGAGCAGAACCTCCAGATCTCTCTGTCCTCAATTTATGCAGAGTATACTAACCATAACTAACCCTCAAGCCATTATTCAGGTTTAAGGTCACTACATTATCTTCACAACCATTTTAGAATCAAAAATATCTAAGTTTAATTTAAAATAAGTTAACCTTGGATTTCCTCAGCAATGCGATTAGGCAATCTACATTGATCTTCTTTCCAAAAAGATTTACTTAAAATTCAATGGGTTAGAAGTCATTGAGCTAATACACTATAATTAGAAATTAACTCTATCGATCTCCAGATTTTTTTCTTCACCAAGATTCGTAACATCCATCAGCAATGCTATATATGATAATTCATGTAAGCATCTTATCACCGAAGTCTCTACTCAATATGACATTTTGTTGCCCAGATAGACAACCCAAGAGGGGGGGTGAATTGGGTTTTAAAATAATTTGAATAGTTAAAACGATGTGGTTGACTAATTAAAAACTATTGCAAGTTATTTAATTAATGCTAAGTGCTGTGAGTGATGTGAGGGGAAGAAGAAGAGAGACAATCCAACACAAACACAAGGTTTTATAGTGGTTCGGAGCTAACCCTTGCTCCTACGTCCACTCCCCAAGTCTCACTTGGGAATTCACTATAACCCCCTTGGATTACAGCCGGTTGTTTTCCAAGCTCACAACCAAACTTGTTGTTTTACGAGCTCACAACGAACTCGGTCGGTTTTCCCAGGCTCACCGACTAGAACCGCCCCGATTGTTTCCCGGAATCACAATCAAACCCTTACACACGTTGGTTTTAACTCGGCTCACCAACCAACCTCAATCCCCTTGATTCAATCCCCGATTGAACCAAGTAAATACAAGTTGTAGAAAGAAAACAGAAAATGAGCTTCTCAAAAAGCAGATGAAAACAATATGAACAATAAATGAAGTTAAGAAGCCTCAAACGCTTTTAGATTGGAGATGAGGAATGGCTTCTTAAACTTCTGGTCTCCTCTTGAAAGAGTAGTCGACTTGAATGCAGGAGAAGGAGGCTTTAATTGCTGGGAAGATGTAGTTGGAAGCAGTAAATGCAGATCTTCCTCTTTTTCGTTGAAGAGCACGTTGCAGAGCTTGAATGCTTGATTAGTTGGAGTGGAATGGTTGTTTTTTTTTTTGCTACAGTCCTCTGTGGCTATTTAAGCCAACCCCCACGGAAACTAGCCGTTAGAGTGCTTTTTCTGCCCGTTCTGAACACTCTGCGCAGCCTGACAATATGACCGTTGGTGGGTTGGAGTCGACTCGCGCGATCAGGAGTCGACTCGGCTGTAGCGGGAGTCGACTCAAGCTTTTCCGGAGTCGACTCGGCAACTGTTCCAAATTTGAATTAAAGTTGCCTTCACGACTGGGAGTCGACTCGTCTTGACCTGGAGTCGACTCGTCAACTTCTGGAGCTGACTTGGCAATTTTGGAGTCGGCTCATCCACTGAAATCCGTGGATCCAATTTTGAATTTTGTCCACTCGAGTCGACTCGACTGTCCTGGGAGTCGACTCGAATCTCAGAGCCCGAACTCCCGATCCTCTGTCTTTTGGCTCGTCCAGTCTTGGAGTCGACTCGAACTTCCTTGGAGTCGACTCGGCTCTCAGTTTCCGAAAGATGGTCTTCTGCCTTTTGACGTGAAGCTGTCTTGGAGTCGACTCGAGCTGTCTGGGAGTCGACTCGAATCTCAGAGGCAGTAACTTAGTCTTCTGTCTGTCTTGGGGTCGCGGTGTCTTGGAGTCGACTCGCGTATTGCGGGAGTCGACTCGAATCTCAGAGTCCATAAAATGCTCTCTGACTTTTTCTTTGTGTACCGCTGAGAGTCGACTCTTGCTTTCTCTGGAGTCGACTTGCCACCTATCGGAGTCGACTCGCGTTCCACTGGAGTCGACTCGAATCTCAGACCCGAAAACTGTTCTCTGACTTTTCTGCCTGTGACTGCTTGGAGTCGACTCTTACTTCCTTGGAGTCGACTCGGTGAACATCGGAGTCGACTCGCGCACTTCGGGAGTCGACTCGCTGACAGGTTCTGAGTTGAAGCTTTCTGTCCTTCTGTCTGTTCTCAGTCGGAGTCGACTCGTACTTATCTGGAGTCGACTCGAGCTCGTGCCAGTGAACTTGATACGCTTGGAGTCGACTCGTGATACTCGGGAGTCGACTCGAGTCTCAGACATTGGTTCAAACAGACTCCTTAACTTATCCAAAAATTATGAACCAAGTCTTGGGACACTTAGACAGGATTTTCACTGAAACACTCAATTGAATTCATTAGTAATCAAAAGATATACTCAAATACTTTGAGCTCATCAAAATCAAATGGGGTTTTAATCAATCACTCCACAATCTCCCCTTTTTGATGATGACAAAACTTTGAGTATATGTAAAATGAATTGCTCAATAAATAATGAAATAAAATCCATAAATGAATTCAAATGTCTGGTAATTCAATTTATCCAAGCTTGAAAGGAGTGAAACAATAAATTTCGGAGTTAAAGCTCCCCCTTTCATTTGGAATTATATAAGCCTTCATATTATGCAGTCAATTGTTTGGCTTAAATGTCATTAATGATTTAGTTTGATTAAGATTCAGATTCTCCCCTCAACATATGCATTCAACTATGTTTTGATTCTCTGAATTTCCTTTTAATGCTTTGAAGTTTTTGAACTGAATTTTTTGTATTTAGAGGGAAAATCTGTCAATTTGTTCTTGTGTAGGATTCAGCTAATCTCCGAATATCCCTTGAATAGATTCTGGAGATTACTCCATTAGGAGCCCCAAAAGAGAGATAATGAGCCTCGAGGTACCGAATCCACTTAGAACAAATTTGTGTGTTTTTAAGAGTTTTATGTTTTTATTGATTTCCATTGATTTCTTTTACATATTTCGCCCCTTTTACATACTTTATACATATTTCTCTCCTTTTTTTTTACATATTTTATTTCTCCCCCTTTTTGTCATCATATCAAAAAGGAGGTAATCACACACAATCAATGGCACAACCAATCATCAAATGGCACATAATTGAAGATAAAATGTCTACTCATTGTATTGATATGAATGTGAATACATGTGAGAATACAATAAGTAAGTAAAACAAGACAAAACACAAAAACATCTATGGCCTCCTCGAGGATGAGGCACCTCCTCTCGAGGATGTGGGTCCTCCTCTCGTGGATGTGGCTCCTCCTCTCAATCGGCTCTGCTCCATGAGGAGGGTGACTGCATCTGTAACATGGCCAAGCTGCGTGATAATAGACGTAGTGGCTCTGCTATGTGTAGTGGAGAGCTCAGTCACCGACGTCTGAAGCCCAGTCACCGACGTCTGAAGTGCGTCCAGCTTGTCGATGAGTACATTCGACAAGCGCTCGGCCCCCTCGGTGGTGGTGTGCATGTCACGACCTATGTCCTCTCGCATCTGTCGAGTGTGCTCGTGACCTCACTCATGCTGTGGAACTGGGCCTGGACCAAACTCCGGACATTGTAGATCTCTTCCCGTACATGAGCCGTCATGTCAGTCACGGCTGTCAAGGAAGGGAACCAACTGAGAAGATACGGGTGCAGGAGTGGGAGCAGGCACGCACCTCGGAGCTCCCGAAGCAGGCTCATCCCTCACATCTCTGACTATCTCCTGTCGCAGCTCCCGGAGCTGCTCAGGATCAATCCGGACCTCCATGGATGGTGGAGCCGAGGAGGAAGGTCCGGCGGAGTGGTAGGAGCAGGAGGAGTGGATGGAAGGTCTGGATGGTCTGGAAGGTCTGGGTAGTCTGAATCGGGCTCAGGACTGGGTGAAGGTTTGGTGGTCTGAGCGGTGAGGGTAGACTTCCTAACCATACCCCCTCTCTCTTCCGAAAACCCCATCCTGTGTAGGTCCCCGCACGCGTGCGATCAGTCCATCGCAAAGCGCGAAAGGGCTCCCCTCAGGAATGGGAACTCGTACTCCCTAAAAGGAAGGGTGAAAATCATGCCGTATGGGAGGGTGAGCCTAGGTCTATCTAGGGGCTCACACATATACCTATAGATGAGTTTGGGAAAGTTGATCGGGGGTGTCCTGAAGGATATAAAACATAAGAGCTAGGTCTCTCTCATTTACAAAATCAAATCTCCTTGTCTTAGGGAAGATGGACCTAGACAGAATACTCAAAAGGATTCTCACTTCAATCGGAAATGAGCTAGCAGATACCTTCGTCTAGGGGGGACTGAGGTGGATGCCCTAGAACGGCCGTAAGGGCCTCAACCCTATCCTCAGGGTGTGTGGGAGCCACCCCTACTATGGAAGGTGGAGGATGTGGGCAATAAGATCCTCCGTGACCAAATAGAGGGACACCGGCTACAGTGCCCTCGATACCTCCATCTCTCCGATGGACGGTACCATAGAACTCTCTAACAAGGCCTGGATATGTGGGAAAGGTCCAAAGTGAGGAAAGTACTCTAGGCCCTGGGCCTCTAAGCCTATCACCTATGGTGAAACCCTTCCGGGGAGAGATAGTTGAAGTCGACATACCTCCCGGGTGGTGACGGCCTTCCCGGGCCAACGGCCTTGCGGGAACCGCCCTAGGCGGGGAACGAGCCGGAGGTGGTTGCCTCGCGGGATCGTGCCGCGCCTTGGACGCGCCGCTCGGGACCGGCCTCGGGTCGGGACCTCTTCCTAACTACGGTCTACGCGGCATTTTGACCTAAATGGGAGGAAAACCTAGAGGACGGTGAAGGGACCGACGGAAAGACTCGGAACCGACCGGGAATGACCTAGGAAGGGAGGAGACTCAATGTCCGGGCGAAGAATCGACGGAAAAATGGCTTGGAGACGATCGGGGGACCTAGGAGTCGGCTCTAGGGCTTTTGAACAAGTGGCGGCTTTGAAAGAAAAGTGTTTTCGAAACGACAAATCTAGGGTTAAAAAGTCGGATCCCGACTTGCGAGTCGACTCCCACTGAGTCGCGAGTCGACTCGACCTCGAGTCGACTCAGATATGTGCGAGTCGACTCCCCCTTAGGAGTCGACTCTGAAACTTACTCGAGTCGTCTCTAACTTTGGCACGCACCTAAAAATCATGCTTCGTTTGTGCGCAAACGAGGAAAAATCACTAAATTAAGATCTGATTTGATGATCATTGAAAAGGAACTCTATTTTAACCCACAAACTAATCATCCAAATCAATGAATCTAGTGGAAACTACACTAGGATGGATCAATCACTCCTAATCCCCTCCTAAGCACACTAAACCTCTCTTCACTTAGGGGTTTTGTAAAAATATCTGCTAATTGATCATCAGTACAAACAAATTGGAGTGTCACATCACCATTCAATACATGATCTCTTATGAAGTGATGTCGTATCTCAATATGTTTAGTTCTTGAATGCTGAATTGGATTTTTTAGTTAGATTAATGGCACTTGTATTATCACAATTAATGGGAATTTTATCTTGTTTAATGCCATAATCTTCTAGTTGTTGTTTAATCCACAAGATTTGAGCACAACAACTCCCGGCTGCACACATATTCAGCTTCAGCAGTAGATAATGCAACCGAGTTTTGTTTCTTGCTAAACCATGAGATAAGGTTTTCTCCTAGAAATTGACACGACCCGCTGGTACTTTTTCTATCAAGCTTACATCCAACGAAGTCTGAATCTGTGTATCCTATTAAGTTTAGGCTAGATTCTTTAGAGTACATAGCCCTATATTCTTAGTTCCTATTAAATATTTAAAAATTCTCTTAACTGAACTAGATGTGATTCTTTAGGATTAGCCTGATATCTAGCACACATGCAAACACTAAACATAATATCAGGTCTACTTGCAGTAAGATACAATAAGGATCCTATCATACCTCGATACAGTTTCTGATCTACAGATTTACCTGATTCATCTTGGTCTAATTTGCATGATGAACTCATGGGGGTGCTGATTGATTTGTTTCCCTCCATATCAAACTTCTTGAGCATCTCCTTGATATATTTGGCTTGATTGATGAAGATGCCTCCTTCAGATTGTTTGATTTGGAGTCCAAGGAAGTAAGTCAGCTCTCCCATCATGCTCATCTCAAATTCACTCTGCATCAAGTTACGCAAATTCTTCGCAGAGACGATTGTTAGTAGCACCGAAAATAATATCATCAACATAAAATCTGTACTAACAGCATATCTTGGTTTTTCTTTTCAGAAATAGAGTTGTATCTACATTACCCCTAGAGAACTCATGTTCTAATAGGAATTTGCTAAGTCTCTCATACCATGCTCTAGGTGCTTGTTTTAAGCCAATAAAGTGCTTTGTTTTAGTTTATATACATGATTAGGGTATTGATGATTTTCAAAACCAGGAGGTTGTTCTACATATACCTCCTCATTAATATACCCATTTAAAAATGTACTTTTTACATCCATTTGAAATAGTTTGAAGTCCTTAGAGCATGCATATGCTAATAGTAGTCCTAATCGCCTCAAGTCTAGCTACGGGAGCAAAGGTTTCATCAAAATCTATACCTTCTTCTTGATTATACCCCTTTGCTACTAGTCTAGCCTTATTCCTTATAACAATTCCATTTTCATCAAGTTTATTTTTATAAATCCATTTAGTACCAATAATTGGATATTCAGAAGGTCTCTCTACTAGATTCCACACTTTGTTTCTAGTAAATTGGTTTAGTTCTTCTTGCATTGCATTTATCCAATTTACATCATTTTCGCTTCTTCTATATGTTTGGGCTCAAAGTGTGAAACAAAAGCTAGATGGTTATTCAAATTCCTAAGGGATGCTCTAGTCCTAACGGATTGAGATGGATCATCTAGAATTAGTTCCTTAGGATGCCCATGAGCATACCTCCAAGCTTTAGTTAGCCCATGATCCATAATAGCCTCTTGGCTTGATGATTCTCCTTCAATCAACTTTTGATTATCATCTTGTAATCCCATCTCATCTATCTTTTCTTCAAGTATTTCCATATCATCATCAAAATTAACTTTCTTACTAGACGAGATGTCACTAGAGTCATCAAAAACAACATGTATAGATTCTTCTATAACTAAGGTTCTTTTATTAAAGACTCTATAGGCTTTACTAGTTGTA
This sequence comes from Phoenix dactylifera, assembly GCF_009389715.1. Lineage (NCBI taxonomy): Eukaryota > Viridiplantae > Streptophyta > Magnoliopsida > Arecales > Arecaceae > Phoenix > Phoenix dactylifera. The sequence goes on from NC_052399.1 coordinate 8,354,362, forward strand.
GAATAACCTAAGAATATTCCTTCATCAGATTTAGGGTCAAATTTTTCTAGATTATCTTTCCCATTATTATGCACAAAACACCTACATCCAAAAACATGAAAATAATTAACCTTTAGTTTTCTGTTTTTCCACAGTTCATAAGGTGTTTTCTTTATAATGGGTCTCAATAGAACTCTATTTAGTATGTGACAAGAGGTATTAATAGCTTCTCTCCAAAAGTACTTAGGGAGGTTACTTTCACATAACATAGTTCTAGCCATTTCCTCTAGTGTTCTATTCTTCCTTTCCACCACTCCATTTTGTTGTGGTGTCCTAGGTGCTGAGAAATTATGAGTTATCCCCTTCTTACTACAAAATTCATTAAATGACTGATTTTCGAATTCGGTACCATGGTCACTTCTAATGGCTATGACTGAAGACTCTCTAGCATTTGTTACTTCCTTATGGAACTTCTTAAACATAGAAAATGCTTGATCCTTATGCACTAGGAACATGACCCATGTATACCTAGAGTAATCATCTACTATAACTAGACCATATTTATTTCCACCTAGGCTTGTTGTTCTAGTTGGACCAAATAGGTCCATGTGTAATAATTCTAGAGGCCTAGAGGTAGAGACACATTTTATGGATTTAAAGAGTTCCTAGATTGTTTGCCAAATTGACATGCTTCACATATTTTGTTCTTTTCAAATTTTAATTTTGGCAAACCTATCACGGAGTCTCTTTTAACTAGTTTAGTTATTGTGTCCATGCTTGGATGACCTAACTTACGGTGCCATAACCAACTAGTATCATTATCTTTAGTTTCATTTACAACTAAACATTGGTTATGTTTTGCAAGATCTTCTAGGTCTACAACATATACATTTTCACGTCTAATCCCTTTAAAAACTAAACTATTATCATTAGGGTTTGTTATAATGCATAGTGATGGCTTAAACATAACATCATACCCTTTATCACATAATTGACTAATGCTTAATAAGTTATGCTTAAGACCATCAACATATCTAACATTATCAATAAAAGTAGAAGGGGTGATTTGAACTTTACCAATACCAATGATGTGACCTTGGTTGTTGTCTCCAAAAGTCACAGCACCTCCCTTCTTAGCTTTAAGGGTGAAAAATTGATCTTTGTCACCCGTCATGTGCCTTGAGCAGCCACTATCCAAGTACCAGCAGTTTTTGTTGACCTTGGCTGCAAGACACTCCTACACAAGCAAATCATGTCATCTTAGGTACCCAAGTTTTCTTGGGTCCTTCATGGTTAGTCAAGTTGGTTCCTTTTGGAACCCATACCCTTTTAATTTTCCTTTTTATTTTATTTTTCCTAAAATTACACACATTCGCTTTATGACCTATAGTACCACAGCAAAAGCAAGTTATTTTCTTAGTTTTAGTTTTCCCAGCTTTAACAAAGAAGTTACTAATAAGTTTTTGTTTATTTTTTGGTTTATACCCTAAACCCGCTTTATTAAATACGGCTCGTTGACTATTAAGTATCATGTTTAATTTTTCAGAACTATATGTAAATTTTTCAACTAAGGGTTTGTATTTATTAAGTTCTTTAGTTAGAGTTTGATTTTCTGCTTTTAGGTCATTAAGTTCTTTTGTGAGATCCTTATTTAAGATTTGTTTATGATTTTTAAGTTCTGAAAGTTCCTTAGTTAGTTTTTCATTATCTTTAGTTAAGGTACTAGTCTTTTGAGTTAAAAGTTGGTTGCTTGTCTTAAGTTCTATATTTTCTTTGATGATTAAATCCTTATCCTTAACTAATTTATCGTATTTATGTAGGTATGATTGATTAGCTATTTTTAGTTCTTTATTCTTAAGATTTATGGCCTTATATTCTACCATTAATTCATTAAATGCATCATAAAGTTCATCAAAAGAAAAATCAGGATGCGTATCGGAAGTTACCTCGTTTTCATTGGCCATGAAGCAGAAATTAGCCTTCTCTTCTTGTTCATCATCTGATGAGGAGGATGATGAGTCGGAGTCGGATAGTGTTGTGACAAGAGCCTTCTTCTTCTTGTACTTACTCCCCTTCTTCAGTAAGGGGCACTCTGCTCTTATGTGACCCGGCTTCTTGCACTCGTAACACCCAATCCCTCATTTTCCCTTTCCTTACCTTTGTCCTTGCGGTAGGAATTTGAGGGGCCTCTCCTTTGATGATACGCCTTCTTGTGGTTGATAAATTTCTTGAACTTGCGCACAAGAAGTGCCTCACCATCATCTTCCTCATCTTCTTCTTTTTCACTGCTGCTGCTGCAAGATAAGTCCTTGTTAGATGAAGTAGATTTTAGTGCTAATACCTTTTTCTTATGAGAGGACTCTTCCTCGTTGTATTGCTTCATGGTTAGTTCGTGCGTCATCAAGGATCCAAGGAGCTCCTCGAGTGGTAATTTGTTCAAGTCCTTGGCTTCTTGGATTGCCGTCACTTTAGCTTCCCAAGACCTTGGTAGACACCGAAGGATTTTCCTGACAAGCTCACTGTTAGTATAGTTCTTGCCAAGGCTTTTTAGGCCATTGACAATATCAGTAAACCTAGTGAACATGCATGTAATTGTTTCATTAGAATCCATTTTAAATAGTTCATATTTATGAACCAATATATTAATTTTGGATTCTTTAACTTGATTTGTGCCCTCATGGGTCACTTCAAGTCTATCCCAGATCTCTTTTGCAGAGTTGCAAGTAGAGACCCTATTAAATTCATTTCTATCTAAGGCACAATAAAGTACATTCATAGCTTTAGAATTAAGTTGTGCCTTCCTCATGTCATGTTCATCCCAATCCTTTTCTAGTTTGGGTACCTTGATACCCTCTACATATATGGATGGGATGTATGGGCCATTTACTACAATGGTCCACATCTCATAGTCTTGGGCTTGGATGAATATTCTCATCCTAGCCTTCCAGTATGAGTAGTCGGATCCATTAAAGAAAGGGGGTCTTTGGGTGGACTGACCCTCAATGTGGGAAGATCCAAATGGGGTTGTCATTTTGATCTTTTAACTCTTGGGTGGAAGAGTTTTAGGCTCTGATACCACTTGTTGCCCAGATAGACAACCCAAGAGGAGGGGGTGAATTGGGTTTTAAAATAATTTGAATAGTTAAAAACGATGTGGTTGACTAATTAAAAACTATTGCAAGTTATTTAATTAATGCTAAGTGCTGTGAGTGATGTGAGGGGAAGAAGAAGAGAGACAATCCAACACAAACACAAGGTTTTATAGTGGTTCGGAGCTAACCCTTGCTCCTACGTCCACTCCCCAAGTCTCACTTGGGAATTCACTATAACCCCCTTGGATTACAGCCGGTTGTTTTCCAAGCTCACAACCAAACTTGTTGTTTTACGAGCTCACAACGAACTCGGTCGGTTTTCCCAGGCTCACCGACTAGAACCGCCCCGATTGTTTTTTCCGGGATCACAATCAAACCCTTACACACGTTGGTTTTAACTCGGCTCACCAACCAACCTCAATCCCCTTGATTCAATCCCCGATTGAACCAAGTAAATACAAGTTGTAGAAAGAAAACAGAAAATGAGCTTCTCAAAAAGCAGATGAAAACAATATGAACAATAAATGAAGTTAAGAAGCCTCAAACGCTTTTAGATTGGAGATGAGGAATGGCTTCTTAAACTTCTGGTCTCCTCTTGAAAGAGTAGTCGACTTGAATGCAGGAGAAGGAGGCTTTAATTGCTGGGAAGATGTAGTTGGAAGCAGTAAATGCAGATCTTCCTCTTTTTCGTTGAAGAGCACGTTGCAGAGCTTGAATGCTTGATTAGTTGGAGTGGAATGGTTGTTTTTTTTTTTTTGCTACAGTCCTCTGTGGCTATTTAAGCCAACCCCCACGGAAACTAGCCGTTAGAGTGCTTTTTCTGCCCGTTCTGAACACTCTGCGCAGCCTGACAATATGACCGTTGGTGGGTTGGAGTCGACTCGCGCGATCAGGAGTCGACTCGGCTGTAGCGGGAGTCGACTCAAGCTTTTTCGGAGTCGACTCGGCAACTGTTCCAAATTTGAATTAAAGTTGCCTTCACGACTGGGAGTCGACTCGTCTTGACCTGGAGTCGACTCGTCAACTTCTGGAGCTGACTTGGCAATTTTGGAGTCGGCTCATCCACTGAAGTCCGTGGATCCAATTTTGAATTTTGTCCACTCGAGTCGACTCGACTGTCCTGGGAGTCGACTCGAATCTCAGAGCCCGAACTCCTGATCCTCTGTCTTTTGGCTCGTCCAGTCTTGGAGTCGACTCGAACTTCCTTGGAGTCGACTCGGCTCTCAGTTTCCGAAAGATGGTCTTCTGCCTTTTGACGTGAAGCTGTCTTGGAGTCGACTCGAGCTGTCTAGGAGTCGACTCGAATCTCAGAGGCAGTAACTTGGTCTTCTGTCTGTCTTGGGGTCGCGGTGTCTTGGAGTCGACTCGCGTATTGCGGGAGTCGACTCGAATCTCAGAGTCCATAAAATGCTCTCTGACTTTTTCTTTGTGTACCGCTGAGAGTCGACTCTTGCTTTCTCTGGAGTCGACTCGCGTTCCACTGGAGTCGACTCGAATCTCAGACCCGAAAACTGTTCTCTGACTTTTCTGCCTGTGACTGCTTGGAGTCGACTCTTACTTCCTTGGAGTCGACTCGGTGGACATCGGAGTCGACTCGCGCACTTCGGGAGTCGACTCGCTGACAGGTTCTGAGTTGAAGCTTTCTGTTCTTCTGTCTGTTCTCAGTCGGAGTCGACTCGTACTTATCTGGAGTCGACTCGAGCTCGTGCCAGTGAACTTGATACGCTTGGAGTCGACTCTTGATACTCGGGAGTCGACTCGAGTCTCAGACATTGGTTCAAACAGACTCCTTAACTTATCCAAAAATTATGAACCAAGTCTTGGGACACTTAGACAGGATTTTCACTGAAACACTCAATTGAATTCATTAGTAATCAAAAGATATACTCAAATGCTTTGAGCTCATCAAAATCAAATGGAGTTTTAATCAATCACTCCACACATTTATTAGTGGCTTCATCAACAATGACAAAAGATTCCTGCTCAAATCTTAAACCTAGGCTTGAGTTTTAAATTAACACATCAAATAGTCTTCTACAATTATAAATAAAATCCAGTAGCCCAATTCAAACATGAGAATTCAAATAATTAGAATTCTCCCGTCAATATGCATACTCTATGGCCTCAAAATAATCAAATACATCAATAGAAAATAGACCTATTTGCAATATCCAATATGCCAATACCAGATATAATCCACATACATATTCAGCTTCGAAGAACATTCCTTTCAATATTATGAAATCTTCTTAGCTCACTCCAATACTACGGAAGATTTACGTACAAATCTCGCTCTAAACAATTAGCAGCAAAACCAAAAGTACAATCACATCAAAACCCATATCAAGTTTGAATTTTCAGGTCATTTAAATAATATCTAAACATCGTATAACAGATATGCCATTGTTGACCTTCCTACACTTATCTTAGGTCAAACCTCTCTTATCATGATCAAAGACAATTTATACTTTCCTTCTACACTCATCGAAAACCAAACCCGATGCATATATTTTATCACAATGCCCAGTAATCTTACACCTTAAGCACTGAATTTAATTGTCATATCCCAAGTGATCATAACCTTAGCTATAATATATTTCTGTCACAGTCCCTAGTGATCTTAAACATATGCTCAGATTCCAATTTTGTCACTATCCCCAATGATCTTAAACCTCAAACTCTAATGCCACTAAGCCCACAGTCTCTAGTGGTCTTAAACCTTAGATTACAATATCATTCCTGTTACAATCTCAAATGATTATAAACTAAGGCTCTGATAGTTTTCCTATCATAATTCTCCACTCACACTCATCTGAACCTAAACTCTAAGATACCTTAACCTTAAGCTCTGATACCAAATCTGTCACGCCCCAAACCCGTCACTCGGGTCGACCACGTGACACGGCCACATAATCCCTAAAGTAAAACCCTAGAGATCATGTAAGGCCTAAAGGTACAATATTCACATAAATACCCAAAATTAATGATTAATGTAATTAAATCAAACCCAACTAAAATGTATGGATTAATTACATAATTTCAAATGTCCATAAACAAAAGATAAATTAACTTCTAACTATCTAGCAGTCATACTCCATATCGATCTCATTTCTTGTTCCACCCGATAGACTCTACAATTTCAGTACCTCTGAAAAAGAAAATAAGTGTAGTATGAGCTTTTCCAGCCCCGTAAGAATCCCAACAGCCACACACAGTAATAATAATAAAATAATCAAAGCAACAAATAAATGTCATTTCATCATTCAAAAGCTCATCAGACAACAAGTATATATAACCAGTACATATACATAAATCCTTTTTGCACATTATGTGATCCACTTTCGTATTACTCTGATTTTCAAGTTTTAAGATTTTTCACTTCTGGCTTTGGACTAACCAAGATCATAACCCAGTCCAAGACTGCATAAATCCCATGCATAAGCTCGTAGCAGCTATCCCACGCGTAAGCCCGTGGAGGCTATCCTACGCATAAGCTCGTAGAGGCTATCCCACGCATCAGCTCATGGCAGCTATCCTACGCATAAGCTCGTAGAGGCTATCTCATGACAAGATTAGTCCAACACATTTTACATGTCTAGTTTTACATGTTTAATCACATTTTAATCACATCACATATTTTCATAAATTTTCAAAAATATGATAATTTTTCCCAATTTAATTATTCCAATACCTTCATAATAAACCAAATGCACACCTCATATGTGTCATACAAGCTCATAAAATTAATAACAACATACTGATAAAAATATATCCAACGATAAATCCAATACATGCATAAATAGAGGTGCTCAGACGTAAGGATTCTTACTGAAATTGTAGACTGACTCAAGCACGGATCTGAATCACAACCTACGTGCTGGGATGCTGAGTCCCCTAATCAAAATCTCCTAGCACTGCTGACTCTTCCCCTACAACATCAATTATAAATCACAAACTAAATTATTTAATATTTAAATATCCTAAACCATAATTCACATCCACTATGGGGTCCATCACCAGGTCCCCAAACATCTCTATCCCTCCAGATCTAGGGCAGCCGGGGTGGCCCGACTTCCACCTTGTACCACCGGCCTATATCGTCGCCAGCCATGGCCGCAGCCACGCCGGCGACGATGGCCGGTCCCGGTGAAGAGACCAAGAGAAAGGGATGATTCCTCTCTCTTCATGGTTGGGAATACATCTCCCTCCCTCAAATCTTTTTGATCCAAGGGCAACAGCCATGGTGGTTGTGCCCTCTCCTTCCCCAACCCGACAACACTACTGGCCGAACCATCGTCGGCCGCCACTGTTGCAGTCGCCGGCGATGGTGGCCGGCCAAGGGAAAGAGAGAAGAAGAGATTTCCTCTTCTTCTTCTTCCTCTCAAGAACCAGCATTTAAAGGGTCCCCCCTCCTCCATCATTAGCCAAAGACCACCCTGATGGTGGCTCGGCTCCCCCCACCCGACGGCAGCCACGGTGGCCCACGACCACCATCGTCGTCGCCGTCGGTGGCCAACCGACGAGAGGAAAAGGGGAAAGGAGATGGGATCACGAGGAAGGAGACCTCGGTCCACCTCCCCCCATCCCCAACTAAAACCCTAGAATCCCTCACAATCCCTTCTCAGTCCAAATCAACACCCCAGATGCCATGGATCTCTCGACCAACCGGCGGCCAGCGGCGGCAAAAATCTGGAAGAGAGAGGCCGAAACAGGGGTACCCTATTTCGGATCCCTCTCCGACGATTTCACCGGCCAAAACCCCACTAACGCCGCCCCAAATCCAGGAAATGAAGCACAAGGGGCTTACCTCAGTCCGACGGGATGCTCCGGCGACCCTTCCGGCGAGGAATCGGTGGAGAAATCCGTAAGTAAACCCACGAATCCGAGGCCTCTTCGTGTGATTGGTGGGGATCTTCGTTATCCTCCTTGACCGGCCGGCTCGCGAAATCCGCCGCCTTCCCCCACAATCGCCCTCTTCTCCAGCGGTCAACCTCTTCCGACAACCAGCCTCCTCTAACGCTGCCGCCCCCCCTGCAACTTCTCTCTTCCACGATCGTGCCTAGGGCACAATCGTAATAGGTGGATGGGCCCGGTCTTTTCGGGCTGGCCCATCAACCTTTTTTTTTTCCTGGGTTCTCACACAATCAAGAGCTCATATGCGAACGTTTTCTTCGATCCATCTCGACTTGAACGTGGCCCACCGTCAACCTGCTTCATTGGCACCCAGCCTGTTATCCCATTTAATTGATCCAAGTCCATTTAGCTTTTGGGCTTTTCTATTGTATCCATATGCTAGTTATTTTTCAAACTTCTTAGATTATTTTTACTACAAGTTATTTAAAAACTTTTTGTGCTATATTAAATTATTAAAACTTATTTTATACTAAATGCATAAACAACACGTTATGAACCATACTCCATCTATTTTTCTTTAAATCATGAGCCAAGCCATTGAGTCAAATATTTGATGGCTCATATCATTCACCAAATAAACCAACAATTTATATAATTAAAAAATATATTTACATGTGTACCAGAAGAAAAATATGTTTATATATATATATATATATATACCCTCCAGGATATGTGTTGAGGGGTCATGACCCAAACCTGATCCATCTAGTTGGTGGCTTGAGGTGTTAAGGAATGATATAAATTGTTGATTCCTTCCTTAACAACTTAAGCCTTGTAGATCTACCGGTTATCAAATCCAAAGTCCGCAGACTTAAATCTCCATTCAAACCAATTTCATGCAGCACAAGAGGGGCATCAAGGCACGAGTTTTTTCTTCCCTCGACTCCTTCCTGATTGAGTTGTTCTTGATTTGTTCCTTTCTTGAGTCCTTTTTTTTTTGGCTCTTCCACACATCTACGTGCATGGTCCGGGGGCCATACATGAGGAGGGAGGGTATTAAGGCACGATATACATTATTAACCCATTCCCTAACATCTTATACTTTTGATGTCAGGTCGTTAGTTAACATCGGGTTGGTTGACCTAACCTAACCTGCAAACCCAGCAGGTGAGCCTAGACAAGCCAGGAGGATGCGGGTTAGAGTTGGGATTGCCTCCTTGTAGTTTTTTATACTAATTTTCCAGATTTTTTCTTAATATTTGGCTTAGGTGATTTGATTAGATGGTTCTCCCACTGTTATTCTTATTGAAAATAAAAAGAGCCAAAGCCATTAACCAGTAGATAATTGACATCTCGTATACTTTGATGACATACATGAAGCACATCCCTTTCTAATTCCTTTTATCAGGCTTTATGTCTTCATTTGAGAAGAAGGTTTCCAATGTCAAGTCCTACCATGCTGTAAGGTCAAGTCCAATATCCCCTGTCCCACACGAATATATATTCTTCCTTACATACTGCGCAGTGGTTAGGCTGTTGCTTTCTTTGCATGGAGGACTACACCCATTGAGATGCTTGGTATCATGCGTTGCTACTTCCAATACGATCACACTCTTTTTCACTAGACCTGCCTTCCACAGTTCCACCCTTTGAGTGAGTAATGGTTTTTGACCCTGATCCGAAACATCTGAAGTGTGACAAGCCGCGAAATTGCATTCCACGTCAAACATGTCTATAGAAAGACAAATAGAGCTATGGATTGAATTAATTATTTCGAGAAAGTTCTCTAAACTGGTGAGGGAGACCTAAAATGCTCCGTGACTTGTTACTTTTTAAATTTTTTAAATGTATTTATACGATAAGTCATCCGTAGGAAAAAATAATAATACTAATTTTTGAGTAAAGAGTCATGGGCAGCTCGAACCCAAAACCAACGGGCTTCTGTCATGGCTGTTTCCATCAACCTTGCTCTTAGTCCACCTTTGAGAATATAGTAAATAGTAGATTGTTTGAAGTTGATGTTTCCACTTGAGAGGCCTTCAAAATACCGAAGCAAACTTGACTACTTCTATTTCTTCAACGAAAAAGTTCTTACTCAATCGGAAAAAAAAAAAAAAACCATGTGAGTGGTCTCCAACTCTCTTCAACATCTCATTCTTTTCCTCACAATACCCATATCCTCCCTCAACCCCCTACTAAATTTTTCATGTGAAGCTTATAATGCTAGTTCGTATCTGATTTTATATACTGCTCATCAGGACATCTAAGCATTTGAATGATGAAGTTTTGACCAAGTTATTGCACCTTACCACTTTATACCACATATGGATTAGAGATACATGTTTATTAAGCCAAGTGTTCCTTGTCCTTTTTTTTATTTTTAATTTAGAGAGGGGATGCCTCATCAACCATTTGAGCTTAGTGTTCGCTACCTAACTTTTGGTACTGTCAAAATGTCATAATGTGGTCACCAGACAATTGTTTATATAGCACCAGGTACCTTTAAGTTTTTTAGTCTATGCTCTCTGTACGAGCGTGACATCTCATTGGAATCATGGACGAGCAAATATTTTTTCTGGTATGCTTGCCTTCGAGGTTTGTCCGACAAAAGCATAGTGGGAGGTTGGTCATTACCTTCTTTACGATCCTCGCAAGTCTGAATGGTGGGAATTTTAGGACAAGTGACTTGCCACCTTTCTGGGCGTCATCTTTTCCCTGGTCAATGAGTTTTATGGGATCTTAGCTTTCGGGCCTTCACCTTGTTTATGCCTTGGGAAATATATAATGCGCGGATATTTGTATAGAACACTAAACATGCTTTCAATTAACTGTAGATCGATAGCCCAGTTTTTAAATCTAACACAAGAAACGGTTTTCTGAATTTTGAAATATTTGGTATAGGGTGAGCCTGAAGACGATGGAAATGATAATCTAATAAGATATACAATTGTCAATTCAGTTAGTTTACTTTAGTTATAACTTTATTGAAAATTCCTAGTATATCCCATTGCGTCATTGTGTATTTTTTATTTCACCAGAATCTTTTATTACCTGTAGCACTTTTAATAGTTTGCACTACAAAGAAAATGGAGCATTAGTGACGCTTTCCAAAGCGTCGATAAAGCGTCGTCTATGTAAGAGTGAAAAAAATATTTTCCGACGCTTTCGAAAGCATTGGAACGTAGCAACGCTTTACCGATGCTTTTTAGCCTCGGAAATTACTTGCAATTTAGCGACGCATTTTAGAAGCATAGCCAATCAACCACCACTTAGCGACGAAATCGCCACATTTAGCGACGCTTTAAAGCGTCGTTAAGTGTTCGTATTTAGCGACGCTTTAAAGCGTCATTAATTAAAATTTACCGACGCTTTAAAGCGTCGCTAATTGATACATGTTTAAAGCGTCACTAGGGTATTTTTTTTAACAAAATTTTTAAGAAAATTTAAAACTCTATTTACAAAATCAAACGCATACACAATAAATGCGATATACACATATCACAATCAAACATATTTATCTAAATATTCATATTATCAAATTACATTCATATTGTCAATTTACGTTTACAACGTACTTCGAAAAACATAAAAAAAATACATATAAAACTCCTAAATAAAAGCTATCAGGGGTCGATGGCATCATTATCTCTACACGCAGATGAAGTATCAGGAACCCTTGCTTACGGAAAGTGGAAATAGAAGCAGATGAGTATCGAATGAATGGATACTCTGAGATAGAACGAGAAAAAGAAAATTTGATTAATACCACTTGTGACACCTTGGAACGATTAGAAAATTACAAAAATAAAACCCTTCAGAGGGGGAACATGCACACTTGAAGAGCGCAGTACAATGGAGAGTTCCTTCAATTCTGGATCCAAGATGTTCCTTCTTTAAATTTATTGCGAATCTTTCTTCACGAATATCATAATTGGAATAGTCTTATTACTCCGAATAATTCTATTTTTTTTTCAAAAGAAAATAAACAACCATCAACTACAACCCCAAAAGAACCCAATTTCATAAACAACATAGAGGAAGAATGAAGGAAATATCTTATCGAGGCAATTATATTTGTTTTGGCGGATATGCCCTTCAAGCGCTTGAACCCACTTGGATCACAGCTAGACAAATAAAAGCGGCTTGGTCTTAGATATGCTTGTGCCAATGATTTTTGGCCAAGAACAACACTTTTGACTATCCCCAAAACGTCTTCTCGCAGATGAGAACTTGTAAATTTCTGCATTCTCTACAATATCATAATTTCTTTGAGGTCGATTGAAAGCAGTTTCAACATCTTCAAGATATCTCGAGCAAAATGTCAAACACTCCTCAGCAATATATCCTTCAGCAATCAAGCCCTCGGGATAAGCTCGATTGCGTACATAATTCTTTAAGCGCACAAGAAACCTTCAACAAGAAATTTTTAATATCAATATCAACACCGATATGATTTATAAATATGGATATTAGAGTTTAGCAAAATCATCTCTCAATAGGATACATCCATCGATAGTGAACCAGTCCACCAAGTTTAGCTTCCGTCGCTAAGTGAATGAGTAGATGAACCATAATAATAAAAAATTCAGAAGGAAAGATCTTTTCCATATGGCATAATGCAAGGGCAACATTAGACTCTAATTAATCAAGCACCCTAGGATCAAGAACTTTTGAACATAATGCTTTAAAAAATGATGACAACTGAGAAACAATTACAAGAACTTGTTTCAGTGTTGACGATCTTAAAGCCAATGAAAATATATCTTACATCAAAATGTGACCATTGTGACTTTTAAGATTTGAAAGTTTCCGCTCTTTAAGATTTACGCACCGGGAAATATTTGATGCATACCCATTAGGAACCTTCATATTTTTCATAATCATTAGAAAAAGATCCTTCTCTTAAGTAGACATTGTGTAACATGCAAGAGATATAAAAAATTTATCATTGGCAAGCTCTTTCGGATGAAGCTCTTGTCGTATGCCCATATCTTTCAAATCAAGACGTGCTTTTAAGTTGTCTTTGATCTTTCCATCAAGATTTAACAATGTTCCAATCAAGTTATCACAAACATTCTTCTCTATGTGCATGACATCAAGACTATGTCGAAGAAGATTATACTCCCAATAAAGTAAATCGAAAAAAATACTCCTTTTTTTTCCATAACTGTTTTTGTTTAGAAGCTACCATTGTGTCATCGTCATTTTTCTGTCCATATACGCAGTCATCATTCTCAAAAAAGTTAACATCCTCTAAAACCTTTGATATTAACCCTTCATTTAATGAGCTGCCAACATCCTTCCTCCTCTTCTTTGAACATTTCGAGACGTTATCGGGTATGTAATTGGTGCCATGCATTTGTCTAAGAACTTCAGTACCAGTTGGTAAAATAGGGGCAGAATGCAACTCTGTGGTACCATCAAACAGATCATTCTGAAATCGAAAAGATGGTTTGGTTATAATCATCGATGATGGCCCATATAACAGAATTTTTCTCCAAGTTTTAACCAATACGAATGGGTTGAATCTCCACAAGAAGGACATGCAATACGCCCCTTAGTGCTCCAACCAGATAAATTAGCATATGCAGAAAAATCATTAATAGTTTATATAAAAGCTGCACGCAATTTGAATGTTTGACCGGCAAAAGCATCAAATGCATCAATACCCTCCCATAACTGTTTCAATTCCTCTATTAAAAGCTACAAAAAAACATCAATATCATTACCTGAGTCCTTATCACTTGAAATAACCATTGACAGAATGAGTGAAGACTGTTTCATACACATCCATGGTGGCACATTATATGAAACCAAAACAACCGGCCAAGTGCTGTATGTAGAACCCATCATTCGGAATGGATTAAACCCATCAGTAGCAAACCCAGTCTAACACTGCGAACATCAGAAGCAAATTCGTGATGTCTATCATCAAATGCTTTCCATGCTAAACTATCCGCTGGGTGTCTTAACATTCCATCTTTTGTACGGCCTTCGTCATGTCATCTCATCAAGAAAGACATCTTCGATGATGCACACATCCTTTTCAATCTAGGTATGAGAGAAAAATATCTCAAAACTTTAGCCGATTTTTTCTTAATTCGTGCAGCATCCACTTCATTCAACAAATCATGCTCGTCTTTAGCTTTCTTCCATCGTGAAGATCTACATATTCGGCATGACTCTTCGTTAATGTTTTCACCACAGAATAAAATACAGTCATTCGGACAATTGTGTATCTTCTTATATCCAAGGTCCAATTCTTTTACTAGTTTTTTGGCTTCATAGGAAGATGATGGAAAAGTAACGCCTTCTAGAAATGCATCCTTTAATAATTGAAGAAGCATAGTAAAAGACTTGTTAGACTATCCATTCAAATACTTCAAATAGAATAAATGCATAAAAAAAATCTTCATAAAATTCTTACAATCCGAATATAGTTTTTCATTACAAGCTTTTAGCAAGTTATAATACCGAGCTGTGTCATCATCAGAGTGTATAGGTTCCTCAACATGCATAAAATCAGTAACTGTACGCTCATCACCTATTCCAGTTGCTTCTTGTCCTCCATTAAAATCTATTAAATTTCTAATACTATGTCCAAGAGCATCTCTGAGTAAGCCCCTTATATCATCTTCTCCTACATGATTTCTTTCCATGTTACTGGATCCAAAACTAGAGGTGTCTTCTATATACGAGGGTTGGTTAAATGGAGATGACAATATGAACTCTCCATAAAATACCCATTCCGTATAATCTCTCGTAAAACCATTGCATACTAAATGTTCTTCAAAAAATTTGTGGAGCAAGAGAAGAAGCATTTACACATTTTCGACATGGACATAAAACTTTCCATTCATATTAGATTTCTCAAAAGTAAATTTAATGAAATTCTGAACTCCATTCAAATATTCGTCACTGGATCTCGACTTATTTATCCAACTTTTGTCCATTCTATTAAAATACTGCTTGAACTGCAAATTACAAACTACATTCAAATATTCGTCACAAAACTTTTTATGCAAGAAGATAATTACGAACAAGATTTTTTAGCATCATATTAAAGCACAAGCCTAGTTTTATATTGTAGTAATACTTCAATAATATATTGAAGAGGTAAGAGTTTTTTTTGTTTGTTTGTTTTATTCAATTACAGCAGCCTTAATAGCTGCCATGTGCCATGTTCACGAGCATTCAATGCCTCCTCTGGATCATGAGACTTGGCATCCTCTTCAGTTCAGGATTCAACAAGAGAGGTCATCATGGGCTCATGATTTAACAGGGACCACCTGATCCGCATTACATGGACCATTCTGCAGTACACACAAATAGTGCTTCTCTGGTTAACCCGAGCTCTGCAGGATTCTACTTCATGTCAGGAACCAGTTTAACTCATGTTGTTGTCAAGGAGATATTGAAGTTCATAGAAATTCCTATTGGTATAAAATTAAACAATAGATCTAATATTTTTCTTTTTTTGTGGTGCAGTCCTAAGTCCTCACAGAATTTTCTCTACTAGGAATTGTTATAAGATGTTGAATCATGGAGGAAGAGAAATTTTTTTTTTTTCTTTTATTGCTTTTCAAACAGTGTCCTAACTGCTGCAAATCTGAAAAAGAGAAGCATGCTTTTCCTTGTGGTTTGTTTTCTCTGTAACCTGACTGATAAAATACCATGTTCTGGAAATACTCGTGTTTCATTCACATACATGAAAGCAGCACCGGACAGGTGGCCCTGTGGGCTGTTTCAGAAAATTACAGAATTGGTGCTCGTCCCATGTGATTTGCTGCGAAAGTTTGGGTGTCGGATCTCAGGTTCATTGAGATGTTTGATGTCTCATGCATGATGCAATGCGTGCTTGACATGCAACAATAGAAATTAGAACAAAATCCCTAAACAATCTGATTATAAAACAAAAGAAAATCCAAAATATCCAGAATTTAAAGATCGAAGCAAGAGAAGAAGATCCCAAACCTGGCTTTGTCCTTGTCCTTGCCGGCTCCAAACTTCAAATGCCGTGTGAGTGCTCTGCGGCGGAGGAGGAGGAAGTTGTCCACGGAGGAGGCCAATGGAGAGGGGGAGAAGGGGAAGAAGATGCGGTGAAGGAACGCGATTTAGGGTCGGTCGGCGGAGGAGAATGGCTAAGATCGGAGAAAAGGGCTGAGGAGGGAGGGGGTCGGTCGGCATGGGTTAGAAATTTAGGACTGTGGAGGGAGGGAGTCGATCGGGTTTTGTTTTGGGGGGGAATGAAGTCCAACGACGCTTATAAGCATCGTCATATTTTTTCTTACGCTGACGCTTATAAGCATCGGTAATGGGCCGCTGACGCCGATGCTATACAAAACGCCGTGGAACCTTTTTTTTGACGCTTTTTAAAAGCATTGGCATTCACTGTTGCAAGAAAAATAATTGCCGACACTTTTATCTAGTGTCGGCAATATAGAGTCGGCAAAAATCTATTTTGTTGTAGTGTTGAAATGCTAAATAAATTTCAATGATCAAAAAACTACTGAATTAGCATGACAAATAATTTGATAATCTAATGATGAAGCATCATGCCGAGCATGCTATGATCCGGTATCATGTTTTAGAACTTCTTCAAAATAAGAATTAATTCCATCTGGACTATGTTGGTGTCACGCCCTCAACTCGAGAATGCGAGCCGAGGCTCATGGCAACCGTTGCATACTCATAGAAAACTCTTCCCACTGTTGTCGGCGCCCCGCACCGGAACCCACTCACACCAGCGCCGCCACCGACGTCGGACAAGCAAGAGAGATACAAACGGATAAGCACTCTCTCGCTCCCTCGACTCCGGACTCAAGGATCACCTCTTCGCTCCGCCTACGAAGGGCAAAAGATTACCCCGTGGTATCAGTAGGATAAAACACTTGAGCACCGCAACGGATTATCAAAGATTAAAGGAAGAAGAAGGAAGAAAATAGCAAAGCAAACACAAAAATGTAACGAGGTTCGGCTACAAATAGCCTACGTCCTCCACCGCTCCAAATCTCAATAAGGATGAACTGATTATAGAGATAGCACACACCCGAACGATCACAAGCGATCGATCTACAAGAGATTCACACAGAATTCCCTTTGCACAAGAAGTAGGATCCCAATCCTCTTCTTCTCTAGAACCCTAGCCTCACAAACAAGAGTCTCTCTCAAATATACGGCCAATAACCTTACCCTAGGGCTCTCATGAGTCCTATATATAGTCTCAAGACCTTCAGATGATCATAGCCGTCGAAACGCCACCAAAAACACCAAAAGAAAATCGTCCATACGATTTTTCGCGAGCCCGAGTCGACTCGGCTGAAGTCCGAGTCGACTCTGGCACGTCTGGCACGATCTCGAGTCGACTCCACTGTATCTCGAGTCGACTCGACGATGCTCCGAGTCGACTCGACTGTAGTTCGAGTCGACTCTGACAGTCCAGACAGAAACATGGTTTTTGCGGCTTTCTCCTCTCGGGTCGACTCGACAGACCTCGAGTCGACTCGACTGTTCCCGAGTCGACTCGACTGAAGCTCGAGTCGACTCCGACAATCCGCCAGACAGAAAACTATGCAGAATTGATTTTCCTTCAATTCTCTTCATCACCAAAGGTCTCCACATACCCCAACAATCTCCCACTTGGAGACCTTGGGTATATCCTCTTGTTACTTGGCTCTCCTCTGTGCTCCCACTGAAACTAAATCATCCTAGTGAAATAGGTACGATGCCTCCTCAACGTCTTCAAGCATGAAGACCAGCAGAAGCTGAACAACTCCTCAGCTTCTCCACCGTGACGACCTTCGTCAACATATCTGCAGGATTCTGACTTGTATGAATCTTCTCCAACTTGACGAGTCCCTGCTCGAGCAATGACCTCACGAAGTGGTACCGTATGTCAATATGCTTCGTCCTTGAATGGAAAGCTGAATTCTTTGCCAGATGAATTGCACTTTGACTATCTGAATATAACATGCAATCCTTCTGTTCCTTCCCAAGCTCCTTCATCAAGACTTGAACCCATATTAGTTCCTTGCACGCCTCTGTGGCTGCCACATACTCCGCCTCCGTAGTCGACAATGCAACAACTGGTTGCAACCTGGAAATCCAACTGACGGCTCCACTGCCCAAGGTGAACAAGTACCCTGTCGTGCTTCTCCTGCCGTCCAAGTCCCCTGCCATGTCTGAGTCCACATAGCCCTGTAACCGGATCTCAGAACCTCCATAGCACAATGACATGTGCTCAGTGCCTTTCAGATACCTCAGTATCCATTTGACTGCGCGCCAATGCTCCAAGCCTGGGCAGCTCATGAAGCGACTCACAACTCCCACTGCTTGAGCAATGTCTGGTCTCGTACACACCATAGCGTACATCAAGCTCCCCACTGCCGATGCATACGGGATTTTTGACATATTGAGCTCCTCCACCCGCGTCTTCGGACTTTGCCCTTTTGAGAGCTTAAAATGGGCACCCAGCGGTGTGCCAACAGGTTTGGCACCCTCCATGCAGAATCTCCTGAGTACTCGGCTGATGTACTCCGCCTGAGATAGTCTGAGGATATGTTTAGACCTATCTCTACTGATCCGCATCCCAAGGATCTGTTTTGCTGCTCCTAGATCCTTCATTGCAAATTTTCTTGACAGCTTCAGCTTCAATTTTGCAATCTCATGCATGCTAGCTCCTGCAACTAACATGTCATCAACATACAATAGCAAGATAATGTAAGATGTACCGAAGTCCCGAAAGTAGCAACAGTGATCCTCCTGACATCTCCTGTATCCTATCTCAAGCATGTAACTATCGAACTTGAGATACCATTGTCTGGGTGCCTGTTTCAAACCATAGAGGCTTTTCTTTAGTTTGCAGACTAAGTCACCCGTGCCAGCTGCAATGTATCCCTCCGGCTGCTGCATATATATCTCCTCATCGAGATCTCCGTGGAGAAAGGCCGTCTTCACATCAAGCTGCTCTAAGTGAAGATCCTCTACTGCCACCATGCTCAGCACCGCTCGAATAGTACTCATCTTGACTACAGGAGAAAAGATCTCTGTGAAGTCGATACCTGCTCTCTGCTGAAATCCTTTTACAACCAGCCTGGCCTTGTATCGCTTCTTCCCGCCTTGCTCTTCCTTCAGCCTGTAAACCCATTTGTTTGACAGTGCTTTCTTCCCCTTGGGCAGATCCACCAAATCCCACGTTTGATTCTGCTCCAATGACTTCATCTCATCATCCATGGCCAACTCCCACTCCTTCCTGGTATCAACCTCCAATGCCTCCGTGAAGCATTCAGGTTCGCCATTATCTGTGAGCAGCAAATAACTAAGAGTCCCATCATACCTTTGAGGAGGCTTCCCATGAGTACTACGAGTGGACCTTCTTAGTTGTGGAGGGGGTGCCAATGCTTCAGGTTCTTGCTCTGACTGAGTCTTCTGACCAGAATTTGTAGACTCCTCTTCAGGATCCACAAAACACGGCTCAACAGGTTTTGTTTCTGATTCAGTGCTCTGCTGCATATTCTCATTGAATACCACATCATTACTACGAATGATCTTCTTGTGTTCGGGATCCCAAAGCCGGTACCCAAACTGTTGACCTCCGTATCCAACGAAAATACACTTCTTTGATTTGGCGTCTAGTTTGCTTCTTTGACTGGAATCAACATGGACATAACTGGTACAACCGAATACTCGTAAGTGCGCCAAATCAATCTTCTTCGCTGTCCATGCTTCCTCAGGAATCCCAAATTCAAGTTTCTTTGATGGCCCTCTGTTGATCAAGTAGGCAGCAGTGTTAACTGCTTCCGCCCAAAACTGCTGTGGCAATCCAGCATGTATTCTCATACTCCTGGCACGCTCATTAATTGTTCTGTTCATCCTTTCAGCAACTCCATTTTGTTGTGGTGTTCCTGGAACTGTCCTTTGCCTGACGATCCCAGCATCTGCACAGTATTCCTCAAACTCCCTGCTACAATACTCACCACCGTTGTCCGATCTCAGGCATTTCAACCTCTTTCCTGTCTCGAGTTCTACCATCACCTGCCATCTCCTGAAGACCCCAAATACCTCTGACTTGTGCTTCAAGAAGAACACCCAAAGCTTCCTGGTAGCATCATCAATAAAAGTAACATAGTACTGAGATCCACCAATGGAAGAAACTGGTGCAGGCCCCTACACGTCCGTGTGCACGAGATCTAGCTTTTCTTGCTTCCGAGGTTTACCTTCTTTGTTGAATGAAACACGCTTCTGCTTTCCGAGAACACAATCCTCACAGAAGTCCATCTCAACACTCCTGAGACCCTGCAGCTTTCCCAACTGGTGCATCACCTCCAGTCCCTGATAACTCATGTGCCCAAGTCTACAATGCCATAACTTGGTGTCCACATCTGCTGCAACAACTCCAATAGAGTTCTCCGTGCCGTTGGTGACATAAACTGTCCCAACCTTCTTGCCACTAGCCACCGTCAACGAACCTCTGGATATCTTCCACTGATCAGCTGTGAAAGTAGCCTTGTACCCCTGGCTCGCCAACTGTCCAACAGAAATCAGATTCCTCTGCAGTTGAGGTACGTGCCGTACGTCCTCAAGCTCAAGTGAAGATCCAGAAACCAACTTCACTTCCGCGCTTCCCCTTCCTTGTATGGTGCAAGGCTCTCCATCCCCTAGGTAGACTTTGCCAAAGTCTCCCTTCTCATATCCTTCAAGAAGCTTCCGTTGGGATGTAGCATGGAAAGACGCGCCCGAGTCTATCACCCAAGACTCGTCACAGGTAGACAAAGATAGAACGAGGGCATCCATATCACCGTCTTCAGCAAGATTTGCCAGATCCTTGCTGACTCCTTCGGTGTGGTCGCCTTGCTTCCCTTTAGGAGATTTGCAATCCCTCCTAAAGTGCCCCGTCTTCCCGCAGTTCCAGCACTTCACTCCCTTGTTCTGAGGTGCTCGAGACCTGCTGGATCTCGACTTCGAGTCGCTTCGAAATCGACCGTCCTTCTTTTGTCTTCCCCGGTCAGAGGTGTTTAGTGCACTTCCAGACGACTCCGTAGCTCCAGAAGATTTCCTTCTTGCTTCTTCACTCAGAAGCACTCCCACAACGTCATCAAAAATCAACTTCCCCGTTGCCGAAGAGTTGCTCACCGCCATCACCAGGCCCTCCCAGCTATCAGGCAATCCGGAGAGGATTAGCAATGCCCGAATCTCATCGTCAAAACTAATCTCCACTGACTCCAACTGGGCCGTGAGTCCATTGAACTCGTTGAGGTATTCTGCTACGCTGCCGCCATTTTTCATACGAAGATTAAACAACCTCTTCATGAGAAATACCTTGTTTGATGCTGAGGGTTTCTCGTACATCCGCGACAATGTTGCCATCAACTCCATCGTCGTCTTCTCGTTTTTGATGTTGAATGCCACTTGGGATGCAAGTGACAATCTGATGGTGCCGAGCGTCTTCCGATCGAGGACCTCCCAGTCTTCATCGGACATCTTCTCTGGTTTCTTTGCTCTACCTCCAAGAGGTAAATAGAGATCCTTCTGGTAAAGGTAATCTTCTATTTGCATCTTCCAAAACCCGAAGTTCATGCCATTGAACTTCTCAATTCGCAACTTCCCTTCATCCGCCATTGCAGAATAACCAATAGCTCTGATACCAATTGTTGTCGGCGCCCCGCACCAGAACCCACTCACACCAGCGCCGCCACCGACGTCGGACAAGCAAGAGAGATACAAACGGATAAGCACTCTCTCGCTCCCTCGACTCCGGACTCAAGGATCACCTCTTCGCTCCGCCTACGAAGGGCAAAAGATTACCCCGTGGTATCAGTAGGATAAAACACTTGAGCACCGCAACGGATTATCAAAGATCAAAGGAAGAAGAAGGAAGAAAATAGCAAAGCAAACACAAAAATGTAACGAGGTTCGGCTACAAATAGCCTACGTCCTCCACCGCTCCAAATCTCAATAAGGATGAACTGATTACAGAGATAGCACACACCCGAACGATCACAAGCGATCGATCTACAAGAGATTCACACAGAATTTCCTTTGCACAAGAAATAGGATCCCAATCCTCTTCTTCTCTAGAACCCTAGCCTCACAAACAAGAGTCTCTCTCAAATATACGGCCAATAACCTTACCCTAGGGCTCTTATGAGTCCTATATATAGTCTCAAGACCTTCAGATGATCATAGCCGTCGAAACGCCACCAAAAACACCAAAAGAAAATCGTCCGTACGATTTTTCGCGAGCCCGAGTCGACTCGGCTGAAGTCCGAGTCGACTCTGGCACGTCTGAACAACTTCCAGTTTAACTGGCACGATCTCGAGTCGACTCCACTGTATCTCGAGTCGACTCGACGATGCTCCGAGTCGACTCGACTGTAGTTCGAGTCGACTCTGACAGTCCAGACAGAAACATGGTTTTTGCGGCTTTCTCCTCTCGGGTCGACTCGACAGACCTCGAGTCGACTCGACTGTTCCCCGAGTCGACTCGACTGAAGCTCGAGTCGACTCCGACAGTCCGCCAGACAGAAAACTATGCAGAATTGATTTTCCTTCAATTCTCTTCATCACCAAAGGTCTCCACATACTCCAACACCCACAAGCATGCAAGGCATCTCAACATGATATCACAAATATACAGCGAAACAATTTGACTAATAATATGCAAACTTTATTTCTTTAACTAACTCAACTATAATGTCTCACAATTCCAACATTAGTCTGAGATAATAATACATCAGTTTAAATAAACTCTAATCTAAGATAACCTATGCCACAGTTCTTCTAGTCGCTCTCCCACATAGAAAACCTCAATAGAGTAGTTCTTTGAATCTATAAAAAAAGAAAACAAGAGATTGCATAATGAGTTAAACAACTCAGGAAGTAATGAACACTTTAGCTAGATAAATCAAGCAATCAAATAGATAATAATATGCAAAAAATAAACATATATGTAATACTAATATACAAATCAAATATTTCTTAAAATATTAAAATTTTGTTCATGGATTCAAGTTCTTTCAAATATTCAATTCATCTTATCGATACAGAGCTATGACCACATGTTCCCTGTGGCAGGGTCACCGACTAATTTTCTTATGATGAGCTGCGCATCATCTTGCAGGAAAGTTCTTCAAGACTGCTAGTTTGCTGGCAATATGTCACTAATCATCTTGGACACGACCTTCAGGACAAATTATGTGCCAATGTATTAGCCCCCATTGGCCGAGTCCTCAACATAGTCAAGTCGAAATTCATATAGTTCTAGATTCTATATTTTAGTTTTAAAATCATAAGGTATCAAATCAATCGATCAAATCTATAATAAGATCATATATCGTCATAACCTTCCAAAATAATATATTGCATCATAATATACTATGCATTAAATTTATGCATTATGAATAATACCCCTTAAATATTATGAATATAATAATTAAATGATTGCTGAGAAACTTAGAAAAAGGGATACATACTTATGCTAAATTCAATTTTTCTCAAAATCTAAATATCGTTCATAAATTAATTTCTTTCAAATCATCAAATTTAGCTCAACGGCCAAAAACTATAATCACATGTTCCTTGTGGTAGGGTTATAATATTACTAATCTTCTTGCGATGAGCTACACATCATCTTGTAGCAAAATCCTTCAGGACTGTTGTCTGCTGGCGGTATGTCACTAATCATTTTGGACACAACCTTCAGAAAAAATCATGTGCCAACGTATTAGCCCCTATTGGTGGGGTCCTCAATATAGTCCGGCTGTAAATCCAAATCTATTTCGATTCCAAACCCTTTTTCTCAGAACATGTTCAGTATTTCAAATCAAAAGATGCAATATCAAAATCAATCAAATATAATCCATATCAAACCCAATATGTTCAATCAAGAATCACACAATACTCTAAGAAAAAGCATATAACACCATGGATCAAATTTATAAATCAAGAATAATTCCATTCCAAAAATTTTATAATTTACCGATAAATCTAGAAAAAGTTTACATTACTTACCTCAAACACAATCCAACTAACAATCCAATAAATCTCAAAAATCCTTCCCAAATTTTTGTATTTAAAAATTATATTTCCAATCAAAATTTATCATAATTATTCTAAGAATAGAACCCTAATTTCAATATCCTCACAAGGCTGACCAGGCGGGAGTGCTCGACGCCCCAATTGGTTCGAACAAAGTGAAATTCATCGAATTATGCTCGGACTAGGACACCAATGGTTCAACAAAGATTGGTTCAATCAAATCTAATAGTGTCTAGTAATGGCCAGGGTAGGACTGACATGCCCCCCGATAACCCTGGATCAGAATCCTTCACCGAAATTGACCCAAAATCACGAAGAGAAGTATCATACTGGTCTATCATCTCTAGAGAGAGCAGAGAGAGAAAGTCCAGTAGAGAGAGAAAGTTTAATAGAGAGAGAAAGTCCAGAAGAGAGAATCTAGAGAGAATAGATGGAGAAGAAAGAGAATCTCAGTCCGAATTCAATCAGGGGTCTGAGTTTGGTTGTTGTCAATCCTAAAGGATGAATTTTGATGATTACAAAATACTTGAGATAATGTTGTGTACTAATGATGTTGGCTTAATTGTGAAGTTTTATAAGTCAAAAAAAATCAGAAGAAATGAAGCACTGCAAAATCATTAATTCTTCACAAATACTTTATTGGATATATTCTAAAAGAAAAATGATCTCAATCTAATCTATGGAGATCAAAGATGAAGTCTAAAGTTTTCTATTTGAAAAACTTGAGTCAATCCCTAAGCAAAAAGGACAAGTTTGAGTTGACTCTGGCATGATTTTTTCAAGTGGTAAAGTCAATGAGTCAACCCCCGCAAAACATGAGTCGACCCTTGTGCAGTTCAAATTAAATAGAGAGCTTTTACTGCTTGAGACAAAGTTTGAAGAGTCGACCTTTGTTTCAAATGAGTCGACCCCCGAAATTGAAGAGTCGACCCTAATTTAGTCTTAGCATCAGACAGAAAAATTATTGGATGAGTCGACCCTTGTGTTTAAAGAGGCGACTCCTAAAAATGATGAGTTGACCCTTGTGTTTAAAGAGGCGACTCCTGAAGAAGATGAGTCGACCCTTAAGGTTAAAGAGTCCCTTTGAAGTTATCACAGTAAGAGCCGTCTCAATATCTTGAAGTGCCGACCCAGGATAAACATAAGTTGACTCCTGAGTTGCATGAGTCGACCCCTGTACTGCTGGGACCACAATGGAAAGCTTGCAACAACTTTTATCTTCTTTTGTAACAGAAAAGATTTCCATCAGAACGGAAAGAAGGTAATTCAAATCCTGCTGAAGAACTCGTCTATAAATTCAAGAAAACCTTAGAAGGGAAACAATAAGGAAAAGAGAGAAATATTCTATCAAAGAAAGAAAGCTTTTCACAAAAGAAAGGAGAAGAAAAAGCTAAATAGTTCATCATCCTCGCCGGCATTCATCTGAAACTTTCTTCTGTGAGAAAATCAGTCGAAGCTTCTCATCACATCAAGAAGAGCTGGTGTTCGAGCATTGGGACACTCTTCCACAGCCAACCTCTTCATCGACTTCAGCTTTCATTTTTATTAAAACATTCTATATACTCTGAAGCTTCAAGTTTTCTGATTACAGCATTCATTTATTTGGATTAATTGTTGCTGTAATAGTTTCATTCATTTGAAACTTGTAAAGGCTCTTCCAAGCCTTGATTGAAAGTTGCTGAATCGAGAGTATTCAGCAAGGGAAAAAGTTTTTGGTTGGTTTGTCTGAAAACCAACTGGGTTGTTTGTGAGCTCGGAAAAACAAACGGTGTAAAGATTTTGGTTGGTTTGTCTGAAAACCAACTGGGTTGTTTGTGAGCCAAAAAAAAAAAACGGTGATAGATTTTTGGTTGGTTGCCTCAAAAAATCAACTGGGTATTTGATTGTGAGCCCAAAAAACAATCAGGCTATAATCTGCTGGGTTATAGTGAAATCTCAAGCTAGGCTTGGGGAGTGGATGTAGGTGCTGGGAGTGCATCGAACCACTATAAATTATGGTGTTTGTGTGTGTGGTTTATCTCTCTTCTTCCACTGCATATTTTTGACTGCTTTTCTCATCTTATTCACTGCTTTATTTGTGCAACCTTATTTCCACTACTAAATCTACAAGTTACTAGAGGATAACTGTAACTCATTCACTTCACGCTATTAATTTTACAAGATCCAATTCACCCCCACCCCTCTTGGGCTGCACCTCTGGGCAACCGTTGTCAATAGCACGGGTCAACCTCAACCAATCAACATGTCTGGCCATAAATCAAGAGAGAGAAACTTTGTAGAGAGAAAAATAAGAGAGAGAAAGTGGAGAAAAGAGAAAGGAGAGAGGAAAAGAGAACAAGGTCCTTCTCTAGACAAAAAAAAAAAGATAGAAAAAGGTGGTTGCAGGTTGTGCCTGGGGTCAGGGACTCATGGCCAGCCAACAAGCGGCTGGTGGCGACGGGCGGCTAGCAACACCAACCCACTCAAAATAAGAGTTTCAACCCCCTTTAACCTCGAAAATCATGCATTCCAATGGTCGGAGCTTCGACCATGGTCTCCTGCCACTACTAGAGATTGGAGGAAGGCTTCGGCGACAAATGCCAGCAGCAAAACCAGTCAGAAACAAGCGAAGCAAGGGTTAGCTTATCGATACAGGAAAAATAGGGTACCACCCTTTTTCTACCAAAAATCCGCCGATCATCGGCTGGAATCCTTGATCCATGAACTCGAAAAGAATTGGAGGAAGTATTAATCAAAGGATGTTGGCTCTCACCCGGCCTTTGGTAACGCTTGGCCACAACAATGGTGCTGATAACAATCGACGATCGAAGAAAAAATCGGAGAAGAATCTGGCGATCAAAATCCGATTGGGACTGGTTCTCTGGTGGGGGAGCGTAGGGTGGATAGGAGGAGTTCCAAATAGAGCTCGGCCGCGACTGAAATTCGATCCCGAGTTGAATTTCATCCAACTATCTTGGAGAGGAAGAAGACTCCAATCGGAAGTCTTTTCCTCTCCGGGCACGTGTGCGGCATGTGCCATTTTTTTTTCTTGTTAGGCCAAGGTGACTAGACCGATCAAATGGACCAGACCCAGTTTGCTAGGTTTTATGGTTGGTTAAGATGAAATGTGGTCAAATTTCTCCTTAGAATGACTTCGACAACAAAAACACACCATGCAGACCAAGGAAGGTCTAAGGATGTGTATTGGTGATGGGTCCAAGACTAATCAGGTTCAACACCCTTGGTTGTTTGATGCTCCTCCTGGCAAGTGTTATGAAAAGAATAGATGGTAAGAAGAAAGAACTTATCGGTTGAGGCGTGATGTCACTATCCTTAAGAATAGATCACGCCCCTTGGAGAATGAATCTCGGTGTAGCAGGTAATAGTGGCCTATCCTCCAGGATACAACAACCGGGTCACTCCAAGTGTACAATTGCAGATGCAGTGACACTAGCGAACAACCCTGATGACCCAAAGATTGATTTTGATGATCACAAAACCTTGAAGTATAAATACTAATGTTTATGTTGCAAGGAGAAAGATATTTATTTTGCAAGGAACATAGCAAGTTGGAAGAAGGCCTCCAAAGCTCTCAAGTTGGAAGAAAGCTACAATTTATTGGCCCAAGCTTAAAGTTCAAAGGATTCAATTTGGAAGAGTAAAATCAAAAGAAAAATTCAAAAGAACAGTCTTCGAGTCGACTCCAGTGGAATTCGAGTCGACTCCGGAGAAGTATGAGTCGACTCCTAGGAGTCACAGGCAGAAAAGTCAGAGAGCAGTTTTCGGGTCTGAGATTCGAGTCGACTCCAGTGGAACGCGAGTCGACTCCGATGGTTGGTAGGTCGACTCCAAAGAAAGCAAGAGTCGACTCTCAGCGGAACACAAGAAAAAAGTCAGAGAGCGTTTTTGGGACTCTGAGATTCGAGTCGACTCCCGCATTGCACGAGTCGACTCCGAGACTCCGCGACCATCAACAGACAGAAAACCAAGTTACTGCCTCTGAGATTCGAGTCGACTCCCAGACAGCTCGAGTCGACTCTAAGACAGCTTCACATCAAAAAGGCAGAAGACCAAGTTTCGCAAACTGAGAGCCGAGTCGACTCCGAGGAAGTTCGAGTCGACTCCAAGACTGGACGAGCCAAAAGACAGAGGATCGGGAGTTCGGGCTCTGAGATTCGAGTCGACTCCCAGGACAGTCGAGTCGACTCGAGAGGACAAAATTCAAAATTAGATCCACGGACTTCAGTGGATGAGCCGACTCCGAAATTGCCAAGTCAGCTCCAGATGTTGGCGAGTCGACTCTGGGTTAAGTCGAGTCGACTCCCAGTCAAGGCATGCACTTTAATTCAAATTTAGAACAGTGGCCGAGTCGTCTCCAGTAAAGCACGAGCCGACTCCTGCAACAGGCGAGTCGACTCCTGATCGCGCGAGTCGACTCCGATCCCAACGGTAATATTGTCAGGAAGTACAGACTGTGTCCAATGGCTCTATTTTTGTCTCTAACGGCTAGATTCTTGTTTCCACGCCATCAAAAGCTATAAAAACAAGAGGAGAGCTAGGGGAGGATGTATGGAAGTGGGAGAGAACATTTAGGAAAAAGATTCCAAAGAGATTACACGAAAAATCTCCCATAAGCACAAAAGGGCCATTCAAAGGAAAATAGAGAGAAGAAGAGCATCCAAGTGAATCCCAAAGCTTCCTCTCCATCCGTGTGCTGCCTCGGTGATCCTCTACTTCGTGCCAAATCAGAAGAGGGTCAAGTAAAGAAGAAGCCGAGCTCCTTCATCTTCAAAACTCGTTTGAGGGCTTCTCTTTACTCTATTTGTTTATATTGTCATATTTGCTTGTTTAAGAAGCTTTGTTTTGTTTTATACCTTGTTTTAATATCTTGTAACTTGATTCAATCAAGGGATTGAATCAAGGGGTTAAGGTTTGTTGGTGAGCCAAAGGAAAAACCAACTGTGCAAGGTTTGTTGGTGAGCCAAAGGGAAAACCAACTGTGTAAGGTTTGTTGGTGAGCCAAAGGGAAAACCAACTGTGTTAGGTTTGTTGGTGAGCCGAGGGTAAAACCAACGAGTAGGGTTCGATTGTGATCCCGGGAAAACAATCGGAGTGGTTCTAGTCGGTGAGCCTGGGAAAACCGACCGAGTTCGTTGTGCGCTCGTAAAACAACAAGTTGGGTTGTGAGCTTGTAAAACAACCGGCTGTAATCGGTAGGATTATAGTGAAATTCCCAAGAGGTCTTGGGGAGTGGATGTAGGTGCTGGGGTGCACCGAACCACTATATGTCCTTTGTGTTTGTAATGCTTCTAGTTATTGTCTAACTAACACACTTACTTACTTAGATAAATTGCTTGCTTAATTCTTATCCGCACATCCTTTAGTTGCAAGCATATTTAATCAAGTCGAAGTCTATACATCAAACCCTTGCTAAGTTTAACTTTCACTGTGCATCTATACAACTTAGCATAGTTAATCAAAAAGTTTTAGAAGTAGCATAAAAGTTTTGAAAGACCCAATTCACCCCCCCTCTTGGGTTGTATCTACTGGGCAACAAGTGGTATCAGAGCAGGTGCTCTAAGTTTAATCATTGATCTCACGATCAAGAGCCAAAGATCATGACAACTCAAATAGATAGTTTTCTAGGAGAAGGACAATCAATTAATACACCTCCACTATTTAATGGCATAAACTATACACATTGGAAAATACGCATGCGCATCTTTATTCAATCACAAAACTATTATTTATGGAAAATCATAACAAATGACCTTCACACACTCTCACAAACTATTAATGAAAAGGACTTAGCACAATTGAACGCTAATGCTATGAACATGTTATATTGTGCTATTCAAGAAGCGAAGTTTAATGAAATTTCTGCATGCTTATCTGCTAAGGAGATCTGGGATACTTTAGAAAATATTTATGATAAATCTCAGACTAGCTCACATGTGCTTCAAATATATACTAACAATGAGACTGCAGAAAAGGGTGTTGAATCTCCCTCAGTCGAGTCGACTCCAAGTATCTCAGAGTCGACTCTCAAGTTCACCGAGTCGACTCCAATAAGGTCCGAGTCGACTCCGAGGCAAATCAGCTTCCTAAAGACAAAGAAGAAAAGGAAGCAAGAAGAAAGGAAGAAAGAGATAAAAAGGAAGAAAGCCTTGACCAAGAAAGAGTCAAGCCAGAAAATAAAAGTTAGGAGCGACAATGATGATATTAGCTCCAAAAAACTACAAGAGGTAACTGACTTGTGCTTTATGGCACAAGAAGACAAGGTAAAAACTGAATCTACTCTTACATCAAATAATTTTCAAGAAGAATTTTCTTATGATGAATTATTAAATGCTTTTCATGATTTGTATGGTGAATGTAGAAAATTAGCTGTAAAGAATAAAAATCTTAAGAAACTAAATCTGAAAATTTCAAAAGAAAGAAATTCTAATGATGAAATACAAGAGCAACTAAATTCTGAAAATGAATGCTTAAGGTCATTTTCAGAAGAATTGATTCAGAAAAATCATAGCTTAATTAAAGAAAATCAAAACTTAAGCGAAGAAATTAATCAATTAAAATCTTGCATTAACAAATTCACCGTAAGCTCAGAAAGATTAAAAATGATGTTTGAAAGCCAACATGCTGATTTTGATAAATCAAAATTTAGCTTGACTCCTTCACTTAGCCATAAATCTCTAGAGAAAAAGGTTATCAATTTACCAAGCAAACCATTAAATAAGATAACTTATTTCAAAAATGAAAAGGATGGGAATAACAACTTTACCTATCGTTCTAGTATAATTAAATCAAATGGTAAAGTTATTACTATTAAACAGATATGGGTTCCAAAAGGAACCATATGTCCTAACTCTCAAGGACTCAAGCAAGCTTGGGTACCCAAAATGAGAAAATGAGGATGTACACATAGGTGTACCAAGGTACCCATGGAACATAAAGAAACTTAAAAAGTTATTAACAAAAAAAATAATAATGAAATCAATAATTCTTGCATCTCATCATTATTTGTGCTTTAGTATTTGATATGATTTGCTAGTAGTGATCAATTTTGTGATATAGAAAATACTTTTGGAAATATAATCAAATCATTTCATTTTACTCACTAGTGGATAAGGTGCTAAATGATTAATCAACTTATTAAGAATAACTCTATGAATTCTCTATATGCTTGATTGAGAGTTTTTATCTATGGCATTATTGTTTATTGATCATAGATATGATAATGTGTACTTGGTATGCTTTTGAATATATGCACTATGAATACCAAGATTAAAGAAACCATATTTGGCATATGAAATCAGCTCATGCTAGTATGTACTTAATCTCAAAAGACCTTGCCATAGGATTACTTAGATTATCCTCTTAAAGGTCAAAGTTTTACTATGCATGCTAACTAAGGAAACAAACAAAAATAATTTCTAAATCTAGAGATGTTGTTTCCATCACTAAGTTTTCACAAGCTTACATTGGATTTGTTTTTGGCAAGTAAAATTAAAGTATTTTCTACATTTGCTAAATCTTGTGAAAGGGATCAAATGAAAAAGGTTTGCAAACTATGAAAGTAAAAGAAGTATCATGGCATAGTGATTGAAAACCAATTTTGTGTTAAGTTGTGCACAGAAAAATAATATTTTCAGCACCAAGGACACCTTAAGTAAAATAGGATTAATAGAATTCTTGAAGAAATGAAAAAGACAATTGTGTATGATAGTCATCTACTTAAATGATTTTTTAAAAAAAGCTATCATCAATGCTTGTCATACATATGATTTCTATTAGATCTATTTTTGATGAAAACTCCTTTTGATCTTCTGAAAAATGGAAAATGAACCATTGCATATCTTTCATATTTTTCAGTCGTACATGTTATACTTGATATGTTCTCTTGAAAAATAATGCCAAATCTAATAAAGATATTTCTATCCTTGGATATCATTCATCAAGCAATGCATATAGAACATTCATGAAAAATTCTAGTTGTAGAAGTATCAATTCATTTTATTCTTTATGAGACTAATGATCTATTATCAAAATACTAAAATCAAATTATATGGTTAAATCTTTTACATATAACAATCTGAAAAACTTGTTAATTAGAACCAAATTGGATTTTTCAGATATACACTTAATGATGACTACTAGAAGATTAAATCAAGAAAAGATGAAATAGATCTTGATAAGATTCTTGCATGATTAGAAGTAAAAATCACCTTTATCATTTGTTTGCTTTATAAACGTTATATCCTATCAAATGAGTGTGTAGAATGGACTCCTATGTGCTTACTTTATATATGTTAGATAACCACCATATTTAAAAATTACACATTACATATAAGATAAAGCAATATGTGATTTAAAACAAGCATCAAAAGCTTGATATATAAAAGCTTAGGTAACCTTGTTGATAGAAAGTAATAGTGATAAATCTATGTATCAAAAAGAAGAATCTATGATATCTTGCTTGCTCATAGCACACATTGATGGCATCATTTTTGTTCTACCAATGAAAATTTATATGAATAGTTATATTGCAAGGTGAGTTTGAAATATGATGAATGAATTAACATCTTCTCTCAAACTCCAAATTAAGACAAACAGGAAAGGGGATCTTCATTGACCAACGTTAGTCCACAAGAAAACTCTTATGGAAGATTGGCGTGAAGAAGGTATATCTATGACCCCATCTTGTAGAAATTGTAAAGGATGAGCAAAGTAGATCTATTGTTTAAAGCTGTATTAAAGCATGATAGAATAATTATTTTATCATACAGCTAGTAGACCAGATTGTATGCTCATTATGTGACCTTGTGCAAGACTTCAATCTAACTTTAATTAATCATATTTTATTGATAACAAATACGTCATAATCTGAATTTTGATAGAAACAAACGTTTAAGATTAGTTGATTAAAACTTAGTTAACACATCTTATTGATAATTATCTTAAGCAAATAGAATCTAAAATAAATTGATTTGACCTTGATAAATCTGTCTATTGCCTCACATGCTTGTCCTTGAACTATCTTGGTTAATGAATCTATCTCTTTAGTTCAAGTGATATGTGCTTGCTTATATTTAGGCAATCTCTTGAATAAAGTGACTCAACATGCAACTATTGTCATATCTTATATTGAGTCATCTAGTTAAAAATATATATGTTGGATGAATGCTTTGTATCTTAAAGAAACTAATGACCTTCCTTCAAGAAAGAAAAATGAGAAATTTCAATTTGAAGGATATCTTCATGTAAGATACACTAAAGATTCACATGCAAACAAGAGAGAGGATCTTCTTCAGCCAAAAGTTCACACATAAGAAATCTAGTTTGGCTTGAAGAACATATAATGAATAGGTAATTTAGATACCTTTCTCACAAATTAGTTGAGCAAAGTCAGTAACTTAAACCTTATTATGGCATGATTAAATTTTTTAATTATTAATTTTTGATATCATGTCTATATGTGTATTGACTGACTTATACTTTTAGAAATTATTTCATGGTTTGCCCAAACTAAAATATATCTTTGCCTATGTCATAACCATGAAATACACAAGTATATGCTTAAAATTTTGATGTAAAATAACTTGTGAGAAGTTATGAATCCTTGAGCACAATGAAAATGTTGTTTGCATAATATGCATCTATATGATACATAAGATTATCTCTTTATTCTACTCTTTCATGTAAATTACTTGAGAATGACAAAAAGAGAGAGAGATAAAGAAAAGAAAATGGACATTGTTCAAGAGATGAAAAATCTGAGCAAAGGCAAGTACTTCAATCTTAAGGAAAAGCAAAACAAGCATAATATATTCGGCACATTTGGAAGGGATAAAATCTATAATTAATTACACTCAAACAGGGAGAGTTTGGAGTGAACATTTTAACCTTTCTATATTGCTCATCATAGGGATGGTGCCAATGGGGAGGCTAGTGGTAGTACCCGGCACTATTTGACCCAACTATTCGGTGTAGGGCATATTAGGGACGGCACAAGAGGGAGGCCAGTGGTAGTACCTCGTGCCCCTTTCCAACTCCACCGGATAGGGAGCAAATAGAGTATAGAGCATAAGAAAGTAAAAATGAAAGACAAAGTTAATAAAAGTATATAAGAAGAATCAAGTCAATTTTTTAAACACTTGAAAACATACTTTAAGGATGAAATCAGTGCAAGATTATATATAAATAGGGGGAGTTTATTTGAAAAGGAATAGATTTTGATTCTTGACATGCTTGTTCTTAGTATTTTAATGCATGACTCAACACATGATATATTTTGCATATGGTATGATGTCTTGATTTATGGGTTCTCAATATTTTGTAATGCTCCATGCTTGGACAACTTGATTGAATGTTTGGAATATTACATAAAATTTTTGTTTGGCATTATTGAAAAGAAATTTTCAGATTGGTTGTTAACAATCATCATTAAAACCTGAAAGTTGAATAAAGGAGAAGAGAAGGATATCTCTATTTAGAAAAAATAAATTGATTTTGTTCTATCCTTCAACTTGCCTAAATTTGGTATATAATGTTCAAATTCATACCAAAACTCAACATTTAATACAAAAATTCTGAATATGCTCTTATATGTTTGAAATATGTATTTTCAATCGTAATGATTTAAGATGAGCTATAATGTGGAAGATACATATCTCAAATTATGATTTTGAAAGCCTCAACTGAAAATCCTATGTAGTTCAGAATCTGATTTTGTATACAAGCTTAAACTCAATATGATTTCTAAATAAAATCTTAATGTAAGAAAAACAGAATTAATTCTGATGCCTTTGGTTGATTGCTCCGATATGCATCCAAAACATATCATTTCTTATCTTCAAAGTGTACTAATATTGGTCCAAATGATGTGTCTTTCGATGATCTTGATTGCAAATAAAAATTTCTAAATATATGATTTTATTTTGATATTAAAAAGATTTATTGTGTTTCATGTATACATTGCAAAAAAAAAAACTATGATTAAGAAATTGAGTTCTATAAATATATATACCTCAATGATCATCTATATGTTTTTCTCCCCTACATTATTAAAGACTTCCATCAATAGAGTGAATGATCTTAAAACTAGAAATATTTCAGTTCACTCAAATGACTCTAAAAGAAAGAAAATGTAAATGCTTTTGAAAGAAATTGAGCTTCAATTGAATCATTTTCTGATTAATATTTTTATACATTTTCTCTAAGATTAGGAGAAAGCATAACTTGTTCTTAAAGGATTAGAAAGAGTGATTACTATAAATTCTGAATAATTCTAGATCACTCTACATTCTTGATATTACAGAATTTCAGTGTTATTCACGTTTATCACTAAAATCTGAAATTCAACAATTAAAATGATTAAAGAAGAATGCATCTTTTAAGGGGGAGCTTTGGATATTCAGTATCCTATCCCAAAGACACTTTATTTTGATGCATACTTTGAATTTTATGGATTGATTTTGATGAACCTCCTTATATTGCAAGACATGCTTTAATTTCCTTGAGATGAGTTCTATAAAGGTTGTCTTATCTCAAACCTTGAGTCTTATGAAAATAAGCTGAAATATATTTTTGAGATTGACAATCTTATTGAACATTATCTTAGGATTCTAAACTCTTAAATGGAATGATCAATTGAGGGGGAGAAAGAAAATTTCAGAAGGAGAGGTCTTATGGAACTTAATCGCATAAATCTATAACTAAAGGAGAGAGAAAGAACACTAAATGAAAAGTGATTCTAATACTCTCCAATATGTATCATCTGAAATTTAAATCTGAAAATCTGTATGATACACCTTGAGGCGTGTTATTTGGTTAGTATATCTCATGCATCACTCATGAACCAAATTACAAATCTTGAGAGCCTCTAATTTAATGAAACAGGGGGAGAACAATGTATTAAATTTTCTTGAGTATCTCTTAGAAAATCTTTTTTGAACCTCACTAATGAGTCCTAATTGGCTTGCTCTTTGGAACTTCAATTTTGTGCAAATTCATTATTTTATGTATCAAATTGTGCTTATTTTCTAAAGAAATAAAAAAAAGTCTTTAAAAGAGCTCTAAGATGTATCAAAAATTGCATGAATGTATATTTTGATATTTGTGCCCCAATGCTCCTATTATCATAAAAGAACTTTGAAGTCATTAAGAAAATTAATTAAATTGCTCTCATGGTTGATAAAATACTTAATAGATTGGGCAAAAGGTCCTAAATGAACAAGCTTTCATACTTATTATTGAAGAGAGGTTAGATTTCCATTCGTGTGGTACTTCTTGAATTAACTTAAGAAAGATTCCACCTACACTTGCTTAGAAAACTATCTGTGGTATCACATTCGATGTGTTCTGCTCTGAAATTATCTTAATTGGCTCTGATCTATGCTCATTAATCTGATTCTAATATTATTGCCTTGAGTTATATGATTCATATCCTTGCAATAATTTGACTTGCAAATCAGAGTACAATAAGGAAAAGAAATATATGAGCATTCTGATCTTTGTGCTTAATGTTTCACTATCTTTTTGATGTTGTCAAAAAGGGGGAGAAATATCTAAGTATATGCTCATAATGCTGATTATGTTAAGTTGATTAAATCTAAAGCATTATCATGAAGTATGTTTTAAATATACATGTCTTCTACTTCATGCAACTCAGCTATGTATTACTTCTAGAAAACAATATCTTTTATATTGCATATACTCCAAGTTTTGTCATCATCAAAAAGGGGGAGATTGATGACCCAAAGATTGATTCATAGATTGATTTTGATGATCACAAAACCTTGAAGTATAAATACTAATGTTTATGTTGCAAGGAGAAAGATATTTATTTTGCAAGGAACATAGCAAGTTGGAAGAAGGCCTCCAAAGCTCTCAAGTTGGAAGAAAGCTACAATTTATTGGCCCAAGCTTAAAGTTCAAAGGATTCAATTTGGAAGAGTAAAATCAAAAGAAAAATTCAAAAGAACAGTCTTCGAGTCGACTCCAGTGGAATTCGAGTCGACTCCGGAGAAGTATGAGTCGACTCCTAGGAGTCACAGGCAGAAAAGTCAGAGAGCAGTTTTCGGGTCTGAGATTCGAGTCGACTCCAGTGGAACGCGAGTCGACTCCGATGGTTGGTAGGTCGACTCCAAAGAAAGCAAGAGTCGACTCTCAGCGGAACACAAGGAAAAAGTCAGAGAGCGTTTTTGGGACTCTGAGATTCGAGTCGACTCCCGCATTGCACGAGTCGACTCCGAGACTCCGCGACCATCAACAGACAGAAAACCAAGTTACTGCCTCTGAGATTCGAGTCGACTCCCAGACAGCTCGAGTCGACTCCAAGACAGCTTCACATCAAAAAGGCAGAAGACCAAGTTTCGCAAACTGAGAGCCGAGTCGACTCCGAGGAAGTTCGAGTCGACTCCAAGACTGGACGAGCCAAAAGACAGAGGATCGGGAGTTCGGGCTCTGAGATTCGAGTCGACTCCCAGGACAGTCGAGTCGACTCGAGAGGACAAAATTCAAAATTGGATCCACGGACTTCAGTGGATGAGCCGACTCCGAAATTGCCAAGTCAGCTCCAGATGTTGGCGAGTCGACTCCGGGTTAAGTCGAGTCGACTCCTAGTCAAGGCATGCACTTTAATTCAAATTTGGAACAGTGGCCGAGTCGTCTCCAGTAAAGCACGAGCCGACTCCTGCAACAGGCGAGTCGACTCCTGATCGCGCGAGTCGACTCCGATCCCAACGGTAATATTGTCAGGAAGTGCAGACTGTGTCCAACGGCTCTATTTTTATCTCTAACGGCTAGATTCTTGTTTCCACGCCATCAAAAGCTATAAAAACAAGAGGAGAGCTAGGGGAGGATGTATGGAAGTGGGAGAGAACATTTAGGAAAAAGATTCCAAAGAGATTACACGGAAAATCTTCCATAAGCACAAAAGGGCCATTCAAAGGAAAATAGAGAGAAGAAGAGCATCCAAGTGAATCCCAAAGCTTTCTCTCCATCCGTGTGCTGCCTCGGTGATCCTCTACTTCGTGCCAAATCAGAAGAGGGTCAAGTAAAGAAGAAGCCGAGCTCCTTCATCTTCAAAACTCGTTTGAGGGCTTCTCTTTACTCTATTTGTTTATATTATCATATTTGCTCGTTTAAGAAGCTTTGTTTTGTTTTATACCTTGTTTTAATATCTTGTAACTTGATTCAATCAAGGGATTGAATCAAGGGGTTAAGGTTTGTTGGTGAGCCAAAGGGAAAACCAACTGTGCAAGGTTTGTTGGTGAGCCAAAGGGAAAACCAACTGTGTAAGGTTTGTTGGTGAGCCAAAGGGAAAACCAACTGTGTTAGGTTTGTTGGTGAGCCGAGGGTAAAACCAACGAGTAGGGTTCGATTGTGATCCCGGGAAAACAATCGGAGTGGTTCTAGTCGGTGAACCTGGGAAAACCGACCGAGTTCGTTGTGCGCTCGTAAAACAACAAGTTGGGTTGTGAGCTTGTAAAACAACCGGCTGTAATCGGTAGGATTATAGTGAAATTCCCAAGAGGTCTTGGGGAGTGGATGTAGGTGCTGGGGTGCACCGAACCACTATATGTCCTTTGTGTTTGTAATGCCTCTAGTTATTGTCTAACTAACACACTTACTTACTTAGATAAATTGCTTGCTTAATTCTTATCCGCACATCCTTTAGTTGCAAGCATATTTAATCAAGTCGAAGTCTATACATCAAACCCTTGCTAAGTTTAACTTTCACTGTGCATCTATACAACTTAGCATAGTTAATCAAAAAGTTTTAGAAGTAGCATAAAAGTTTTGAAAGACCCAATTCACCCCCCCTCTTGGGTTGTATCTATTGGGCAACAAACCCAAAATTGCTCAGAAACACAGAAAACAGAGAGGAGTATGAAGAGAAGGTAAGGGAAGATATGGATTTTTCTGATGATCTTAATCCTCGAATCTGATAGGGTTCAAAAAGAGAAGGAAGAGGTGTTTTTAAAAGGATACGATGTTTACCAAGAGACAAAACCAAAGCTAGCCTATATCTCAATTTAAAAGAACCATTTCCAGTTCCTACTTTAAAGCTTGGTGCATTCCTCCCTTTTCATTTCTATATTGATGGATCGACGGATTCCACCAAAGACGATTCACTTCCAGCGAATTGACCAAGCCTAGTCTAAGAGCAGGATGAAGTAGCAAAGGGGGAACTTCTTTCCCTGGAAGGGAATGGGGAATGTAATACACCGACTAGAACTAGAATAGAGGAACTCTTCTAATATAGAATAGATACAGCGATGGAGGCCTAAACCATTTTAAAAATTTAAATGGCAAAAACAAGTTAGGCTCAAGCCCAACTCCTGCACCCATGCAGGGGGGTCCCCCCTGCGCGCGATGATCGAGCGCGACATGCCCGGTTAACCCATTTTCGGATGGGATCTGCTAATTTTTCCTTGGACCTCCATGAGGCTCGTACGCGCGTGGGCTACTTACTTTCTTTGCTTCACCAGGTTAAAAGGTTGAAAACTATATAAAAACCATTTGAGTTTCATCTCTTTCCAATGTGGGACTAAAAAAAGTACATAAGACAAAAGAAAAGTAGGCTTGGAATTTTGAAATACTCCAACAATCCTCCACATATTTCAAAATTCAATAAGACAATAAGAAAAATAAAAGCTATCAAAGAGCGCGAGAATTCAATGCATCCAAATGGTGTCTTTGAGACTATGAACCATTTCTAGGACTAGTGAGTATGACTTACAGAACTTTGGTAAAATATAAAATTTCTATGAACCAAAAGTCCTTCATGTAAATCAGTGACCCATAGACTACATTGATGTTGCCCAGATAGACAACCCAAGAGGGGGGGGGGGGGGAATTGGGTTTTAAAATAATTTGAATAATTAAAACGATGTGGTTGATTAATTAAAAACTATTGCAAGTTGTTACGGGGGAACTTAGCCACCATGCCCCACGTGACCGGCACGCGCGCCCAAGAAGACTACGGCAGCCCCTTGATCCAGCAATCCGACCCCGAGTCGGACATCTTCGGCTCCGCAGCCCGACCCCGAGTCGGCTGCCCCTTGATCCAGCAATCCGACCCCGAGTCGGACATCTTCGGCTCCGCAGCCCGACCCCGAGTCGGCTGCCCCTTGATCCAGCAATCCGACCCCGAGTCAGACATCTTCGGCTCCGCAGCCCGACCCCGAGTCGGCTGCCCCTTGATCCAGCAATCCGACCCCGAGTCGGACATCTTCGGCTCCGCAGCCCGACCCCGAGTCGGCTGCCCCTTGATCCAGCAATCCGACCCCGAGTCGGACATCTTCGTCTCCGCAGCCCGACCCCGAGTCGGCTGCCCCTTGATCCAGCAATCCGACCCCGAGTCGGACATCTTCGTCTCCGCAGCCCGACCCCGAGTCGGACATCTCTCGACAACGACAGGCTATTCCCCAGAGGCACGCCGCGGCCCTCTGCTCCACTACACCCAGCAACGGTCGTATCCGGCGCTGCTCCACGATCCCCTGTAACAGCCGTACAAAGCGGAGCTCCACTACGCCCTGTCATGGCCGTACCCAGCACTGCCCCACGACGCCCTGTAACGGCCATGTCAGTGGCAGCTCCATCGTGCTACACGATGACCAACCCCCCAAAAGGACCCCCCAGCCTGGTATATATGCGGCTGGGGGGAGAAGGGGGAGGGTAAGCAAGAACTTCCAGAGCATTCTCTTACTTGCTACTATTATCTCTCCTTCTCCTCCAATCTCCTCTGACTTGATCGTCGGAGGGCCCCCACTACCCCAGTGGTGGTGCGAGGCTTGCTTGCAGGTTTCCCGGTGGAAGGTGGAGCGCAATCAACACCAACCAAGGCAACTCAAACGGAACCCCGTTCACACCGCTGTGCCAATCGTTCTCGGTTTGGACCACCAGCAACAGTTGGCGCTAGAGGAAGGGCCCGAATCTCAGAGCGATCGTAATGGCACGGCGAGGTGGTCGTGGAGCTTCCAATGCCTCCGGTCGTGGGGCCTCTCGCGCCTCCGGCCGGGAGGCCGCTGCATCTCCAACACATTCTCAGCAACACTCCACCGCTCCACCTCCCATTCAGATGGTCGAAGCCGCTCAGTTCGACCAGTTAGCCCAGCAGGTTCGCACCCTCGCGGAGGCAGTGCAGAACCTGCAGGGTGTGATGTCTCGGGCGCCGCAGCGGGTCCAGGAGCCGCTGCTCCCTGAGCGCTCACCTGTCCTCCTCAACCCGCGCTCCTTCCTCTCCCATGGGGAGGAGCGCTGGCGCGAGGAAGATTCTCGAGCACGGTCCATTCTGCCGGGACCTTCCCATCGGAGCTGCGCGGGATACGAGAGGCGGGCCCGGGCGCGTTCCCAGATCCCCCAGTCCTCAAGGAACCCGCGCTCCAGTCGGTCCCCCTCTCGGTGCTCCTTGTCTCCCACCCATCGGTCGCGCTCCCTGGACCGGCGGGTGAACGATCTCCACCGACAACTCCAGGTCCTGAAGGGCCACTCCAAAGATCCCTTCGCCGACTTGGAGATCTCCTCCCAGCCGGCGCTTGCCTCGAGGATCCTGCGGACCCCGAATCCGCCGGGGTTTAAAATGCCGGCGATCGAGCCCTATGACGGGGCGGCGGACCCGCGGGATCACGTCGAGAGTTTCAGGACCCTTATGCTCCTCCACGGAGCATCAGATCCTCTCCTCTGCAAGGCCTTCCCGGCAACCCTCCGTGGCCCGGCAAGGGCGTGGTTCGCCGGCTTGGAGGCTAACTCAATCCAGTCCTTCGACCAGTTTACTCGCCTCTTCATCACCCATTTCGCCGTCAGTAGCCGGCGGCGACTGGTCTCCGACTCCCTCTTTGATGTCCGGCAAAACGAGAGAGAAAGCTTGCGGGATTATCTTACCCGCTTCAACAAGGCTACGCTGGAAGTCCGGAACCTGAGCCAGGAGGTGGCTCTTTCAGCCCTGAAGCGTGGCTTCCGAAAGGGCAGACTCACCTTCTCCCTGGACAAACGCCTGCCGCGGAGCTTCCCGGAGCTGTTGTCCCGGGCGAACCAGTATGCGGACGCCGAGGAGGCGTCCGCCCACCGGAGCAAGGAGGCCGCCGAGATCCTTCCAAAGCTCGGGAAGAAAAGGCGAAAAGAGGCACGCCAGAGGAGGAGCCCGACGCCTCAACGTCGGCGCAGAAGCCTGTCGCCGGCGAGGAACAACGGCGCCCTACGCCCTCGTTCTCCGCCCCGACGTTTCAACCGGTACACTCCTCTCCTGACTCCCCGGGCCCAGATCCTCATGGAAATCAAGGGGCGGGAGGACCTCCCGGTCCCGAGACAGATGAAGAAGATTCCTGGGAGGAGGCCCTCTCGGGCGTACTGTGAGTACCACCGGGACCACGGCCACGACACCGAAGACTGCTTCCAGCTTCGGGACGAGATCGAGGCTCTCATCCGCCGAGGGCGTCTCGGTCGATATGTGAACGACCGACGTCCCCCCGCAGACCCGCGTCCGGCCGACCCGGCCCCTCAGGAGCCTCGGGAGCAGAATCGACCCGTCGCGGGCGTGATCCACACCATCACTGGGGGCTGCCCCCGGCCCGAGAGGAACGCAGGGGGCTCGACTGAAGCGTCAGGGGCAGCCGTCGCAAAGAGGCAGAGGGTCGGTAATGTAATCACTTTTTGTGATGAAGATGTAAAGGGGGTTCAGACCCCCCACGATGACGCCATGGTGATCTCCCTCACTATGGCAAACTATGATGTAAGGCGTGTTCTTGTGGATAGTGGAAGCTCAGCTGATATTTTGTTTTACGAGGCCTTCCAAAAGATGAGCTTGTCCAGACAATTGTTGCACAAAACATCCACCCCCCTCATAGGATTCACTGGTGACGCTATCTCGGCCGAAGGTGTCGTTGAGCTGCCTGTGACTGCGGGCGTTGCACCCGCAGAAGCCACGGTGCGGCTCGGGTTCTTGGTCGTCCGTGTTCCCTCGGCCTACAACGCTATCCTCGGACGACCCGGACTGAACGCCCTTCGCGCGGTGGTCTCTACGTACCACTTGCTCATGCGGTTCCCCACGGCGGCCGGGATTGGAGAGGTCCGAGGTGACCAACCGACCGCAAGGCAATGTTTCCTAGCAACTCTCAAAGGGAAGAAGCCCGTAGAAGCCTTAAGCGTCGAGTCCCTCGACGCCAGAGACGAGGTGGCCTTGCGGCACGGGGAGCCGGCCGAGGGTGTGATCGAAGTTCCCCTCGAGGAAGGTCGCCCGGACAGGACGATCCGGGTCGGCGCCAATCTCGACCCGGGAGCTCGGGCCCGGTTGGTGGAATTCCTCCGAGCCAATGTCGATGTGTTTGCCTGGTCGGCGGCCGATGTACCTGGTGTTGGGAATTGTGTCCCAAAGCCAATTTTTTAATTGTAAGAAA
The DNA here is from genome assembly GCF_009389715.1 of Phoenix dactylifera. Classification (NCBI taxonomy): domain Eukaryota; kingdom Viridiplantae; phylum Streptophyta; class Magnoliopsida; order Arecales; family Arecaceae; genus Phoenix; species Phoenix dactylifera. The sequence continues at coordinate 8,397,704 of NC_052399.1, forward strand.
TTGAATTATGTATATGTTTTATTAAAATAAATAAAAATTTATTCTGGCAATTTTCTATTCATCACAAGTGTTGCATCTTCAAATTGAACTCCTGTGTATTGTGATGAAGTCCTTAGGACTAATTTAGTGGATAAAAGAGGTTTTATCATTTAGTCCTTGAACCAGTTCGCGACCAAATGACGAGCTGTCAATTGGACGATAGCTATGTCAAGTATAGGTCGTTGTGTGCCATTTAGTTGGTTGTCCTCTTAAACCAAGGAGTGTGGAGACACTGTATGGCATACAGGTGAGATGTAGGAGTACATCGTCACTGAATAGTGACTCACCTGAGTAGCACTCCACTGTCGGGAGTTAGCTCGTAAAACGTATGGGCATAAGTACCCCTTAGACCTGAGACTGTCACGGTGACTTGCAAGCAACTCACTGTACTTAGGCACTGGATGACCTGAATTTCTAATTCAGGGATCGGAAGGATGCTGGGTGCAGTCAAGTACTCGCGAAGTCTGTGTATGAGTCAAGATGGGATTGACCGCTCCAGATTTTAGGAGTTGATGTCTCACTGTATTTCAATTCAGTAAAACCTTGGCCAGAGTAAACCAAGTGATAGGTCACTTGATTTGATTATTTGAAATACACTATGGATGACCGGACCCAGAGGTCGACAGTCCACTCTGAGGTCATCTTGAGCATCGAAGGTCATAGGGATGAATTATGCAACAACCATACGTCTAGGTTTTTGAATGTTGCTTTGCATATTCGACCTATCCGGACGTCGGGTATCATTGCTAGATGGTCACCTCGATTAGTGCATGGAGTAGTCCATGTACTACCGGCTTAGTGTTCGAACCTATCGGAGTCACGCACATAAGTCAAGTTAAGTAGGAAGGACTTGATCCAATTTAATTGAGAATTAAATTGTGGGTCATTTGAGATTTGATTTTGTCTATGTTCAGCTAGCACTGAACATGAGGTACATACTGAATTTCATGGATGTGTATTTAATTATGTCTGTATTCTGGCTTAATCAAGTTTCAATTAATGTAATTGAAATTGATTTGGACTCATTTGTTGAGTTTGTTTTTGAATTGGATTCAAATGAATGTAATTGGGCTTCATGATGATTTTATTAGAATTTATTCCATATTTATTCTAGTCCAAGTGTGACTTGGATTGATCCGAAAATTGAACTAATTGGAGTTCACATGAATCAGATTCATGTGGAATTTTTCCGGATCCAAAACCTTTCAAATTGGTCTTCAATTTGGTTTAGAACCAATGATGGACCCAAGCCCATTTGATTCAGCCCATTTGAATTAACCCATTTAAGTCAAGTCTGGAAATTTACGTGTTTGCCCCTCAAATTGAATGACACGGTTTAGTTCTGGTTTCTTCCTCGGTCCATGGACCAATTTCTCTGCAAATATTCTCCCGTGGACCGCGTTCTTCTTCTTCTTCCGAACACATCGAAGGCCACTTGATCTTCCCTCTTTCGGCTACCATTTGAAGATCCGAAGAGACGTGTCTCTTCGGTTTTGAAACCTCTTTAACATAGGACTGATTTAATTGAAATCAAACGGTTAAAAAAATTCAATAAAATTATGAATCGTTTGGCGTTCACTCTTCCCTTTTGGCGTTTTCTCTTCCCTGGTTCAGTCTTGTCTTTGCCTATAAATAGGCTAGCTTTCTCTTCATTCTGTGCTAGAGATTTTATCTGGGGAGAGGGGAGATTCGTGATCTTTTGAGTAGCTTGAAAAGAGAGGAAAAGGAAACGGGAAGAAAGAGGAAAAGAAAGAAAAGAAAAAAAAAGGGGAAGAAAGAATTTTTGAAATTCTTTTCTTCCAGGGGTTTATTTGCAAAAAGGGTTTTTGCACTATACAGACATCATCCTACCTTCCTGCATTTCTTGGCGTGCGTGTGAAGTAGAGGGTCCGTACATCCGGGCCTCGCATAGCACCAGATCCATCAGTACCAGATCCGGCACCAGATCCAGTTCCAGATCCAGTTCCCGATCCAGTACCAGATCTAGCATCTGATCCAGTATCTGATCCAGCACTTGGCCCTGTACCAGATTCTGTTCCTGAGTACCTTGACCATCTTCCGCTGCGGGATCGAGGTATGGTAAACATAATATAGTTATGTTATTTATTTATACCTGTTATAAATAAATAGATAAAATTTTAAAACTGATTTTCTGACCTGGCATCCGATTTTATCGGATTTTGCGGGATATTTTTCCTTCAACTGGTATCAGAGCCAGGTTGGCCGATGGAATTGGCCTATAATATCTAGAATTATGCATGATTTAATTTTTAAATTTAGATTAGATCTAGATTTATTGATAAAATATCAATCTTGTGCTGAATTATAAGGTTGTCCTGCTATAAGGTTAACCCCTTATAGTGAAAAGGTTGTCCTAGCATAAAATTGAGATTAATTTGTATCAAAAAATAAATAGTTTATTTTTGTGAAATTATGCATAATTGATGTTTATGAAATTTCAGTTTTAAATTTATTATGACCACAAAGTTTAAATATAAATTGTTTATATTTGGAATAAATTGACATCTTGAATCCATGATCATAATACATTTAATAAAGAATTAAATGTTGAATTTAAAATTTAAAATTTGAATTTCAAATAAAGATTTAAAATTCAAAATTTGAAATTCGAATTAAAATTTAAATTTGAACATGGGTTTTGGGGCATGGGTTAGCACAATCAGATTAGTTGATTAGGTTAGACCTAATGTTAGAATTGAATTGGAATCAATAGTTGTATTAGACTAAATTCATTTTTCTAATTTGATCAAACTCAATAGTTTAGTTGATCATGTCCAAACACTTCAATTGGATCTGATTGTGGCTCAGTGGTCGAGCCTGAGTTCTCAATGACTATCTAAATCAACTTGACATACCATTTGGTGTCTAAGGCAAGTTGGATCTACGGTTATTAATTGGGGCTACCTCTTTCCTGGCCAACTCGGTTGGTGTCTAGGAAAGACGGTTAATGGCGGAACCCTCCCGTGATCTCTCTTACCTGGCCAATGTGGTCGTTCAAGCTTTGATTTAGATATCTTGAGACTTGGTACTCACCCATGTCAATAAGGAAATCAGTATGATTGATTTAGATGTCCATAGACCAATGAAATTCTATGTTCTCTATATGACTCAGTGCAGTCAGTGGGAGGATATAGAATTATCGGTCTCTCTAAAATCCTCTAAATTATTAGGTCCTTAAAATGATATAGTTATATAGATAACTAGGTCATAGCCTCCCATTAAAATGGATGATAATTGGTCCAGTATTTCAGTTGGACATGCAGGACGCTTCCGTCTGGTGTTCATCTGAATATTGGAATTATCCTTCATTATATGATAGCTCTTTGAGCTATCTGATTGTGATTAGGTTGGCCGAGCTTTCCTCGGGCCTGATCATACATTAGGTAGTGTCATCGAGTTAGTTCATTAATGGTTAGATCTGACCAGGATTTTCAGTGGAGGCCTCCGCCTACTGATTACCACCTGGGGCAAAATAAAATACTAGAAATTATTTAGAGAAATAATTGGTAATGTACCTACCCTTAGATGCAAATGGGTTGGCCGAGCTTTCCTCGGACCTGTATACAGTCCATGTGGATTCTAGTACCCGCTAAGGAATTAAAGTAATTCCTCGAATTAAAGGTAGAGGTTAAAAATTTGACTAAAATAGTGGGAGAAATCTTTAGACTGAAGTCCAAGTCTTTAGAATTAAAATAAATCATATACTAATTAGCTCTGGTTTTTCCTTTCAGATATGGCTAACTCATTATCCCTCCGAACACTATTAGACAATGATAAGCTTAATGGACCTAACTTCGATAGCTGGTATCGAAAGATGAAAATAGTATTAGAGCATGAGCGGATCCTGTATGTGATATCGGATCCTGCACCTGAGGAACCTGCAGCCAATGCACCACGTGCAATCAGAGACGCTTATCAGAAGTGGCTCAACGATCGCACTACAGTGCGTTGCATCATGAGGGCCTCGATGAATGACGAGTTTAGTCGTAAATTCGAGGAAGCGCAGCCAGTGGAAATCCTTCAAATGTTGAAGGAGTCTTTCGGCACACCTGATGATGTTGAACGACATAAGACCTCCTGCGCTATATTCAATGCCCGCATGAGGGAAGGGGCATCGGTCACCGATCATGTATTGTACATGGTCGAACAAATCGATCGCCTAAGTAAACTTGGCTTTCCTTTGCACGAGCAATTGGGCAAGGATGCCATTTTGAATTCACTTCCCAAGTCCTACCTGACCTTCCTTAGTCATTATAGAATGACTAAACCTGAAGTATCCTATCATGGTTTGCTAGGTTTACTGCAGACCTATGAGAAGGATCACCAACTCAAAAAGGAGTCGGTGAATGTGGTAGGTGGGACTTCTGCAGGACTTTCTTCCTTTAAGAAAGAAAAGAAGAAGAAGGTGCAGAAAGCTCGTGCTGGGGTCTCTAAGCCCAAACAGACTATGAAGCAGAAATCTGATCAGAGTAAGGCAGAATGCTTCTTCTGCAAGAAGCAGGGTCACTGGAAGCGGAACTGTCCGGCTTATTTAGCATCCCTTGATCCAAACAGGCCAAAGAAGAAAATGCAGCCAACAGTTGCTGCACAAGGTAATTATATGATAACACCTTGTAATTTTTCTGTTTATGATTCTACTACCTGGGTATTGGATACCGGAAGTCCAATTAATATTTGCAATTCTTTGCAGGGACTTCAAGTAAGTAGAAGATTCAAGAACGGCGATCGATTCCTAAATGTTGGTGATGAAAGATCTGTTCCAGTCCTAGCTCTAGGAATCATTGAGTTGTTTTTTGAGTCTGGAGTAGTTATGTTAGATGATTGTCACTTTTGTCCAGCATTCTTGATGAATGTCATCTCTGTAGGCTTTTTGGCCAAGAATGGTTATACCTTTTATATAAATGAAAGATTTTGTGATATCATTTTGAATGATACTAAAATTTTCAGTGGACAAATGAAATATGGCATTTATACTCTATCATTGCCTGTGAATGTAATGTACACCTCTAATAAACGCCCTAAGTTAGATAATGTCAATGAAGCCTATTTATGGCATTGCCGATTAGGTCACATAAATAAAAACAGGATAAACAGGTTAGCCCAACAAGGCATTTTAGAAATCAATGATTGTGAATCATTGCCAACTTGTGAATCCTGTCTTCTGGGTAAGATGACCAAGTCACCTTTTTCTGGAAAGGGTGAACGAGCCAGCGATGTTCTTGGCCTCATACATACTGATGTATGTGGACCTATGAACGTAAGTGCCAAAGGTGGTTATGCCTACTTCATAACCTTCACAGATGACCTATCCAGGTATGGGTATATCTATCTGATGAAGCATAAGTCGGAATCATTTGAAATGTTCAAACGATTTCGTAATGAAGTAGAAAAACAGACTGGAAAGAGTATTAAGATCCTTCGGTCAGACCGAGGAGGAGAATACCTTTCCGGTGATTTCTTGACTTATCTAGAGGAGAATGGAATTCTCTCACAATGGACCCCTCCAGGAACACCTCAGCACAATGGTGTATCCGAAAGGAGGAATCGAACTCTGTTAGACATGGTTCGATCCATGATGGGGTTTACTAGTCTGCCTCTATCTTTTTGGGGTTATGCTTTAGAGTCTGCGTGTATAATACTAAATAAGGTTCCAAGTAAGTCTGTTGAGAAGACTCCATATGAGATATGGACTGGGCGTAAGCCGACACTTTCATACCTTAGGGTTTGGGGATGTCCGGCTTATGTTAAACGTTCTCAAATTGACAAACTTGGTCCTAGGTCCGATAAGTGTTATTTTGTAGGGTACCCCAAGGAAACTAGGGGTTATTACTTCTACCTTCCTAATGAACAAAAGGTGTTCGTAGGACTTAAGGCAACCTTTTTGGAAAGGGAATTTCTTAGTGAAGGAATTGTTGCCTTTAAGGTTGAACTTAGTGAAGTTCAGCAGGTGGAAGATTTAACACAATCTACTGAACCCACAGAACCGGATTCAATTAGATCAAACCCGAAGCCCAATGTAGAAGCACCATTAAGGCGATCAGGTAGAGTACTGCGTCAAGTGGATAGATACTATGGTTTCTTGGTCCAAGACACAGATCCCATTGAGCTCGATGAGAACAATGAGGATCCGATCACCTATATGGATGCTATGCAGAGGTCCGACTCTGAGTTATGGCTTAACGCCATGAGATCCGAAATGGAATCCATGGAAATCAATAGTGTATGGACACTAGTTGATCCACCCGAAGGGATAAAACCCATAGGGTGCAAATGGATCTTCAAAAGAAAGAGAGGCGCAGACGGAAAGGTGGAGACCTATAAAGCCCGTCTGGTTGCCAAGGGGTATCGTCAACGTTATGGTATCGATTATGACGAGACTTTTTCCCCTGTGGCAATGCTAAAATCTATTCGGATCATGCTAGCTATAGCAGCATATATGGATTATGAAATCTGGCAAATGGATGTGAAAACAGCTTTTCTAAATGGAGAGCTGGAAGAAGAGGTGTATATGATACAACCTGAGGGTTTCATATCCACAGACGAGTCCAAAGTATGCAAGCTGCAAAAGTCCATTTATGGACTTAAGCAAGCTTCTCGAAGTTGGAACATACGTTTCGATAAAACTATCAAAACGTATGGCTTCGTTAAGAACGAAGAAGAACCTTGTGTTTACAAGTGGGCTAACGGTTCAGTGATCACATTCCTTGTCTTGTATGTGGATGACATTCTCTTAATTGGGAATGACATTCCTGCATTACAAAATGTGAAACTCTGGCTGTCATTACAGTTCTCCATGAAGGATCTGGGAGAAGCATCCTACATCCTAGGGATGAAAATCTATAGAGATAGATCTAAGAGGTTGCTTGGATTATCCCAATCCACGTACATCGACACTATGTTGAAGCGGTTCAACATGGAGCATTCCAAGAAGGGCTATCTTCCGATAGGCCAAGGAATTTCTCTCTCTAAGAAAGATTGTCCGACAACTTCCGAAGAAAGAGAGCGTATGAGTAGAATCCCATATGCTTCTGCAGTAGGTTCTATCATGTACGCCATGACATGTACAAGACCGGACGTTGCTTACTCACTAGCAGTAGCGAGTAGGTATCAGTCTAATCCGGGTGAGAACCATTGGAAGGTGGTGAAAACCATCCTTAAGTATTTGAGAAATACTAAGGACCAATGGTTAATCTATGGAGAATCCGACTTAAAACTTGTGGGGTTTACAGACTCTAGTTTTCAGTCAGACCATGATGATAGTAAGAGTATGTCAGGATTTGTGTTTACCCTGAATAGAGGAGCAGTCTGCTGGAAAAGTTCCAAGCAGCATTCAGTAGCCGATTCCGTATGCGAAGCAGAGTATGTTGATGCATCAGATGCGGCAAAGGAAGCTGTTTGGATCAAGAAGTTTGTAAATCAACTTGGTGTTGCTCCCTCAATCAATGGTCCAGTTCTTTTGTATTGTGACAATACTGGAGCCATTGCACAAGCAAAGGAGCCAAAGTCCCACCATAGAACCAAGCACATTCTGCATCGCTACCACCTTGTACGAGAGATCGTGGAACGAGGTGACGTCAATCTTCAAAAGATCGATGGAAAGGAGAACCTAGCTGACCCATTCACTAAAGCCCTTTCTGTAAAGGAGTTCGATTATCACAAATCGAAGATGGGTATTAGATACTGTACAAATTGGCTTTAGTTCAAGTGGGAGTTGTTGGGAATTGTGTCCCAAAGCCAATTTTTTAATTGTAAGAAATTGAATTATGTATATGTTTTATTAAAATGAATAAAAATTTATTCTGGCAATTTTCTATTCATCACAAGTGTTGCATCTTCAAATTGAACTCCTGTGTATTGTGATGAAGTCCTTAGGACTAATTTAGTGGATAAAAGAGGTTTTATCATTTAGTCCTTGAACCAGTTCGCGACCAAATGACGAGCTGTCAATTGGACGATAGCTATGTCAAGTATAGGTCGTTGTGTGCCATTTAGTTGGTTGTCCTCTTAAACCAAGGAGTGTGGAGACACTGTATGGCATACAGGTGAGATGTAGGAGTACATCGTCACTGAATAGTGACTCACCTGAGTAGCACTCCACTGTCGGGAGTTAGCTCGTAAAACGTATGGGCATAAGTACCCCTTAGACCTGAGACTGTCACGGTGACTTGCAAGCAACTCACTATACTTAGGCACTGGATGACCTGAATTTCTAATTCAGGGATCGGAAGGATGCTGGGTGCAGTCAAGTACTCGCGAAGTCTGTGTATGAGTCAAGATGGGATTGACCGCTCCAGATTTTAGGAGTTGATGTCTCACTGTATTTCAATTCAGTAAAACCTTGGCCAGGGTAAACCAAGTGATAGGTCACTTGATTTGATTATTTGAAATACACTATGGATGACCGGACCCAGAGGTCGACAGTCCACTCTGAGGTCATCTTGAGCATCGAAGGTCATAGGGATGAATTATGCAACAACCATACGTCTAGGTTCTTGAATGTTGCTTTGCATATTCGACCTATCCGGACGTCGGGTATCATTGCTAGATGGTCACCTCGATTAGTGCATGAAGTAGTCCATGTACTACCGGCTTAGTGTTCGAACCTATCGGAGTCACGCACATAAGTCAAGTTAAGTAGGAAGGACTTGATCCAATTTAATTGAGAATTAAATTGTGGGTCATTTGAGATTTGATTTTGTCTATGTTCAGCTGGCACTGAACATGAGGTACATACTGAATTTCATGGATGTGTATTTAATTATGTCTGTATTCTGGCTTAATCAAGTTTCAATTAATGTAATTGAAATTGATTTGGACTCATTTGTTGAGTTTGTTTTTGAATTGGATTCAAATGAATGTAATTGGGCTTCATGATGATTTTATTAGAATTTATTCCATATTTATTCTAGTCCAAGTGTGACTTGGATTGATCCGAAAATTGAACTAATTGGAGTTCACATGAATCAGATTCATGTGGAATTTTTCCGGATCCAAAACCTTTCAAATTGGTCTTCAATTTGGTTTAGAACCAATGATGGACCCAAGCCCATTTGATTCAGCCCATTTGAATTAACCCATTTAAGTCAAGTCTGGAAATTTACGTGTTTGCCCCTCAAATTGAATGACACGATTTAGTTCTGGTTTCTTCCTCGGTCCATGGACCAATTTCTCTGCAAATATTCTCCCGTGGACCGCGTTCTTCTTCTTCTTCCGAACACATCGAAGGCCGCTTGATCTTCCCTCTTTCGGCTACCATTTGAAGATCCGAAGAGACGTGTCTCTTCGGTTTTGAAACCTCTTTAACATAGGACTGATTTAATTGAAATCAAACGGTTAAAAAAATTCAATAAAATTATGAATCGTTTGGCGTTCACTCTTCCCTTTTGGCGTTTTCTCTTCCCTGGTTCAGTCTTGTCTTTGCCTATAAATAGGCTAGCTTTCTCTTCATTCTGTGCTAGAGATTTTATCTGGGGAGAGGGGAGATTCGTGATCTTTTGAGTAGCTTGAAAAGAGAGGAAAAGGAAACGGAAAGAAAGAGGAAAAGAAAGAAAAGAAAGAAAAAGGGGAAGAAAGAATTTTTGAAATTCTTTTCTTCCAGGGGTTTATTTGCAAAAAGGGTTTTTGCACTATACAGACATCATCCTACCTTCCTGCATTTCTTGGCGTGCGTGTGAAGTAGAGGGTCCGTACATCCGGGCCTCGCATAGCACCAGATCCATCAGTACCAGATCCGGCACCAGATCCAGTTCCAGATCCAGTTCCCGATCCAGTACCAGATCTAGCATCTGATCCAGTATCTGATCCAGCACTTGGCCCTGTACCAGATTCTGTTCCTGAGTACCTTGACCATCTTCCGCTGCGGGATTGAGGTATGGTAAACATAATATAGTTATGTTATTTATTTATACCTGTTATAAATAAATAGATAAAATTTTAAAACTGATTTTCTGACCTGGCATCCGATTTTATCGGATTTTGCGGGATATTTTTCCTTCACCTGGGATCGACCCGGAGGTCATTTCTCACGCCCTCAACGTCGACCCGACCCACCGACCGGTAAAACAGAAGAAGAGACACTGTGCCCCGGATCGGATCCGAGTGGTCGACCAGGAGGTAGACAAGCTCTTGGAGGCAGGGTTCATAAGGGAGGTCAGCTACCCCGAATGGCTGGCAAATGTCGTACTTGTCCGGAAGGCGAGCGGAAAGTGGAGGATATGCGTCGACTGCACCGACCTGAACAAGGCATGCCCCAAGGATAGCTTTCCGCTTCCGCGGATAGACCAACTGGTCGACGCGACTTCCGGATATCAGCTGCTGTCTTTCATGGACGCCTTCTCCGGCTACAACCAGATAATGATGGCTCCACAGGACGAGGAGAAAACTGCCTTTATAACAGACCGGGGGCTGTACTGTTACAAGGTAATGCCCTTCGGTCTGAAGAATGCTGGCGCCACTTACCAGCGCCTCGTCAACAAAATCTTCAAAGAGCAAATCGGCCGGAACATGGAGGTGTACGTGGACGATATGCTGGTGAAGAGCCGCCATGCAGACCAGCACATCGCGGATCTGGAGGAGACTTTCGCCACCTTGCGGAAGTTTCGCATGAAGCTGAACCCAGCGAAGTGCGCCTTTGGCGCTTCGGCCGGGAGGTTCCTCGGTTTCATTGTCAACCAGCGGGGGATTGAAGCCAACCCGGACAAAATCAAGGCCATCCAAGATATGTCCCCTCCGACCAAAGTGAAGGAGGTTCAGGAGCTCGCTGGGAGGGTCGCCGCGCTCGGACGATTTGTGGCAAAATCGGCCGAACGCTGCCAACCTTTCTTCAAGGTGTTGAAACGCCCGAAAGACTTCCTCTGGACGGCCGAATGTCAAGCAGCATTCGACCAGCTCAAGGAATACTTGGCGTCTCCTCCCCTGCTGTCCAAGCCGCAAGAAGGGGAGATGCTCTACCTCTATCTGGCGGTCTCCCCAACCGCAGTCAGCGCGGTACTGGTTCGGGAAGAGGCAAAGCTCCAGAAGCCTGTGTACTACATCAGCCGGGTCCTACGGGATGCCGAGACGCGGTATACGAAGGCTGAAAAGATCGCCTTCGCGCTGCTGACCGCGACCAGGAGGCTTCGCCCCTATTTCCAGGCCCATTCTGTCACCCTCTTGACCGATCAACCGCTGCGGCAGATCCTCAGCAATCCAGAGAATGCGGGACGGTTGGTGAAGTGGGCAGTAGAACTTGGTGAGTTCGACATCCGCTACCAGCCCCGACCCGCCATCAAGGCCCAGGCGCTCACGGATTTCCTCGCTGAGTGCACGGTGCAGGAGGCGGAACCTAGGTCGCCAGAAACACCCAGCCTCGACCTCCCGATTTGGACGCTTCACATCGATGGGTCGTCGAACCCCGAAGGTGGAGGGGCCAGGCTGGTCCTTACCAGTCCTGATGGAGTGATAGCCGAGTACGCCTTGAGGTTCGGATTTCCAGTGACCAACAACGAGGCGGAGTACGAGGCCCTAGTCACGGGACTCAAACTCACCAAGGAGCTCGGCATCCGGCGCCTGAAGGTCTTTACCGACTCCCAGCTGGTGGTCGGGCAGGTCCGTGGGGAGTTCGAGGCCCGGAACCCGACCATGCAGAATTACGTCCGGAAGGTGCAAGCACTCATTCCCGACCTCGGCAGTGTCGACATCCAGCAGGTCCCAAGAAGTGAAAATGCCAGGGCCGACAGGTTGTCCCGCTTAGTGGGCGCAGACGCGCACAACTTGTCGAGGGCGATCTACCTGGAGACCCTGGATGCCCCGAGCATCGGCGAGGCTGAAGCGGTGATGGCGATTGATCCGGAGCCGTCTTGGATGGACCCGCTTGTCGCCTACCTCGCCGAAGGGATCCTCCCTGAAGACGAAGATCAAGCTCGGCGACTTGTTATGAAGTCCGCCCACTACGTACTCTATGAAGGGAGGCTGTATCGGACCTCGTTCACCGCCCCCCTCTTAAAGTGCCTCCGCCCCTCGGAAGCGGCCTACGTCCTCGGCGAAGTCCACGAAGGCGTTTGCGGATCACACTTGGGGGCTAGGTCCTTGGCACACAAGATCATGAGGCAAGGCTATTATTGGCCTACCTTGTTGGAGGACTCAAAGGATCATGTACGGAAATGTGACGCCTGCCAGCGCCATGCCAACGTCCAGAGAGTCCCTTCTGTCCCCTTGGCACCAATCACTGCACCCTGGCCCTTCGCCCAGTGGGGAATGGATATCCTCGGACCATTCCCCGTCGCTCCAGCTCAGCGGAAATTTTTGATTGTTGCAATCGACTACTTCACCAAGTGGGTGGAGGCAGAGCCGCTGGCCACTATCACGGAGGCGCAAGTCCGGAAGTTCGTGAAGAAGAACATCATTGTCCGATTTGGGGTACCTCGGGTCCTCATCTCGGATAATGGTCGACAGTTCGACAACAAGCATTTCCGTGACTTCTGCGAGGAGTTTGGGATCGAGCATCGGTTCACATCTGTGTCGCATCCCCAAACCAACGGCGAGGCCGAGGTCACAAATCGGACAATCCTCCAAGGAATCAAAGCGCGAATCGGTCGGACGGGGCAAGCTTGGGTCGAAGAACTCGAGAATGTCCTTTGGGCGTATCGGACCACGCATCGGACCTAGAGGTGGCAAAATATGACCCGACCCGCCAACCCGACCCGTGTTCGACCCGCCATAAACAGGTTTGGGTTTGG